>NC_056435.1:0-340132 GCF_018296145.1 Oncorhynchus tshawytscha
CCATAACAGTCACTCTTCTCCACAGCCAATGGTAAGCATCACAAAGGAACCGGCCTTCCCAAACCAGTCGTTTGGAACAGACTGAGAATGGGTAAAAAGAGCTGATATTTCTCCTCTGTGTCTCTCATCCATTAACCCATACAGTTTGTTGGCGTTGTGGCGGCATCATCAACCAATATCGGTGTCCTTCACCCATTCATTTTGTTTGTCAATAATGTGTCTGTCTAACCATCCATCCATCCATTCATCAGCCCGTCAGTCTGTCTATCCATACGTTGTCCAAGGGTCTTGGTGTTCTTGGTTTTAATGCAAGCTTCTGCAGATTCAATGCTGTTGCAGGCTTCAAAAGCTTATGACAACGAGTAATCAAAGGGGTATTAAGTAATCACTGCTCTTTTTAGGGAGGTAAGCCTGTGTTAGTACCCATTTGTGGTGGTGGGGAAACTCAGTTCATGAAACTGAAGCAGTTTCAGAGGCCTTCAAAGATCAGGCTCTTTGTATGCCGAGCTACATAACCGATGCTGTTTCTCTGTCACAAACTGGCAAACTGGAAGTCAAATTAATGTTGAGCTGCTTATGGTTGGGTTTCACCCTGCGCATGATTGTATGCATGTCAGTCCTGTACTGTCCTCATTGAGCATGAGATGTGGTTGGGTTGTCTATCATCATCATTCACTGTATGTTTGTGCTCTGTTTTATGTTATGGTCAATTGGTTGTGTCTTTACTGATAATGCAAGACAGTGGAATACTCAAGGATGATTCTTTGAAAGATCTTAATTGATATGTTCAGATACCATCGATGTCTTCAAGTGCCTGGACACGCCACATTTCCCTCAAAGACACAATAGGTTTGGGAATAGGTTTTAATCTTAGTACTTTTCCTGCAGCAAACACAAACAACTCGCTGTTGGAGGACATAAACCCTGATGTTTTGGGCCGTTCAGGCTTCTCTTCCATTGAGGACCAGTTCTATGGTAAAATGGCATGAATCCAGTCTTATCTGCACCCAGCGCAAAGCTAGCCCTGCCCACGCTGACACACGCTAGCTTCCATCGCTATCATTTCCACCCAGACTGCATGAGTCGGCCATGTTGGATGTAAAAATACGTCTTGTTTTGATCAAAACACTGGACGACCATCACTAAGAATTCGACCAAAGGCTTCAGTTCAGACGAGCCTTTGGAAAATACTTTCCTTTTTTGGAAAGTATGACATCTGAGGGTCATTAGCTTATTTTTAAGAACCTTATTTTGGCGTGTTTCTCACCAAGCTTTGCACTTTCTCTTATCACATGTTAAGAAATAAAGTGTTCTATAATAGCCCTGCCGCTGTGTAATGAACTTGACGTTTTGTTAGGAGGGTGGCTCAAATGTTATTTTCATCTATTTTCCTGGGTAGGTTCCACATGCTTCTGGCCTGATTGTTATTTTCATCTATTTTCCTGGGTAGGTTCCACATGCTTCTGGCCTGATTGTTATTTTCATCTATTTTCCTGGGTAGGTTCCACATGCTTCTGGCCTGATTGTTATTTTCATTTATTTTCCTGGGTAGGTTCCACATGCTTCTGGCCTGATTGTTATTTTCATTTATTTTCCTGGGTATGTTCCACATGCTTCTGGCCTGATTGTTATTTTCATCTATTTTCCTGGGTAGGTTCCATGCTTCTGGCCTGATTGTTATTTTCATCTATTTTCCTGGGTATGTTCCACATGCTTCTGGCCTGATTGTTATTTTCATCTATTTTCCTGGGTAGGTTCCACATGCTTCTGGCCTGATTGTTATTTTCATTTATTTTCCTGGGTATGTTCCATTTTCATTGTTATTTTCCTGGGTAGGTTCCACATGCTTCTGGCCTGATTGTTATTTTCATTTATTTTCCTGGGTATTTCCACATGCTTCTGGCCTGATTGTTATTTTCATCTATTTTCCTGGGTGGTTCCACATGCTTCTGGCCTGATTGTTATTTTCATTTATTTTCCTGGGTATGTTCCAATTGTTTATTTTCATCTATTTTCCTGGGTAGGTTCCACATGTTCTGGCCTGATTGTTATTTTCATTTATTTTCCTGGGTAGGTTCCACATGCTTCTGGCCTGATTGTTATTTTCATCTATTTTCCTGGGTAGGTTCCACATGCTTCTGGCCTGATTGTTATTTTCATCTATTTTCCTGGGTAGGTTCCACATGCTTCTGGCCTGATTGTTATTTTCATCTATTTTCCTGGGTAGGTTCCACATGCTTCTGGCCTGATTGTTATTTTCATCTATTTTCCTGGGTAGGTTCCACATGCTTCTGGCCTGATTGCAAGTATTGACTTAAGAAGAACAATAATCTTCACAGGCTAGTGCATCACTGTGGAGGTGCCAGTGTTTAGAGTACCCATCATGCAATCAGGAGAGCATGGCATCAGCTTTTCATCAGCTACAGGAATTCAATGTTTGCATTTGGTTACAGATTTGTGTTTGTATGAACTAGACTTAGTGGACTAATATTTTTGCATGAGTAGACTGGTCACAGTGCAAAGGCAGAAAAAGTCAGCAGTCAATAATGATTGTGTTTGGTGGCTTGTCACTTGACCATGCAGTCCCCTATGATCATGCAGTCCCCTATGATCATGCAGTCCCCTATGATCATGCAGTCCCCTATGATCATGCAGTCCCCTATGATCATGCAGTCCCCTATGATCATGCAGTCCCCTATGATCAAGCTTCACTGCATGTTCTGTACCCTGTGAAACATTTGTCATCTTGATCTATGCTGGTTCCACGTGGCTAGAAAAATGCACTGTTTTACGATTACGTAGAACACTGTCATTGCAGAGAAATATCTATTCTTACTCCGATTTCAGTAGAGTCACAGTTTTCTAAATGTATAACATATGCTATCCTGAATGACAACATGAAAAAAGTTTGGGAAAGCTTTTCTTTTTAAGTAGAACCATGTTTTCTAGAAACTGTAGAGTTGGATAAAGCAGTGCTAACTGCAAACGGGCAGTATTTCAAACATGGATATTTACATGTAATTGATGGAAAGTAATGGACCCATATTGTTTTATATCACCAGCTAAAATGTTTCAGCTTTTATGTACTGGGGCTTTGCATTTAGCATATTTTCTTATGGATTAGGACCAATTCCTTGATTGTGAAGAATTTGGCCTCAATGCAACAGAGCGCTATTTGGCAACAGGTCAAGCATTTCGTTCTGGGTAACTTTCAGAACATGTGTAAAACCTCAAGGAATTACAAAGGATTGTTCATGTTTTAAGGTTCATTGGGCGTAGGGTATGGGGTTTTACCATCCATTTATTTATACAGTCCATATAGAGTTCCTCCCAGGCATAAAGATGCCAAAATCATTTTCTACAGCTCATGGTCATCAGTATGGTGTGCTATCTAGAACCTAAAAGGGTCCTTCTGCTGTCCTCGTAGGAGAACCCTTTTTGGTTCCTTTTGGGTTCTACAGGTTTTTGGAAACATTTTCTCTAACAGTGTATGTTGGTGCATGTCAGATACCTGGAAGCAAATACGTGATGAAATCCTGGTTCTCTAACAGTGTATGATAGATGGTGCATGTCAGGATGAAATCCTGCTGTTTTCTCTAACAGTGTATGATAGATGGTGCATGTCAGATACGTGATGAAATCCTGCTGTTTTCTCTAACAGTGTATGATAGATGGTGCATGTCAGATACGTGATGAAATCCTGCTGTTTTCTCTAACAGTGTATGATAGATGGTGCATGTCAGATACGTGATGAAATCCTGCTGTTTTCTCTAACAGTGTATGATAGATGGTGCATGTCAGAACGTGATGAAATCCTGCTGTTTTCTCTAACAGTGTATGATAGATGGTGCATGTCAGATACATGAAATCCTGCTGTTTTCTCTAACAGTGTATGATAGATGGTGCATGTCAGATACGTGATGAAATCCTGCTGTTTTCTCTAACAGTGTATGATAGATGGTGCATGTCAGATACGTGATGAAATCCTGCTGTTTTCTCTAACAGTGTATGATAGATGGTGCATGTCAGATACGTGATGAAATCCTGCTGTTTTCTCTAACAGTGTATGATAGATGGTGCATGTCAGATACGTGATGAAATCCTGCTGTTTTCTCTAACAGTGTATGATAGATGGTGCATGTCAGATATTGATGAAATCCTGCTGTTTTCTCTAACAGTGTATGATAGATGGTGCATGTCAGAAGAGAAATCATGTCAGATACGTGCTGTTTTTCTCTAACAGTGTATGATAGATGGTGCATGTCAGATACGTGATGAAATCCTGCTGTTTTCTCTAGATGATAGATGCATGAAATCCTGTGTTTTCCATGATAGATGGTGCAGATTATGAAATCCTGCTGTTTTCTCTAGTGTATGATTCTGCATGTCAAGTGATGAAATCGGTTTTCTAACAGTGTAATAGATGTGTTCAGATACATGAAATCCTGTTTTTTTTCTCTAGATATTGCCGATTGTGTCAACAATGGTCAAGTTATTTGGGTTATTCTACAAGTGGCGGTGAAAGAGTGTTCCACTGTTTTTCAAGGCAAATAACACTACCAGAGAGACGAATGAATGGTTCTCGCATAAATTGTAATGTTTAGTGGTTATGTGATTGACTGTTGTTTCCTTTGATTTCTATTTTTCAGGATCTCGTCCGTCCATTCCTGTCAACAAAAAGACCAACCTGGTTGGCAAACCTGGTGATATGAGTAAGGTTTAGTTGGTTGTAATAATAACACATAATTGAACATTGAGCAGTTTTCTATACATCATCCACTACCTGAAATGGGGGGTGTACACACCAGTTCCCAAACTCCATTATAAACCAGCTGTTAGTGAAAGAGTATTTTGTCATCATGAAGTTTGTCATTTGGCTGAGCTTATGTTTACAACCTCAAAGGCACTTTTCCTCTAAGCAAATATAGAAATATTGAGAAAGCCAAGAACAACGACTAACTTTTTTGTTGTTGTAAACAACGTGCTTTCCAAACTCTGTTCTCTGCAGACAAGCTGAATGTCTTGAAGCAAACGGACAAGGCCTCCATTTTGAAGAAGTTTCCATCAGTGACGACTAAACCTGCCAAGCAAGACCGCAGACACACAACAACGACTGCACCATCAGCCAACGGTATAACCGATCACAATTCAGACCTAATGATGTCCTAAGTAGACCTACATTACTGGTGCCTCATGTGAGGACAATCCTTAAATGTGTTTTGTGGAGCTCTAAAGCATATCCTTGTCCTTTCTCATCCTCTCACAGACATCTGGTTTGAAACCTGGGAGAACTCCTCATTATTCAGCTCCCTACCAGCCTCTGACGTGGACGCATTGGGAAAGAAACGTTTCGTTGGTAAGTATAAAAAAAACTTATTGTAACTATCATGTACTTCTATTGTCCCTGGCAGAAAATGACTACATGGTCGATTTGAACCAGTAGATCCTTTAAATGTGATCTCTCTTCCCTAAGCACCCCATGTAGTCTACAAGACGGACAAGAAACCAGACGAGCCTTGTTCCATCACCACCTCTCTCAGCTACTTCCCAGAGGAGGAGGGCGGGGAGACAAACGTGACAGCCCCGCCCAAGTCTCCGCCCTCCAACCTCACCGTGGTAACGGTGGAGGGATGCCCCTCCTTCATCATTCTAGACTGGGAAAAGACAGACAACGACACCACAGGTGGGGAGAGTGGGACACTGTACCTGTCTATGTACTCCAACTACAATGTAAATGCATAGCAACATACACCACCGTTCAAAAGTTTGAGGAAATGTAGAAATGTAATTGTTTTTCAAAGAAACACAAAATAAATCCATTAAAATAACTTCAAATGGATCAGAAATACCGTGTAGACATTGTTGATGTTGTAAATGACTATTGTATTTGGAAACGGCTGATTTTATATGGAATATCTACATAGGCGTACAGAGGCCCATTATCAGCAACCATCACTCCTGTGTTCCAATGGCACGTTGTGTTAGCTAATCCAAGTTTATCATTTTAAAATTATCTTTAGAAAAACCCTTTTCAAATTATGTTAGCACAGCTAAAAACTGTTGTCCTGATAAATACAGCAAGAGCAGGAGGACAAGTACATTCGAGTGTCTAGTTTGAGAAGGCCAGCATCCCGGAGTCGTCTCTTCACTGTTGACGTTGAGACTGGTGTTTTGCAGGCACTATTTAATGAAGCTGCCAGTTGAGGACTTGTGAGGCGTCTGTTTCTCAAACTAGACACTCTAATGTACTTGTTCTCTTGCTCAGTTGTGCACCGTGGCCTCCCATTCCTCTTTCTATTCTGGTCAGAACCAGTTTGCGCTGTTCTGTGAAGGGAGTAGTACACAGCATTGTACGAGATCTTCCGTTTCATGGCAATTTCTCGCATGGAATAGCCTTAATTTCTCGGAACAAGAATAGACTGATGAGTTTCAGAAGAAGGTCCTTTGATTCTGGCCATTTTGAGCCTGTAATCGAACCCACAAATGCTCATGATCCAGATACTCAACTAGTCTAAAGAAGGCCAGTTTATTGCTTCTTTAATCAGTACAACAATTTTCAGCTGTGCTAACATAATTGCAAAAGGGTTTTCTAATGATCAATCAAAAGTGTATCATTTTACAAGGCTAACACAACGTGCCATTGGAACACAGGAGTGATGGTTGCTGATAATGGGCCTTTGTACGCCTATGTAGATATTCCATTAAAAAATCTGCCATTTCCAGCTACAATAGTCATTTTCAACATTAACAATGTCTACACTGTGTTTCTGATCAATTTGATGTTATTTTAATGGACAGAAATGTGCTTTGAAAAACATGGACTTTTCTAAGTGACCCCAAACTTTTTAACGGTAGTGTACATTGGAATGTGTGACTCTGAATATTGGGATACTTGGTGAATTCTTGAATTCAACAGTGATTTCCTGGTTGTTGTGTAGAATATGAGGTCATCTCCACGACGAAGGGACCAGATGGTACTCAGGTCTCCATCCTGACCACCAACCAGACTCACACTGCAGTGGAGAACCTCAAACCCGAGAGCAGGTATATAACATAACATCTTTGTGCCTGTGTTTCAGATTGATACAACACATTGTATTCTCTCGGTATGCTCTCTCTCAGTCCTCAGACGGTAGCTTTTTTCAGAGCTTTGAAAAAGTATGAAAATGCATGCACTCGCTACCGTAAGTCTGCTAAATAACTCAAATGTAAATGTTTGTGAAGCTTAAACTTTCTGAAAGGCTTTCGTTCATGGAAATAATACAGAATTGAATTATTCATTGTATTATTACTACTTTTGTCAGAAGGATTAGCTAGCTAGCTATGTCTGGTTAAGATCAGGACCTGGCGAAGTTGGAGAAGAAAGGTTCTTCACGTGTGGAGAGCAGAGGAGGGCTGCCACGCTCCCTAGGTTTTTAATGAAACCTGAATATGGGACTATTTGACATTAAAGAAGTGATAGAATATAAACCAGGGCTTCCTGTGAGCTGAGCCTGCTGAGGCTGCTGGCACGTGGTGGACCAATCGCTGTGTCTGAACATCTCATATGGAGGAGACATTAGCGACTCTTTGGCTCTCCTGGCTCTCTGGACTGCACTGTCTAGAGAAGAGATAAATAGGGAGGCAATACTAGAGCCTTTCCTTGCTGTAACAACAAGGCCGAACAAGAATACACTACGTTTCCATCAAAATACTGTGTCCACTTTAAACGCTGTGAGGATTAGAGGAAAATCTGATTCTGTGGAAATGATTGCTTGCAATTGGAAATGGAGCGGAAATTGGAATCTGGAGCGAGTCGGTAGGATAATCGCTGTGAGACCTTCTGATAGTGACACTTCCTGCTCTTACCTCACAGCTACGAGTTCAAGGTGAAACCCAAGAACGAGCTTGGAGAGGGGCCACCCAGTGAGCCTGTGTCCTTCAACACTGAATCAGGTACAGTATGGGCCACATTGTTTTCTAGGCCAGCACTAATAGGCCTCATTAAATGACACAAGAACTTGGTGATTGGTTGTTTCGTTGAATCGCTGACTTACACCATTACCTATTCAGGAGTCAGTTAAAAGTTCAAGAGCCACATCTGGCCTTTTGCGTAGGCCATCTGTTGACAAGGTCAGGCATTTGGCATTAAACAAACAAACAAGCATCCACTAAAATACGCACGTACAAACGTACTAACGCACAGCCTCGTCAGCCAGCTCCAGTCATGTCTGGCGGTCCACCACTTACCGGTGTAGGGGTCTGTAATTAACTAGCTGTTGTTAACCTAATGATTTCAGCATGGCCTCTCCATTTCCATAACATTGGCTGCTGCCTCTCCATGTAAACTGCCTCCAACCCCAGGAGTGCTGTCAGCTGCCAGCTCTCCCTCATCCTGCATTGCAGCTCACAACACACTCAATCAAACTCACTAATCCAACAGCGTATCATAAATGAATGGCAAGTAGGGAATCAGGTCATTTTTATGGTTCTGGGAGGACCTCACCGCTGGGCCTCATTGGCTCACAGAGGCTTACCCTCTATGTGAGAGATGAGGAGGAGTTTGAAGGCAAATGATTTGTTCTGGAGTCTCCTGGGGTCCCACACTACCATATCAGACTGTCTCTTCAGTGCCAAAGTGGACTAATTTGCTTCAAGACGTGTGGTTTTGTGGTCTTTTATTTAGGAGAATCACCAACTTATTTCAAAATCTTTCGGAACCATTTGTACAGTCTATTCTGAGAAGAAGACATTTGAAAGCACCTACTAACTCACATTTTTCTCTCTGCCTCTTTTTCTCCATGTCTCCATCCCTCCGTCCTGCAGCGGACCCACGTGTGAGTGAGAATGTCTCAGGTAAGCCCCTCAGTCTGTGGTCTGTCCTGAGCACCGGTCCCAGGTGACACATTCCACCAGGCTGAATGAATGGATGATCTAAGGAAGGTCTGGCCTGGCACAGTGAGAGTCTGTGGAGACTCAGGCCACCGTGCCCCAGTGCAGCAGTACACTGCTCTCCATCCAATATCTATGAGCTCACTTCTTCCACACCCAACTCACAGCCAGACCAAACATTTACACAGCTAAATGAATGGAGACATTTTTATTTTCCCTTTCATTTCATCAGTAGTAAAAGGCTGTGATACACTAAAAAGACAACTCTGATTGGGAATGCAAATATACATTTGGGCTTCTACACATCTCTATTTTCTTAATTATTATCTTTGTTTCATGCTTCATGCCTTTGATATTCCACGTTCTAATATTTTGTTAACTATTTCCTGTAGGAAAAGATGCCATCTGGACCCAGTTCCCCTTCAAGACAGACTCATACTCAGAGTGCAATGGCAAGCAGTATGTGAAGAGGACCTGGTACCGCAAGTTTGTGGGCATCCAGCTCTGCAACTCCCTCCGATACAAGATATATCTGAGTGATTCTCTCAACGGTCAGTTCTGCTTCCGGCGCTCAGTGTCTATAGTACAGTACAGAACAGTACTGTAGATCAGTTTAAATGGCCATCCCTTTCGACAACTTTTTCCTCTAATAACTTTACAGGTAAATTTTACAACATTGGGGACCAGACTGGCCATGGTGAGGACCACTGTCAGTTTGTAGACTCGTTCCTGGATGGGAGGACAGGAAACCAAGTCAGGGCTGACCAGCTGCCAGCAAGAGAAGGTACAAGCTACAGCACTGACACATCTATCTTTCAATTGTTGAAATGAGAACCTGTTAAGAATATGCTTAATATCAATGCCTGAAAACAACTACATTTTCAGAATGTCTAAAACGACTCAAAGTTCAGCCCCTCACTTCATTTTGTCTGTTACATACAGGGTATTACAGGGCTATGAGACAAGAGCCTGTCAACTTTGGTCAGATAGGAGGGAACTCTCACGTCACCTACATGTCATGGTACGAGTGTGGAACGGCCATTCCTGGCAAATGGTAGGACCCCCCAAAGCTGTCGGTGGAGAAGCCCGAAGGATATACAGTACATATCAAACTGTCTGGGAAGGTGGCAGGAAGGGTCCTTCTATGCATCCAATCAGTCTCTGGATGCTACATATCCCCATCCATCCGCCCCCAACCCCCAGCCATGTAAAAACCTGTACAGGATCTCCGGGTCAGGTTAATATAATGTCCATATGTAATAGCCTTATCTTATTTATCAAACATGACAAAAAGGCAAAGGGATAAAAAGAACATAGTATGAGATAAATGGAGAAACTTCTAACTAACAGTGTGAGGTAACAAACATACAGTAGGTATCTTTTTTGTTTTAATAATGGGAAGCTGGCTCCCTGAAACGTATTTTGATAACGTGTATAATATTATTTATCAAAGTGTTTGATGCCATGTTCCGAGTTCTAGGAAATGGGTTATAATGCAACGCTTTTGCTGTACAGTACGAGTTGTAGAGTTTCAGACAACTTGCCGGAATTTCATGGTTTCATTCAGTGACCGATTCATGGTGCAAGAATTGTCCCATAATTTGGTCAGTCTTAGGGCTCTATTCAATCTGTATCGCTGCGGCCGATTGAAATTTAAAGGCAATTTTCCCGAGTTAGCGGAGACTGCATTCATGGTAAATGCTGCATATGTCGGCTCAATGGGAAATTACCTTTACATTTCCATCACGCAATCTGTAACGCTTCAGCGAAACAAATTGAATCCAGCCCTAGTTCAATATACACCTTCAGAGAAGATAATGCTGTAAATATTAACATGAAGTCCACTCTCACACATATCCACTAACCAGTGGAGGCTGCTGAGGGGAGGACGGCTCATAATAATGGCTGGAACGGAGTGAATGGAATGGCATTAAACATATGGAAACCATGTATTTGCTGTATTTGAAAACATTCCACTAATTCCCCTCCAGTCATTATCACGAGCCCGTCCTCCCCAATTAAGGTGCCACCAACCTCCTGTGCCAGTAGTCCATTGTATGAATGTTGACCGAGCAAAGTCACCTAAAACCAAAAACAAGCATTGGAAAATAAGCACACACGCTGAGGACGTCTCGTACCAAACCAATATTTCTCCTTCATTAGCCCTGACATATGGGGTGGCTGTGCATGGGAGGTCTTTACACTTGCAATTTGCACAGCATAAATGTATTTATATGTATATGGAGAGACAGTATTTTTTCAACTAACTTTTTCAAAAGACACGTCCCTTAAAGCGAACGCTCATACTTCACAGTGTTCCACTGGCAACATTTGACATCCTCTGATACAACACGTTGTATATATATCATGTTGGAAAATAAGAGGGATATCTTTTCTTCTTAGTAGCCTTGATAAATGGTACAGAGAGGAGTCCTGTTGAATGATTTCTTAGTTTTGTACAAAAATACACTTTTGGCTCAATGTGCTTGCAGATCAGTGTTTTTATACTTATTTTTTATGGAGAATGTTTGTCATATGGAACTGTACTCTTGTTTTTTTTAAACATACTTTCATTTCTGTATCTATTTTCAATAATAAAAACAGAAGTTCTGTTACTTTTTTATTTAAAAAATATGTCCTTGCCATTTTTCACTTTGGGTAACTAGAGTGATAGTGTTTTCCAGTTGAAGAAGCGTACAGGTGGAACTTGAAAAATAAACTGCCTTCCTTAACTGGGCTGCTCTGTTTCATCCATATAATTTCTATTAGGTCTAAAAGAAAATGTAGTGGTTTTTATGGTCTGTCTATGTTGACATGAGATGTTGACCACCACTGAGCTGATCCCCTTACAGCTCATGCATCCTGGTGTACTTTCCCCATGTCAGAGTAAAACCACATCGCCAATTAGAAAGATCAACAGACATCCATGGATTACCACGCTTTTCCAGAGAGAGCCCAACGAAGGCCAAATTCAACACAGGGACATTCTTCCAAATCGCAGGGGCAAGGGGAAAAAAGTCTCTCATTGTCTGTATTAGCTTTCCAAGAGAAAGTTATAGTCTGGGCATAACAGCTAATGTCACATCAAGGTGGAGCGTTCCCTCAAATAGGTTCCTGGGATCAGACTACTGTCCTGACTGCATCTTCCACAGCTGACCTACATACACTTTTAGAAGCAGTCTTTCAAAAGGAAGTTCAAGTTATGTCACTCTCATACAAAACCAGCAGGCTAAATACTGCTAAAATAAACACTATACAAAACCAGCAGGCTAAATACTGCTAAAATAAACACTATACAAAACCAGCAGGCTAAATACTGCTAAAATAAACACTTTATACAAAACCTGCAGGCTAAATACTGCTAAAATAACCACTTCATACAAAACCAGCAGGCTAAATACTGCTAAAATAACCACTTCATACAAAACCAGCAGGCTAAATACTGCTAAAATAAACACTTTATACAAAACCGACAGGTTAAATACTGCTAAAATAAACACTTTATACAAAACCAGCAGGCTAAATACTACTAAAATAAACACTATACAAAACCAGCAGGCTAAATACTGCTAAAATAAACACTATACAAAACCGACAGGTTAAATACTGCTAAAATAAACACTTTATACAAAACCAGCAGGCTAAATACTACTAAAATAAACACTATACAAAACCGACAGGTTAAATACTGCTAAAATAAACACTTTATACAAAACCAGCAGGCTAAATACTACTAAAATAAACACTTTATACAAAACCGACAGGTTAAATACTGCTAAAATAAACACTTTATACAAAACCAACTGGCTAAATACTGCTGAAGTGTAACTTGCCTAGTTAAATAAAGTAAACTTGCCTAGTTAAATAAATAAACTTGCCTAGTTAAATAAATAATTTCCGATGGTTATGAAAACCTTAAATTGTCCCTAATTAACTGGCCATTCCGATTAATCGGTCGACCCCTAAAACTAACCACTTCATACATAACCAACAGGCTAAATACTGCTAAAATAACCACTTCATACAAAACCAACAGGCTAAATACTGCTAAACTAACCACTTCATACAAAACCAACTGGCTAAATACTATAAAAATAAGCAATTTATACAAAACCAACAGGCTAAATACTGCTCAACTAACCACTTCATACAAAACCAACTGGCTAAATACTGCTAAAATAACCACTTCATACAAAACCAACAGGCTAAATACTGCTAAAATAACCACTTCATACAAAACCAACAGGCTAAATACTGCTAAAATAACCACTTCATACAAAACCAACAGGCTAAATACTGCTAAACTAACCACTTCATACAAAACCAACTGGCTAAACACTATAAAAATAACCAATTTATACAAAACCAACAGGCTAAATACTGCTCAACTAACCACTTCATACAAAACCAACTGGCTAAATACTGCTAAAATAACCACTTCATACAAAACCAACAGGTTAAATACTGCTAAACGAACCACTTCATACAAAACCAACTGGCTAAATACTACAAAACTAACCAATTTATACAAAACCAACTGGCTAAATACTGCTAAAATAACCACTTCATACAAAACCAACAGGTTAAATACTGCTAAACGAACCACTTCATACAAAACCAACTGGCTAAATACTACAAAACTAACCAATTTATACAAAACCAACAGGCTAAATACTGCTCAACTAACCACTTCACCCTTGCTGCTTTAGTAATAATAACACTGCTCTGAATTAAGAAGGATGGACCAGTCTGTGCAGGCAATGAGACATTACCAGCTGAACAATAAGATTTGCAGAATGATAAAGATAAGCTTCAGCTAACCAGTGCCATCAGGGACACTGCCAGGCAATGGTGCCAAGCTGATCCATGGGGAACAACTCAGCGGTATGAGTTACAGAATGGGAATGTTATACAGATATAGGATCTTCATTTGAGACAGTTTGCTACAGCAGGAAAATAATCCTGCAGCAACAGGACATGTGATTTGTTATGTGGATTATATCATGGGAATTTTTGTAGGTGTTGATCCTTTTTTTTGTAAGCGAAAATCAAATCTGAAATGTCAAAGTGGATATTGCAAACTTCAAAAGCCTTTTTAAACCACAAATACACTACAAACACCTCACAGTACATTAGAAAAGTATTCAGTCCCCTTGACTTGATCCACATTTTGTTATGTTACTGCCTTATTCTAAAATTTATTAAATTGTGTTTTTTCCTCATCAATCTACACACACAATACCCCATAATGACAAAGCTTAAAACAGTGCAGACATTTTTGCTGAGAAAAAAATATTTTTAAAAATGAAATATCACATTTACATAAGTATTCAGACCCTTTACTCAGTACTTTGTTGAAGTACCTTTGGCAGCAATTACAGCCTCAAGTCTTCTTGGGTATGACGTTACAAGCTTGGCACACCTGTATTTGGGGAGTTTATCTGAATCTTCTCTGCAGATCCTCTTAAGCTCTGTCAGGTTGGATGGGGAGCATTGCTGCACAGCTATTTTCAGGTTAGATCGGGTTCAAGTCTGAGCTCTGGCTTGGCCACTCAAGGACATTCAGAGACTTGTTCTGAAACCACTCGTTGTCTTGGCTGTGTGCTTAGTGTCGTTGTCCTGTTGGAAGGTGAACCTTTGCCCCAGTCTGAGGTCCTGAGCGCTCTGTAGCAGGTTTTCATCAAGGATCTCTCTGTACTTTGACCTGTTCATTTTCCCCTCAATTCTGATTAGTCTCCCAGTCCCTACCACTGAAAAACAACCCCACAGTATGATGCTGCCACCACCATGCTTCACCGTAGGCATGATGCCAGGTTTCTGCCAGATGTGACACTTGGCATTCAGGCCAAAGAATTCAATCTTGGTTCCATCAGACCAGATAATCTTGTTTCTCATGGTCTGAGTCCTTTAGGTGCCCAAGCAGGCCGTCATGTGCCTTTTAATGGGGAGTGGCTTCCGTCTGGCCACTCTACCATAAAGGCCTGATTGGTGGAGTGCTGCAGAGATGGTTGTCCTTCTGGAAGGTTCTCTCATCTTCACAGAGGAACTCTGGAGCTCTGCCAGAGTGACCATCGGGTTCTTGGTCACCTCCCTGACTAAGGCCCTTCTCCCCGATTGCTCAGTTTGGCCGGGTGGCCAGCTCTTGGTGGTTCCAAACTTCTTTCATTTAAGAATGATTGGAGGCCACTGTGTTCTTGGGGAACTTCAATGCTGCAGACATTTTTTGGTACTCTTCCCCAGATCTATACCTGGACACAATCCTGTCTCGGAGCTCTCTGACAAATCCTTTGACCTCATGGCTTGGTTTTAGCTGTGACATGCACTGTCAACTTTTGGACCTTATATAGACAAATCAAATCAAATCAAATCAAATTTTATTTGTCACATACACATGGTTAGCAGATGTTAATGCGAGTGTAGCGAAATGCTTGTGCTTCTAGTTCCGACAATGCAGTAATAACGAGCAAGTAATCTAACTAACAATTCCAAAAAAAACTACTGTCTTATACACAGTGTAAGGGGATAAAGAATATGTACATAAGGATATATGAATGAGTGATGGTACAGAGCAGCATAGGCAAGATACAGTAGATGATATCGAGTACAGTATATACATATGAGATAAGTATGTAAACCAAGTGGGATAGTTAAAGTGGCTAGTGATACATGTATTACATAAGGATGCAGTCGATGATATAGAGTACAGTATCAACGTATGCATATGAGATGAACAATGTAGGGTAAGTAACATTATATAAGGTAGCATTGTTTAAAGTGGCTAGTGATATATTTACATCATTTCCCATCAATTCCCATGATTAAAGTGGCTGGAGTAGAGTCAGTGTCATTGACAGTGTGTTGGCAGTAGCCACTCAATGTTAGTGGTGGCTGTTTAACAGTCTGATGGCCTTGAGATAGAAGCTGTTTTTCAGTCTCTCGGTCCCAGCTTTGATGCACCTGTACTGACCTCGCCTTCTGGATGACAGCGGGGTGAACAGGCTCGGTGGTTGATGTCCTTGATGATCTTTATGGCCTTCCTGTAGCATCGGGTGGTGTAGGTGTCCTGGAGGGCAGGTAGTTTGCCCCCGGTGATGCGTTGTGCAGACCTCACTACCCTCTGGAGAGCCTTACGGTTGAGGGCGGTGCAGTTGCCATACCAGGCGGTGATACAGCCCGCCAGGATGCTCTCGATTGTGCATCTGTAGAAGTTTGTGAGTGCTTTTGGTGACAAGCCGAATTTCTTCAGCCTCCTGAGGTTGAAGAGGCGCTGCTGCGCCTTCCTCACGATGCTGTCTGTGTGAGTGGACCAATTCAGTTTGTCTGTGATGTGTATGCCGAGGAACTTAAAACTTGCTACCCTCTCCACTACTGTTCCATCGATGTGGATGGGGGTGTTCCCTCTGCTGTTTCCTGAAGTCCACAATCATCTCCTTAGTTTTGTTGACGTTGAGTGTGAGGTTATTTTCCTGACACCACACTCCGAGGGCCCTCACCTCCTCCCTGTAGGCCGTCTCGTCGTTGTTGGTAATCAAGCCTACCACTGTTGTGTCGTCCGCAAACTTGATGATTGAGTTGGAGCGTGCATGGCCACGCAGTCGTGGGTGAACAGGGAGTACAGGAGGGGGCTCAGAACGCACCCTTGTGGGGCCCCAGTGTTGAGGATCAGCGGGGAGGAGATGTTGTTGCCTACCCTCACCACCTGGGGGCGGCCCGTCAGGAAGTCCAGTACCCAGTTGCACAGGGCGGGGTCGAGACCCAGGGTCTCGAGCTTGATGACGAGCTTGGAGGGTACTATGGTGTTGAATGCCGAGCTGTAGTCGATGAACAGCATTCTCACATAGGTATTCCTCTTGTCCAGATGGGTTAGGGCAGTGTGCAGTGTGGTTGAGATTGCATCGTCTGTGGACCTATTTGGGCGGTAAGCAAATTGGAGTGGGTCAAGGGTGTCAGGTAGGGTGGAGGTGATATGGTCCTTGACTAGTCTCTCAAAGCACTTCATGATGACGGATGTGAGTGCTACGGGGCGGTAGTCGTTTAGCTCAGTTACCTTAGCTTTCTTGGGAACAGGAACAATGGTGGCCCTCTTGAAGCATGTGGGAACAGCAGACTGGTATAGGGATTGGTTGAATATGTCCGTAAACACACCGGCCAGCTGGTCTGCGCATGCTCTGAGGGCGCGGCTGGGGATGCCGTCTGGGCCTGCAGCCTTGCGAGGGTTAACACGTTTAAATGTCTTACTCACTTCGGCTGCAGTGAAGGAGAGACCGCATGATTCCGTTGCAGGCCGTGTCAGTGGCACTGTATTGTCCTCAAAGCGGGCAAAAAGTTATTTAGTCTGCCTGGGAGCAAGACATCCTGGTCCGTGACTGGGCTGGGTTTCTTCCTGTAGTCCGTGATTGACTGTAGACCCTGCCACATACCTCTTGTGTCTGAGCCGTTGAATTGAGATTCTACTTTGTCTCTGTACTGGCGCTTAGCTTGTTTGATAGCCTTGCGGAGGAATAGCTGCACTGTTTGTATTCAGTCATGTTACCAGACACCTTGCCCTGATTAAAAGCAGTGGTTCGTGCCTTCAGTTTCACACGAATGCTGCCATCAATCCACGGTTTCTGGTTAGGGAATGTTTTAATCGTTGCTATGGGAACGACATCTTCAACGCACGTTCTAATGAACTCGCACACCGTATCAGCGTATTCGTCAATGTTGTTGTCTGACGCAATCTGAAACATCTCCCAGTCCACGTGATGGAAGCAGTCTTGGAGTGTGGAGTCAGCTTGGTCGGACCAGCGTTGGACAGACCTCAGCGTGGGAGCTTCTTGTTTTAGTTTCTGTCTGTAGGCAGGGATCAACAAAATGGAGTCGTGGTCAGCTTTTCCGAAAGGGGGGCGGGGCAGGGCCTTATATGCGTCGCGGAAGTTAGAGTAACAATGATCCAGGGTCTTTCCACCCCTGGTTGCGCAATCAATATGCTGATAAAATTTAGGGAGTCTTGTTTTCAGATTAGCCTTGTTAAAATCCCCAGCTACAATGAATGCAGCCTCAGGTGTGTGCCTTTCCAAATCATGTCCAATCAATTGAATTTACCACAGGTGGACTCCAATCAAGTTGTAGAAACATCACAAGGATGCTCAATGGAAACCAGATGCACCTGAGCTCAATTTTGAGTCTCATAGCAGGGTCTGAATACCTATGTAAATATGGTATTTCTAAAAAATGTAAAAAAATGTTTTCGCTTTGTCATTATGGATTATTGTTTGTAGATTGATGAGGATTTTTAAAAATGTAATACATTTTAGAATAAGGCTGTAACTTAACAATGTGTAAAAGGTCAAGGGGTCTGAATACTTTTTGAATGCATTGTAACAGTATACAGAGGCTTCTGTCCAAGTATGCTGGCTAGACAGACAACATACAACAATGTCAGCAGAGAGTATAGTGTAAGTGGCCATGTCTCACTACACCACTACACTGCCCACCCACGCCGCTTTACACAAGGGAACCACAAATCCCACGCAGCTGTTTCAACAGCAGGGCATTCACTGTATATAGGAACAGTTTCACAGTATGGCCTTTATAGCTAGCTGATTTCTCATGTTAACAGGGGTAGAACTGCAGGGCTTGGCTGTTAATCAAATATACTGTACTAATTAATGATCACAAGCAGAATTCAGCCTCAACAGTTGATAAGTAAGCTCTGTGGAGTGTAAGGCCAAAATGCCAGTGGTGGAATCATTATGCACTGACATTACATCATTGGGTGGTGATTCCTCATAATTTCAGGCATTAGACAATGCATGTGTTAAAAAAACTGTAGGGATTCTGTTTAGTTAAGGAGTTAGATTTAAGGTTAAGACTGAAGGTATAGGGGCAAGCCTCTTTCACACAACATTGTGAAGCCCAAAGTGTATACAGAGACAGAAATATAGGAGCATGTCAAAACAACTGAGTGTCATAGAAAAACAATGGAGCCCGCTAACAGATGTCTGTATGTGTTGTACTGAAATCAGTTCTCAAATCATGGAAATGTGCACCAGACACCAGTCCACAGATCTCCATTCAACAGTCAGTCAACCACTGTCTGATGCTGTTATCAAACAAATGTCTCGATCGAAAAACCAAGAAAATCGAAGCGTCCCATTTATATTTGAATTGTATTGAATTGAGTTCCATGTGTCATAAACCGTCTTGATACCCGTAACAAAAAGGGAGATGACATGGAGATAAGGAAAAACAAAATATATTAACTAAAGTAAACTAAATACAATTAGCAATTGTGTGTGTAGTCAGTAATCAGTAGTGTAAGTGAGTGGTTGCATGCATAAATGTGTTAATGAGGGGTGTTGAAAGGTGCCAACGCAAACAAACGCAAACAAACAAAAACAGCCACAAAAAGGCCACAACCAAAATCAATCAGTGTCTGCATGGAGAGAGTCTCCTCAATGAATGGGGAAGAGGTGCATTTATCCTGGGACACAACTGAGCCCAGGTGTGTCCCATTTCGCTGACGACCCTCCCGGCTCCACCCACCGACATCCTATTAAGGAAAAGAAGAGCAAAGAGGAAGAATTCGGCAGACAGAGTGGAAGGGTCGTCACAATGTCTATGCGATATTCCAACTGACAAGCCCCGCATGTAATGTACACAGTCAGTATTGATGAGCCATATGCAGCAAGCTTTTACTATGATGAAACATGACCACAGGAGAAGAATGTGTCTCCAGTCTCAGAATTAATCAGCATTATAAACACACACACACAACACACAACACAAAGCATAAAAACGTGCAAAGCTAATCCATCTGTGGTCTGACTAGACACAATGGAATGACTGTCATTTTTGGTGTGTGCGCGAGTACGTGAGTGCCAACATGCGTGTGTGTGCTCAGATCTCTGTCAACCCTAACAGAGGAAAGGATCGGGGGCCGCATGAAAAGTCACTCAACAGCCTTGGGAAAGTATTTTCATGTGATTATTGGTAGCCTAGTGGTTAGAGTGTTGGGCCAGTAACCGACAGGTCCTGAGCTGACAAGGTAAAAATCTGTCGTTCTGCCCCTGAACAAGGCAGTTAACCCACTGTTCCTAGGCCGTCATTGTAAATAAGATTTTGTTCTTAACTGACTTGCCTAGTTAAATAAAGGTAAAATGAAAGAAGAAATTTGTCTGTGAGAAAATAAAATGAGCTAATCAATGACTTGGACTTGAATGGGTCTGACTGTCAGTAACCAGGAAGTGTTCAGCACTCTGTGAACAGCACATGCTGGTACTGTAACCAATCCTCTAGTTTTCAGGGGATGTGATAAAAGTCCACTTCCTGGTTACTGACAGTGAGCACATGGCCCTGGGGAGTTTAGACAGCAGGCCTCTGGGAGGGTCTGTTCTGCAGCCAGCTGGAAATGTTCAGTTTCTTTCTCTAGGGGCGCATCCAAGATGGCATCCTATTCACTATATAGGCCTAGCACACTACTTTTGGCCAGGGTCCATAGGTGGTTCGACCAGGGCCCATAGGTAGTGTACTATATAGGGAGTAGGGTGCCATTTCAGATGCAACAGTAGTGTGTTCTACAGCCAGCTGGAAGTTCTCTCTCTCTCTCTCTCTCTCTCTGAGAAGGCATGTGTGTACTGGGGTCCCTCATCACATCCACATCCAGCTGTATCACAATCACATCTCTAAACTATGGGTCTGGACTCGAAGCGGGCCCTGGGCATGTGAGAGGTGGGTCACAAGTTATGATAATACATCTATAATCACATACTATTTCTTCTTCATTTGGGTCTCGAACTGAAAAAGTTGAAGAATCCCTGCTGTAGAGGACTGCTGGCAAAAATATCATTTGATTGAAGCTGACTTTAGGGGCTTCTCTTCTCTGTGATTTGTCTCAGTAGCAATCACTGTGACTATTGGGAAATAAAACAGGGATAGTGCAGGGTTAAACTCAGTACTGACTGTCATACTCCTCACCCTAGTCACTCAGCCACAAAGTACATTGTGTGAAGGAGGTTCTGATAGTAAGTAAACATTTGGTGACAATGATCTTGTCTAGCAATTAAACAGCATGGATGACATTTACAGAGGAGTTGTGAAGAATGACCGTTCCCTTTCAAGGACATACATAGCAGAACACACTGAAATGATGAAAAAAGAGAGCTGTCCAGGCACTCAGTATTCAGTTAACCGAAAACACATGTTGAATGTTGTTTGCTTTCTTTTGTCAACTTCCCTAAATGCAAAGGTGAGACGCTTTGTACCAGATGTATAAAAGCATATCCCCAGTGTCCCCCCTATAATCACTACCAACATGGGTAGTGTTAAAACAAAAGCACTCCTAAAATGAAAAGACATAAAACTTTTTTTTACTACTAGCATTTTACTACTAGCATTACAAATACGGGTTAAAGCTTGTGTGGTCCATTTTCTGTTTTTCTGTTATGAGCTATAACGCTTCACGTCAGTACTAGATAGACAAAGGCCCCATAACCAACCTGAATCACGGAGCAACACGTTAGCACAGTCCTGCAGTGGACAGACGAGGGCTGTGAAAACAATCACAACACTAATCCCTATGCAGGGATCTCATGCTTGTATGAGGTAGTCATCACAGAGCAATACCACATTAATCTCCATGCCCCTCTTCACTGTCATCCACCTTCCCCGGAGCCAAGCACCCTTCATCCTCCGCTCTCCTTCCATCCCTCCATCCTCCTTCCATCTCTCCATTCATCCCTCAAAAAAAACATTTTTCCTTATACAGGGAATCCCAGCCCAGATAGGATTAGGGAATTTCCCTTGGACCACAACTCATCTATCAAGGAAGCCCTTGAGAGAAACATGACAGGGAGAAAGAAAAACGGAGGGTTGAGAGTCCTAATCCGACTCAGTGTTTACCTTCTACACACTCCATTCCCCTCAGCTGGGATGCTCTCACACACACATATGTACACTAACACACACACACACACACACACACACACACACACACACGGTTTTCCTACAAACAAGCCAGCCTGTGAAGTTCAGAGAACAAAAGCTCAGGCGTCTTAATGGAGAATTGATGTTGAAAAAATGTGGGACATTCCAACTGTACTGACTAATGACCACAAGTTTATAGTCCTGAACCTCTTTAATGACCACCATTAATTAAAGAGGATTAGAAAGTGTGAGGAAAACAGAGGAGAGGGCTGAAACGACAGGGAATCGATGGAGAGAGAGCAAACACCATTGTAAATACAACCCATATTCATGTTGATTTATTTTCCATGTTGTACTTTAACTATTTGCACATCGTTACAACACTGTAAATAGATATAATGACATTTGAAATGTCTCTATTCTTTTGGAACTTGTTTGAGTGTAATATTTACTGTTCACTTCTATTGTGTATTTCACTTTTGTTTATCCATTTCACTTGATTTGGCAATGTCAACACATGTTTCCCATGACAATAAAGCCCATTGAATTGAACTGAGAGAGAGAAAAACAGACAGAGAAACAGAAAGTGAGAGAAACAGAGAAAGAGAGAGGAACAGAGAGAAAGAGAGAGAGGTTGAGATACAGAGAGAGAGTGAGAGAGAGCAAGAGAGAAAGAAAGACAGAGAGACAGAGACAGATAGAGCAACAAGGGGCATTTCTAGAGAAAGTGAGAGAAGAGGGTGTTGCTGAGACAGACTCGCACAGAGAAGCCATAGTCTCCATGATGATAAATGAGAGATTGTGTTATGCCAGAGGTGGGCAGAGCATTACTACATCACAGAGAGTGTGTTATGCCAGAGGTGGGCAGAGCATTACTACATCACAGAGAGTGTGTTATGCCAGAGGTGGGCAGAGCATTACTACATCACAGAGAGTGTGTTACGCCAGAGGTTGGCAGAGCATTACTACATCACAGAGAGTGTGTTATGCCAGAGGTTGGCAGAGCATTACTACATCACAGAGAGTGTGTTACGCCAGAGGTGGGCAGAGCATTACTACATCACAGAGAGTGTGTTATGCCAGAGGTTGGCAGAGCATTACTACATCACAGAGAGTGTGTTATGCCAGAGGTGGGCAGAGCATTAGTACATCACAGAGAGTGTGTTACGCCAGAGGTTGGCAGAGCATTACTACATCACAGAGAGTGTGTTACGCCAGAGCATTACTACATCACAGAGAGTGTGTTACGCCAGAGGTTGGCAGAGCATTACTACATCACAGAGAGTGTGTTATGCCAGAGGTGGGCAGAGCATTACTACATCACAGAGAGTGTGTTACAGAGCAGAGCATTACTACATCACAGAGAGTGTGTTATGCCAGAGGTTGGCAGAGCATTACTACATCACAGAGAATGTGTTATGCTAGAGGTTGGCAGAGCATTACTACATCACAGAGAGTGTGTTATGCCAGAGGTTGGCAGAGCATTACTACATCACAGAGAGTGTGTTATGCCAGAGGTTGGCAGAGCATTACTACATCACAGAGAGTGTGTTATGCCAGAGGTTGGCAGAGCATTACTACATCACAGAGAGTGTGTTATGCCAGTGGTGGGCAGAGCATTACTACATCACAGAGAGTGTGTTATGCCAGAGGTGGGCAGAGCATTACTACATCACAGAGAGTGTGTTATGCCAGAGGTGGGCAGAGCATTACTACATTACAGAGAGTGTGTTATGCCAGAGGTGGGCAGAGCATTACTACATCACAGAGAGTGTGTTATGCCAGAGGTGGGCAGAACATTACTACATCACAGAGAGTGTGTTATGCCAGAGGTGGGCAGAACATTACTACATCACAGAGAGTGTGTTATGCCAGAGGTGGGCAGAGCATTACTACATCCCAGAGAGTGTGTTATGCCAGAGGTGGGCAGAGCATTACTACATCACAGAGAGTGTGTTATGCCAGAGGTGGGAAGAGCATTACTACATCACAGAGAGTGTGTTATGTTAGAGGTTGGCAGAGCATTACTACATCACAGAGAGTGTGTTATGCCAGAGGTTGGCAGAGCATTACTACATCACAGAGAGTGTGTTATGCCAGAGGTTGGCAGAGCATTACTACATCACAGAGAGTGTGTTATGCCAGAGGTTGGCAGAGCATTACTACATCACAGAGAGTGTGTTATGCCAGAGGTTGGCAGAGCATTACTACATCACAGAGAGTGTGTTATGCCAGAGGTTGGCAGAGCATTACTACATCACAGAGAGTGTGTTATGCCAGAGGTTGGCAGAGCATTACTACATCACAGAGAGTGTGTTATGCCAGAGGTTGGCAGAGCATTAGTACATCACAGAGTGTGTTATGCCAGAGGTTGGCAGAGCATTACTACATCACAGAGAGTGTGTTACGCCAGAGGTTGGCAGAGCATTACTACATCACAGAGAGTGTGTTATGCCAGAGGTGGGCAGAGCATTACTACATCACAGAGAGTGTGTTACGCCAGAGGTTGGCAGAGCATTACTACATCACAGAGAGTGTGTTATGCCAGAGGTTGGCAGAGCATTACTACATCACAGAGAGTGTGTTATGCCAGAGGTTGGCAGAGCATTACTACATCACAGAGTGTGTTATGCCAGAGGTTGGCAGAGCATTACTACATCACAGAGAGTGTGTTATGCCAGAGGTTGGCAGAGCATTACTACATCACAGAGAGTGTGTTATGCCAGAGGTTGGCAGAGCATTACTACAACACAGAGAGTGTGAGCAATTTCCAGACAACATGGAAACTTTTGGGCAGCCAGGACTCAAATGTTTTGGCCGAGTTTTGCCATTTTAAGCTCCTAATGCACACATCAAATCACTGGCATGTCAAAGTAGGGCATAAACCTAAAAAATAAAAACACAGTAAAACAATGAGCAAAAGCAGTAGAAACGTTTTATTTACCATAAAAAATAAATGGTCTTTCCATGCTTTGAGCGACTGTGGATGCATGCAATGGTTTTCCTGACTGAGCGAGGCTCTGTTCTCATTTTCTCACGGGGAGTTGAGTTGACTCATATTATGGGTCTAAATAGAGAGACAAAGTGGATTATGGGTGTTTGGCGATAGTGTTACAGTGGCTGAAGTTCAGACTAACATTCTGTTGGTGTTGAGATTATGATTTAGGGTTGAGAAGGTTATTTGGGGCCATAAATAAAATAACAAACACAGATTGGTATTAGTCCCAAATGCCACCCTATTCCCTACATAGTGCACTACTTTTGCTACTGCACGATATATATAGGGATTACAGTGTCATTTGGGACATAGCCCTAAATCCTCTTGAACCTACCCATAAGGCCTTGGTTAGTTACTAGCAGATAGTAGAGATAAAGTGGTGACACTGCTGTCTCAACATCTCTGATATAATGAGTTTAGGGTTGGTTGGGTGTTCTGATACAATAAGGTTAAGGTTGCTTGGGTGTTCTGATACAATGAGTTTCGGGTTGGTTGGGTGTTCTGATATAATAAGGTTAAGGTTGGTTGGGTGTTCTGATACAATGAGTTTAGGGTTGGTTGGGCGTTCTGATACAATGAGTTTAGGGTTGGTTGGGCGTTCTGATACACTGAGTTTCGGGTTGGTTGGGTGTTCTGATATAATAAGGTTAAGGTTGGTTGGGTGTTCTGATACAATGAGTTTAGGGTTGGTTGGGTGTTCTGATACAATGAGTTTAGGGTTGGTTGGGCATCTGATATGAGGAGGTTATGGTTGATTGGGGATCTGTATAATGAGGTTAGGCATCAGAAACAGATGGAAAGTAAAAACGACATAATATAAATACGGTTCTGCCGGGGAGAATCCATTGCAACTAAAGCCAAATGCATTAGACTCAAGTGTCAAAACACAACAACCATTGGGCTGTTTCATCCAATGACATACCTAACCTCTTTGAGAGACTCTGAAGGCACCATGACCATGCCAACGACCGGACGGTTGAGAAAAAAACCTGTAAGTGCGGTTGGCGTGGTCGGCGCACCTCAACGTGACACATGTCAAAGGACTCGTAGCCTTGAACTCTGAGTACCTGTAAGGGATCCTGTGTGTGTGTGTGTGTGTGTGTGTTTAAATCCACTTGGCTGACTCTACTACTCCGTGGCCTGTTACCCATCAACTCTGTTACATAACTCAAGACAGGATCCAGTCTCCCCAGTCACTTTTGTCAAGGCTCATTACAATAAGAAGTTCATGTCTTTTCAACAGTAGGACGATAGAGGAGTAATGACAAGGGAGCTTTTCCTTCAATCACTCCTATTATCCAGACACTATCTACCCTTATTAGGTGACTGTACATTCTCCAGCTGCTGATTGAGTTGTGACTAGAGGTTTTGACAGTAGCGAGGACAGACGGAGACATTCCAGAATACATTCCTTGGGTAATTGTCTGTATGGCCTCAGTCATGAGTGTAAACCCACAGCATTCAAAGCACCTGTTCTCCAGACGTCTCCATTGAAGACACTGTACCTCATCTATTTCGAAAAACATACATTCTCAAATGTGTCACTGCTGTCATGAGGGACCTCTTTTCAAAGAGGCCCAGAGACAAAACAGCTGCCATTTCTTTCATTTCTTCTCTTCCTCCAAAAAAAACATGTAAAAACTATGAAATACAGTCTGACACAATCAACTAATTTGTTCCTGAGAGGAATTTCCTGATCGACTCCAGCAACTCGTTCTTCATCCAGTTTTGATCAGAACATTTCCAGAGTTGGTCTTCCACAGCTGGCTTTCAAATCAGATTGAAATGTATTGCTTCCCCACCTGTCCTCCATCCTACTTTAGTCCCTTAGAACAATCAAACCTCTCAACAACTCTGAAAAGTCCCCGCGTGGCTTAAAGGTTGAATTACACATCTGCTATCTTAGTTTGATCACTCTGTTGTCGCAGGAAATGCACATTGTTTTCTATTAAAGGTTTATAAAAGCTTCGAAAGTTTGTACTTTCCACTTGAACATTTCTGACTTCATTTGCCCTAATGAAAAATGTATCAACACTTACAAAAATATCCATTAGTTATAATCCACATAATTATTCACATTTCCTGTTTCCATTTCCTGAGAAGCAGAGTTAAATTAAGATAGACCATCTGTACCTGTGCAAGAGATGAGGCCAATAATATGCATATAATGTATTCCCATAGTAATGATGCTTTACTGTGAGAAACATTTAAACCATTTAACCTGTAGACTCTAGCGGATGGACTAATGTTGCCGAAAGGCTGCACAAATGATCAATCAATCCTACGAGTCAGAAGCAATCTACCCTCATCAGACGACTGTAAATTCTCCAGCTGCTGATTGAGTTGTGACAAGAGGCTTTGACAGTACTGAGGACAGACGGAGACATTCCAGAATACATTCCTTGGGTAGTAATCTGCATGGCCTTGTCAGTGAATGAGCTTGACCTCATGTATTACTGTAAACCCCATAGCATTCAAAACACCTGTTCGCCAAACATCTCCATTGAAGATAACTCATTTCTTTCGAAAACATACATTCGCAAATTTTCCACTGTCATGAGTGGACTCATTTCTTTCATCCATTCTCTTCTCTTCCTCCAAAAATGCATGTAAAAACTATGAAATACAGTCTGAAACAATTCATCATTTTGTTCCTGGGAGGAATTTCCTGATTGACTCTAGCAACTCTTTCTTCATCCGGTTTTGATCAGAACCTCTCTTCACCTTTAATTTATTTTTCAGAGTTAATCTTACAAAGCTGGCTTTAAAACAATAATATATATAGAAACATGCTTCTCCACCTGTCCTCCATCCTACAGTAGGTTTGATTCTCAGAAGAATCAAACCTCTCAACAACTCTGAAAAGTCACTGAGCGGCTTAAAGTTTGAACCTGTACAATTGTTCCAAAAGTGTTCTTCGGCTGTCCTCATAGGATGTCCCTTTTTGGTTTTAGGTAGAACCCTTTTCGGTTTCAGGTATAACCCTTTTGGGTTCTACATGGAACCCAAAAGCGTTCTACCTGGAACGAAAAATGGTTATTTAAATAGTTTCCTATGGGAACAGCCAAAGAAGCTTTTAGGTTCTAGATAGCACCTTTTTTCAAAGAGTGTACAAGAGTTGGGTCCAATCATGTTCATATGATGTATTCCCTTAGTAGATATTCTTTACTGTGAGAAACATCTAAACCAGTGTTCACCAACCCTGTTCTTAGAGAGCTACCCTCCAGTAGGTATTCACTTCAAACCCAGTTGTAACTAACTTGATGCAGCTGATCAACCAGCTAATTATTAGAATGAGGTGAGCTAGGTAGAGTCGGAGTGAAAACCTGCAGGACAGTAACCCTCCAGGAACATGGTTGGAGAGCCCTGATCCAAACCATTTAACCTGTAGACTCTAGCGGATGGACTCCAACTGATCCGCCAGCAGCCGCTGACTAATAGCTGATAAATCAGTCGTGCTGTTTAATATGACACTAGAAAAAAAAGACAAGGGAAGCAGCACATCCCAGAATGTATTTATTTACATGACATGCTCTAGTAGTGCATGGTCTATCAGTCACCTTATGGAGATCTGAATAGCATACCATCCCTGTGTTCGATTTGGGGAGGGGAGAACGTGTTGCTACTCTGCCTGCGTACCATCTGTGCTCTCGTGGAGATTTTCCTTGGAGTTTCAAACAAAAGAAATAACTAAACTAATGGAGCTTCCAAAAGACATCAGTTAATCAACGCTGGACCCAGATCTTCCACCCCCAGAGACGCTCTGTGCCTGCGCTGCCTGAGGTGGACCGCCAACTCACTGTCATGTCCAGGACTTGATTGTTCAAACAGACGAAAAGATTGAGGCGGACAAAATCGTCCAAATATCTGATTGTTTCTACAGAAATGAGAGAGGAGAGGAGGCTCTGCACACCGTGCCAGTGGAGAGGCTGGCTGTCAGGAACGAGAGGGATGAATTCCCAGAAGAATGATTATAATCTGAAACGTTTGGCAGAGCCAGAGACGCTAGATTTATGTTTGAAATTACGATTGGACATCCACACAGAGAGTGGGAATGGTTTGTAGAATATTTTGTCTGGTGTAGGTTCCACAGGAGGTTGGTAGCACCTTAATTGTGGAGGTTGGGCTCATGGTAATGACTGGAGCGTATTCAGTGGAATGGTAACAACAAATCCAACACATGGTTTCCAGGTGTTTGACACCATTCCATGAGCTCCGTTCCGGACATTATCATGAGCAGTTCTCCCCTCAGCAGCCTCCACTGGTAGATTTCACTGCAGCATGCAATCCAGAGCGTCTCTCGTTCCACGAACAATCCCTGCTTGTCTTTATTACCCATATCTGAGAACTGGTATTTATTGAGGTCTATTTAAAAAGAGTTTATTTCCAAAACGCTATATCCACCAATTTTTCAAATTTGTGTTTTTTTCATCAGAAATTAATGGTTATAGGTATCTTCATGTGTATCTTCAAATGGCACGCTATTCCTTACCCTTCACCTCCACTGTGACCGTAGTGTCAATGGCTATTCCTTACCCTTCAGCTCCACTATCAGCTTGGTGTCAATGGCTATTCCTTACCCTTCAGCTCCACTATCAGCTTGGTGTCAATGGCTATTCCTTACCCTTCAGCTCCGCTATCAGCTTGGTGTCAATGGCTATTCCTTACCCTTCAGCTCCACTATCAGCTTGGTGTCAATGGCTATTCCTTACCCTTCAGCTCCGCTATCAGCTTGGTGTCAATGGCTATTCCTTATCCTTCAGCTCCGCTATCAGCTTGGTGTCAATGGCTATTCCTTACCCTTCAGCTCCCCTATCAGCTTGGTGTCAATGGCTATTCCTTACCCTTCAGCTCCGCTATCAGCTTGGTGTCAATGGCTATTCCTTACTCTTCAGCTCCACTATCAGCTTGGTGTCAATATGACATTCTATCTGCTACACAGAGCTCATTGTTTGAGAGTGGAGAGCAACAGAGAACCGAGGGGAATGGCATCTTTATTCTATTTCCCCTATTATATTGTACCATATTCATCAATTATGCGTAAGTACAATAGTTTTGGTCCAGTTTTTGCAAGTACTCACATTTTTTGCTAGTGCTTGTGCTAAATGATCCTATAATTACACACATTTCTTTTGTTTACATTGTGAACATAGTCAATGTAGCTAGCTAGAGTTTCTGCTAGCTAGAAGCTTCTTGACTTCATACTGTAAGGACCGATGCCGGAGATGAGAAGCAGGTATGGGGAGTCAACATTTAATCAGGAAACAGACAAAGACCAAGACAAGAACAAAGCTGTTCTGTCTGTTTCCTGATTAAATGCACACAGGTACAAAATGACAAACGACAATTAATGCTGTATTGATGTCACAAATGTATCATTTTTTATTAAAAATATTCTTATTTTTCACACCCCGCAGTACTAGTTTTTTCTCTGAGTGAGGCAGATATATCTAGTTTTGCAATAAAATGTGATTGTTCGTCTCTCTGAAATGAAACTACCTAGTGATAGAATTCAAAGAAATACATGTCTGTCATTTACCAACCCTATGCCATGATTAGATTGGGAAAAAAACACACCAATCTCTTACATCATTTCTAAAAATAAAAAAAGTGAATCTACCCATATTTTTGAAAATGGATATACTGTATAGCGTTTTGGAATGATACTTAATTTCTACATACAGGGAGATGCAGGATATGGAGGTTGTAAATTTGCTGTGTTGATCATATCTGCTTGAATGAGAGTCATTAACATGGAAGGAGGATGATGTCAAAGATGGCAGGTTATGGTTCTAAGACAGACCGTGAGTTTAACAAAATACAAATCATTTTAGAAACGTGAATTACCTAAAAAGGCCAACGGATGGAGTAGAAAGAGATAGTCAAATGAAAAAAGCCCTGGAAGAACATACTGTATATTTGGCCTTTTATAAGCAGGGGGCAAGGTTTCACTTAGGAGCATATTAGCCTGTCCTCCCTGAGACCAGAATTGTTGGCATCCAGAGCCATGACACACTGCACAACCCAACACAACACTGCAATCAATGCATGTTTCTCATTTTGGAGGGAAAAAACTATCTCGGAGAAAGAGGTTACATAACAAAGAGATGCAAGAAGGCTATCAGCAACTAATGATTACTTATGAACAGTCTTGTCTACAATCCTTCAACATCGGGACGAGGTCATTCCCACATTCATATTTTTCATATTCATTCATATTGTTTTTTTACAGTAGTTAGTTATACTCCTGCCTGTAATAATCTGGCATAGCGTTTTTGCACTTAGCTGTGCTGATGACAACTGTGAATGATTTATCCAACTTTGGGAAAACGTGTGATTTGAACATCTTGGCCATGTTCTGTTATAATCTCCACCCAGCACAGCCAGAAGAGGACTGGCCACCCCACATAGCCTGGTTCCTCTCTAGGTTTCTTCCTAGGTTTTGGCCTTTCTAGGGAGTTTTTCCTAGCCACCGTGCTTCTACACCTGCATTGCTTGCTGTTTGGGGTTTTAGGCTGGGTTTCTGTACAGCACTTTGAGATATCAGCTGATGTACGAAGGGCATTATAAATAAATTTGATTTGATTGCTAATGTCCGTTCACTGTTATTGCAGGCCCCAAACGTATCACTTTATGACCAGTCGAATGAGAACAGAATGTTTTCATATGTCCGCCTTCATCTGAATGGAAGAATTGTCTCTGAAATGGGGAAGCTAAGAATTATACTCTATGACATATTTCCATCACATCTTGGCTTAAATGAGAATGTACTCAGTACAGTACAAGAACTTGTAATTGCTCAAATGTTCCACATAGGGGCCAATATAATAATGGTAACCAGTGACGTTCACCCATGGCAAAGCTTTTTGCAGGTTTTTTATGTCATCGTCAAAGCGAAGCAGGGGGACACAATGGTGACATAACGAAATCCCTGTTCATCTAGCATTATAAAAACACAACACCAAATGTCAATAAATTCTAAACCATATCAATAGCTGGCACCAGGGACTTACTAATAACAGACTCAAGTCATACTTAACCAGACAAAAGGCAACAAAAGTCTCCCAGTCAAACTGTGTCCGTTTACAGTCCATACAACAGGCCCACAACGTTTTAAATGCAGAGTACAATTAGTCACGTATCATCTGCTCTGGCACAGAAACCATACTGTAGAAACAGACTGTAAACAACATGACATTTCACAGCACTTGTGGTTATGGTTTAAGATCTGAAGACTCATATACAGCTTGCCAGTTACAGCTACTCTGTGGCTGCAGCTGACCTTAAGGTCAGGCCTACTGTACGCTCCACGTGTGACAGACACGTCCTGCTTCCAGCTGACATGACACATTTGGCTGGCGGTGGTGACATTGTGTCATTGTCACTCAGGAAACCTCTGGCTGGGGACAAATGACCTTGTCCACCTAATAAAATACATCTGTAAGCGCCGACATCATGTCAAGACTGGAGCAAAAATAAATGGCGAAATCAAGAGTGAAATATCACTGGAGTCAGCATGAGCTTTTTAAATCATCCCATGATTAGCAGCTGAAGACAGGCGGACAGTCTCTAACGGGTTAAGTTAATGTGTATGTAGGGTTGTGTTGGCTTCCACAAAAGCTACCTGTCACTATGGCCGGATTTATGTTCAGTGCACCTAAGTTACGCAATGCATGATTTAAACAAAAGTTCTTAGTTACAATATGTGCAGATCTGAAGTTAGGACGCTAATGGAATTATGATCATCTTTTGTAACGCAACCTGCTTTATCCACCTCCTAGTGGAAAGGTGTAGGAGTACCAATATCACATGGCAGACCTCGCCAGACCAATCCTCGCCAAAGAACAGTTTAGAGCTCACGATCAATAAATCTCACCGCAACCTAGAGCTGCAGGGCCAAACACCAGGGGGATCGATGTCTTCTGAACCTCTCCATTAGGAAATAGTTGGATTTCTCTCCCTCTAAAATCAGTCATTCTCACAGTCATGAATCTGGGTCAGTTTCCTTCACCCCATGGATAGCATCTCCATTTCACCACCTCCTCTCTGTTTACCTGGCTGTTCATAACTGCTCTTACATAACCTGCACTTTAAGGTTATGAAAACATAACAGCTAAAAGAAGGCAGCGAAGTGCATCATACTCTAAGTTCCACGTTTATAGACCCGTCATCACACTAGGGGCTCTGGACCGGGAAGTGCCTCCTGCGCGGAGGAGAGCTGGGGTGTTTTTCCACCTGAGGGGGACTGGGGTCTATTTTAAAAACACTAGTTTCCCACACGGCTCTATAAATGAAAGGTGAAGTGCAGTGGGTTGGAGAGCGTAGGTAGAAGAAAGCACTGGAAGGTGTTCATGGAGAAGGTTTCATCTGTGAACCTTTGCCACTTAGCAGTAAGCTCTCCAGCTGACTGACTGGGTTTAAGTCTCAGAGAGTGAACCAAAGGCCTGTAGAGTGAAGCAAAAGCCTGAAGGTTAGCAGTCTGCTAACACCTACTTTGTCAAAATGGAGTGAATGATAGAGGGCGAATAGGGCCTGTATTCAATCAACATGGACAACCTGCTCAAACTTCTGGGTGTCCACAAAACATACATATTCACATGGTATCGACATAGCAACAGTGTTATTACAGTGCAGGTACGCAATGTTACTTAATACTGGCTGTACAGTACTGTTATACCTCTTTGTGCCAAGCACAATAAACAGATCACTTCCTCCTACAGTGCCTGGGGTGACATAAAACCATCAGGTAGGTGATTAGTAACCATTTTAACAGTAACTACAACTGGGCACTTAGTCTGCTGAGTAATTTACAAGGAGTAAGTATTAAGAGCTCATTTCAGGTGCATAGTTACTAAGTATTTACATGGTTAAAAAAGGTATTGCAAAAGGATGCAATACCAAAAAAAAAAGTTGACTTTAACAGGCTTTTCAATGTTTGTTCAGCAATGATGATGTTGCCTAGCTCTAGCTTATACTGCAATGAAGCTTTTACATAATTCCCTCATAAGTGGAAGATGTGTTTGCAGCAAGCTGAATTGTCTGCTTCTGATGAGCAATTTGTCATGTTTAAATGTGCTTTTTATACATGATACAGGGCACTTGAGAAAGTCCCTTTTTCTAATCTAAAACAGTCCTCCTAAGCAAGTATTAGACTAGACAAAGCCAGCCCATGGCCTCACTACATTTTCCTCTCCTCATTCCTACTTTACTCCAGCTGCCAAGCCCTCCTCTTCCTTCTCTTCTTCAAGTCTTCGGCGAAGAGGAGACAGTAGACGTAACCAATCTGTGACTTTCAGTAAATGGATTAAAGTCAGAGATAGACATGGTGTCTTCAATCTGACACACGTTGTTGATAGATGTCCGTTTAAGACGATTGGTTAATGATTTTTGTGGTTTGCATGTTGCAACACAATACATCTGTTTGTCACGCCCGGATCTGTTTCACCTGTTCCTGTGATTGTCTCCACCCCTTCCAGGTGTGGCTTATTTTCCCCAGTGTATTTATCCCTGTGTTTCCTGTCTCTCTGTGTCAGTTCGTCTTGTATGTTTAAGTCAAGTTCACCAGCGTGTTTTTTCCATACTTCTTTTGCTATTCTCCTTTTTCTAGTCCACCCGGTTTTGACCCTTGCCTGTTCTCTGGACTTTGTACCCGCCTGCCTGACCATTCTGCCTGCCTTGACCACGAGCCTGTCTGCCACTCTGTACCTCCTGGACCTTTTGCCTGTCCACGACCATTCTAATGCCTACACCTTTGGGTAAACACTGAAAACCTGAATGACCCTAGAAAGTTTTGGAAGGCTATTAAGTCTATGTCTGGTAACAGTAATGTTAATGATTTACCATCATGTGTTTTGAAGGACTCTGTTGCTGTATATGACTGAAATGCTGAATTGTTTCAATGAGCACTTTGTATCAATCTTTTAGCTTTTTGCCATTCTCAGTGCAGGTGGTACATAAAGCCCTGAAATCCTTAGATCAGAGAAAGCCTGCAGGTCCTGATCTTTTGGATCCCTGCTTTTTAAATTACTGAGGATAATATCAGACGATATTTCCACATCTTCAATTTAAGCCTACTAGAGAGTGTGTGCCCTCAGGCCTGGAGGGAAGGTAAAGTCATTCCACTACCCAAGAATAGTAAAGCCCCCTTTACTGGCTCAAATAGCCCACCAATCAGCCTGTTACCTACCCTTAGTAAATTTCTGGGAAAAAAATGTGTTTGACCAGATACAGTGCTATTTCACAGTAAACAAATTGACAACAGAATTTCAGCATGCTTATAGGGAAGGACACTCAACAAGCACTTATACAAATGACTGATGATAGGCTGAGAGAAATTGATGATACAATTATTGTGGATTATAATGAATGGACATTTTTGTAGGGGTTGATATATTGTTGTAATGGAAAAAAAATCAGGCATCAAATTTCAACGTGGAATTTACAAATGTCAGAAACCTTTTTAAACCTCAAATAAACTACAAGTTCTCTGCCGAAATGGTGATCAAATTAAGATCCTACTTCTGTATAAAACAGTAGGCCACAGACTACAGGGGGATGACGGCTGCTGTAACCGTTGTGGACACACTTTGGTGAAACCACTGTTCCCAAACAATTACAGTAGAACCAAACAGAGGGCAGAGAGAACTTTGCTGAGAAAAGAAAAGGTCTGGCTTCTATCAGTCAACAAGTGAAAATACTTTATCGCTCAATTAACATCTCCTGGTTTATTAATTCACTCACTGAGCCAGGAACAGAATAGGCCTAAACAGCATCAAAGTAGTCACAACCTCACTCTAATCTGATGGAGTCATTGATCAACGTGAGGGGATTGTTACCCTTAGAAAAACCTTCACTGACCATCTGGCCCCTGATATTTTTCATCAGAAAAGACCCAAGTCCTCCATCTGTCATCTGAAAGGAAGGTGGTACATCTGTTCCAGAACCTTGACAGGATGCTCCATCATCTTGACTTGAAGTTCAGCATGTAAAGTAGATACATGTACAGTGGGACATAAGAGAGACCTTACCAAGGTCTGCTCCTAGTTAAAGCTGAAATTTGTAACTTTTGGGGCTACCTGACCAAATTCACATAGAAATGTGAGTTATAGATATGTTATTCTCATTGAAAGCAAGTCTAAGAAGTGGTAGATCTGCTCTATGTGCGTTATTTATATTCTTCCCATTCTTAAGTTTAGTTTTTGCATTTTACTTTCAGCTGAAAATACTATATTTTTGGTTATGGAAAATACATTTCACAGCAGTTTAGATAATCATTGTACTATCTACACTATACTTGCATGTTTTGTCACATAAACTGAAGTTAGGCGAACTAATAGAATTTTATCAACCTGTAAATGGCAGAAAGAGATTTCTGCATAGTGCATCTTTAACATTTCAGAATATGGATTAATGATGAAAATAACTGATTGAATCAACGTTGTCATTTCAACCAAAAAAATGAAATGTGATGACATTGAATCAATGTGGAAAACTGATTGGATTGGAAAAAAGTAATTTCATATTTTTTTCACCCAACTTTTAACCTTAATCCAATGACATGGTTAAATGTTTTGTTGATTTCACGTTGAATTCACGTTAGTTGACAACTCAACCAAATGTACATCAAAATTAGACGTTGAACTGACGTTTGTGCCTAGTAGGAAGGGTTTCAATCATAAGTGAAAACATTTATTTGAAAGTACACACTGGTACGACATAATTTATTTAAATACCAGACAAAACTGTAAATAAAGTGTGGTAGCCCTAGCCCTAACCATAATATAACCATTGTCTCATAACTGTCTGAAGATGACAACACACCAAGACAAATTCCCGCCCTCCCAGGAGTTCCTTGGCTAGGACAGTCCCTCCTCTGGGGTTAGGGTTAGGATAGACAGACTCAGTCCTGGTGCCAAACCACAGGTTGCCGGCACACAGTCTTGGCAGAGAGCATGCTGATTGATCCTGGAGGGTTGAGCTAGCATTCTAATTGGTGGATAGCACCGCGCCAGGCCAGACAGCAGCAACAATGGGGGACGGACACACATGGAGTATTTAGGACCACACGGTGACAAACAGACTGGAAAGTAATAATGGTAGCAGCACAACACCTTGGAGATGCAGCCCAGTGCGGACCGTGGAAAGATGACTTCAGAGGGCTGAGTTCCACTAAGCCAGCCAGCACAGGAAATACTGCCAAGTACTTCTCTATGAGGAAAGCTCTCCCTGAAAAGTCATCAGGATTAAACCTCCAACTGGGTGTCATTGGCATAGTCTCTGCTACAGTTCTGCTCTCTCATCCTTAAGAAAATACTGTAGATCAGGCCTGGGCAATTATTTTCCATGGAGGGCCACATTAGAATATATTTTGTGCCATCGCAGGACAGAATCATATTACAGGATGATACATCATGTGTATGACTGTTGACAGATATATCTTCTGTAAATCACATCCAGATATGCTACTTATTATACTTTTTTAACATACACAGAAATAAACCACCTTCATGTTCTCCTTTTGGTAGGTATTTTCATTATTAAACATGCAATGAACTACATGGAGGGAAAAGTACACTGTGCATTCAGCACCACGGACAGAACTCTTAACGGGTATGCACAAAAACACAAGAAAAGGGAGAGAGCTCAAAAGTACATTTAAATTACTCAAATCAGTGTGAGGAGTGAAGTCTCTGATGGGCAATGACTAGAGCAGTGAAGTCAGGTACAGTTTCTGACGGCGCTATGCGCAGGATTGCTGAGAGGTGAGAGTCAGTAAGAGATGATCTGTGCCTTGACTTGTTATATTTCATCACTGAAAATGTCTGTTCACATACATAGGTTGACCCAAACAGGATGAACATCTTCTGAACCTGACTCCTCAGTGACATTGTTTGAAACGGTTCTCCAATCACTGCATCAGACTGAATATCGATAAGCTCAAGTTGGAGGTCAGTGGGAGTGTTATCCACATTGAAGGTGAAAGGAGAGGAAACCAACAACATGTCATTTTCCAACACTTTCAAATCCTCAAAACGATGAGAAAACTCACCGTTCAAAGTACGCAGCAATGATGTATACTTCTCCTGCTGGTCATCTGATAGGGAACAGACTAGTAGTGTCGGAAGGTGGGTGAGATTGTTGTCATCTGATAGGGGACAGACTAGTAGTGTAGGAAGGTGGGTGAGATTGTTGTCATCTGATAGGGAACAGACTGGTAGTGTCAGAAGGTGGGTGAGATTGTTGTCATCTGATAGGGAACAGACTAGTAGTGTAGGAAGGTGGGTGAGATTGTTGTCATCTGATAGGGAACAGACTAGTAGTGTCAGAAGGTGGGTGAGATTGTTGTCATCTGATAGGGAACAGACTGGTAGTGTAGGAAGGTGGGTGAGATTGTTGTCATCTGATAGGGAACAGACTAGTAGTGTAGGAAGGTGGGTGAGATTGTTGTCATCTGATAGGGAACAGACTAGTAGTGTCAGAAGGTGGGTGAGATTGTTGTCATCTGATAGGGAACAGACTAGTAGTGTAGGAAGGTGGGTGAGATTGTTGTCATCTGATAGGGGACAGACTAGTAGTGTAGGAAGGTGGGTGAGATTGTTGTCATCTGATAGGGAACAGACTAGTAGTGTAGGAAGGTGGGTGGTATTGTTGTCATCTGATAGGGAACAGACTAGTAGTGTCAGAAGGTGGGTGGTATTGTTGTCATCTGATAGGGAACAGACTAGTAGTGTAGGAAGGTGGGTGAGATTGTTGTCATCTGATAGGGAACAGACTGGTAGTGTCAGAAGGTGGGTGAGATTGTTGTCATCTGATAGGGAACAGACTAGTAGTGTCGGAAGGTGGGTGAGATTGTTGTCATCTGATAGGGGACAGACTAGTAGTGTAGGAAGGTGAGTGAGATTGTTGTCATCTGATAGGGAACAGACTAGTAGTGTCAGAAGGTCATCTGATAGGGAACAGACTAGTAGTGTCAGAAGGTCATCTGATAGGGAACAGACTAGTAGTGTCAGAAGGTGGGTGGTATTGTTGTCATCTGATAGGGGACAGACTAGTAGTGTAGGAAGGTGGGTGAGATTGTTGTCATCTGATAGGGGACAGACTAGTAGTGTAGGAAGGTGGGTGAGATTGTTGTCATCTGACAGGGAACAGACTAGTAGTGTCAGAAGGTCATCTGATAGAGAACAGACTAGTAGTGTAGGAAGGTGGGTGAGATTGTTGTCATCTGATAGGGAACAGACTAGTAGTGTCAGAAGGTCATCTGATAGAGAACAGACTAGTAGTGTAGGAAGGTGGGTGAGATTGTTGTCATCTGATAGGGAACAGACTAGTAGTGTAGGAAGGTGGGTGAGATTGTTGTCATCTGAGGGAACAGACTAGTAGTGTAGGAAGAGATTGTTGTCATCTGATAGGGAACAGAACAGACTAGTAGTGTCAGGAAGGTCAAGGTGGGTGAGATTGTTGTCATCTGATAGGGAACAGACTAGTAGTGTAGGAAGGTGGGTGAGATTGTTGTCTGATAGGGAACAGACTAGTAGTGTAGGAAGGTGGGTGAGATTGTTGTCATCTGACAGGGAAGACAGAGTGTCAGAAGGTCATCTGATAGAGAACAGACTAGTAGTGTAGGAAGGTGGGTGAGATCATCTGATAGGGAACAGACTAGTAGTGTAGGAAGGTGGGTGAGATTGTTGTCATCTGATAGGGGACAGACTAGTAGTGTAGATAGGGAAGACTAGTAGTGTAGGAAGGTGGAGAGATTGTTGTCATCTGATAGGGAACAGACTAGGTAGGAAGAACAGACTAGTAGTGTCAAGGTGGGTGAGATTGTTGTCATCTGATAGGGAACAGACTAGTAGTGTAGTAAGGTGGGTGAGATTATTGTCATCTGACAGGGAACAGACTAGTAGTGTCAGAAGGTCATCTGATAGAGAACAGACTAGTAGTGTAGGAAGGTGGGTGAGATTGTTGTCATCTGACAGGGAACAGACTAGTAGTGTAGGAAGGTGGGTGAGATTGTTGTCATCTGATAGGGGACAGACTAGTAGTGTAGGAAGGTGGATGAGATTGTTGTCATCTGACAGGGAACAGACTAGTAGTGTCAGAAGGTCATCTGATAGAGAACAGACTAGTAGTGTAGGAAGGTGGGTGAGATTGTTGTCATCTGATAGGGAACAGACTAGTAGTGTAGGAAGGTGGGTGAGATTGTTGTCATCTGATAGGGAACAGACTAGTAGTGTCAGAAGGTCAGATTGTTGTCATCTGATAGGGAACAGACTAGTAGTGTAGGAAGGTGGGTGAGATTGTTGTCATCTGATAGGGAACAGACTAGTAGTGTAGGAAGGTGGGTGAGATTGTTGTCATCTGATAGGGAACAGACTAGTAGTGTAGAAGGTCATCTGATAGGGAACAGACTAGTAGTGTCAAGGTGGGTGAGATTGTTGTCATCTGATAGGAACAGACTAGTAGTGTAGGAAGGTGGGTGAGATTGTTGTCATCTGATAGGGAACAGACTAGTAGTGTAGGAAGGTGGGTGAGATTGTTGTCATCTGATAGGGAACAGACTAGTAGTGTCAGAAGGTCATCTGATAGAGAACAGACTAGTAGTGTAGGAAGGTGGGTGAGATTGTTGTCATCTGATAGGGAACAGACTAGTAGTGTAGGAAGGTGGGTGAGATTGTTGTCATCTGATAGGGAACAGACTAGTAGTGTCAGAAGGTCATCTGATAGGGAACAGACTAGTAGTGTCAGAAGGTGGGTGAGATTTGTTGTCATCTGATAGGGAACAGACTAGTAGTGTAGGAAGGTGGGTGAGATTGTTGTCATCTGATAGGGAACAGACTAGTAGTGTCAGAAGGTCATCTGACAGGGAACAGACTAGTAGTGTCGGAAGGTGGGTGAGATTGTTGTCATCTGATAGGGAACAGACTAGTAGTGTCAGAAGGTCATCTGATAGGGAACAGACTAGTAGTGTCAGAAGGTGGGTGAGATTGTTGTCATCTGATAGGGAACAGACTAGTAGTGTAGGAAGGTGGGTGAGATTGTTGTCATCTGATAGGGAACAGACTAGTAGTGTCAGAAGGTCATCTGATAGGGAACAGACTAGTAGTGTAGGAAGGTGGGTGAGATTGTTGTCATCTGATAGGGAACAGACTAGTAGTGTAGGAAGGTGGGTGAGATTGTTGTCATCTGATAGAGAACAGACTAGTAGTGTAGGAAGGTGGGTGAGATTGTTGTCATCTGATAGGGAACAGACTAGTAGTGTAGGAAGGTGGGTGAGATTGTTGTCATCTGATAAGGAACAGACTAGTAGTGTAGGAAGGTGGGTGAGATTGTTGTCATCTGATAGGGAACAGACTAGTAGTGTCAGAAGGTCATCTGATAGGGAACAGACTAGTAGTGTCAGAAGGTCATCTGATAGGGGACAGACTAGTAGTGTAGGAAGGTGGGTGAGATTGTTGTCATCTGATAAGGAACAGACTAGTAGTGTCAGAAGGTCATCTGATAGGGAACAGACTAGTAGTGTAGGAAGGTGGGTGAGATTGTTGTCATCTGATAAGGAACAGACTAGTAGTGTCAGAAGGTCATCTGATAGGGAACAGACTAGTAGTGTAGGAAGGTGGGTGAGATTGTTGTCATCTGATAAGGAACAGACTAGTTGAATCAGAAGGTGGGTGAGATTGTTGTCTTCTACTTGGTGGGTCAGGAGGAGTCATTTTCCCTTGAAGGCTTTGACAAGGCTGTACATCTGATGTGTAAAAAGGCCCTTCCCTTGTAGTTTGGAATTCAGTTCATTCATGAGGGCCATGATGTCCACGGTGAAGGCACAAACAGCCAACCATTCAATACCTTGCAGTTGAGGGAAATCCACATATTTTCCTTTAATTTGCAAAAACTCAGCAATCTCCAACTCCAGGTCCCACACCTTTTTAAGCATCTTCCCCAAACTCAGCCATCTCACGTTTGTGTGGTAGGGGAGATCTGCATGACCCGAATGTCTCTTCCAACAGTGAGACAAACTGGTTTAAAGATTTTGCTCTTATGAAGTGTACCACTTTAGTGACTGTATCCACAACATGGCTCATTTTCAGAACACATTGACAGAGCACCTTCTGATGAATAATGCAATGCAGGAACATTATTTTCTGATCTGGGTTCAGCTCAGCTACTTGATCTTGTCTCCTTTTCAAAAGGGGGGCACCCATCAGCAGTCACACTGGATAACTTTCAAAACTCAGTCCCAGCTTTGCCACACACTTATTAATCTCCTCCAATAAATCTTTCCCTGTGGTTGTGCTCTTCACATGCATCACTGCTCACATGCATCACTGCTCTCATCCAGGGCCAAGGAGAAATAGGTGAAATCCTGTACCTTGTCTTTCAACTGTTGTTCCATATTTTCTGCGATGTCCTCAACAAGGCATGTCACTCTTCGTCTTGACAGGGAAACATTTTCAAACAGCTCTTTCTTGTCGGGGCAAAGTATTGCTGCAGTGTAAATTAAGAATTCTTTAATGAATTCACCCTCAGCGAATGGGGTGAGTACATAGCAATTTAGCAATTTTGTGGGACAGTAAATAGCTAGCTCTTGCAATTGTTTGCTGAATGCAGTTTTGTGAAAAGTCCTTGCTGCTTTTGCAACTAAGAAAGCAACTTTTGCACTTGCCCTCTGCCCAGAAGACATATTCCTATATTTCTCTGCATGCTTCATCTAGAGTGTAGGGACAAGTTGTAGTCTTTCAAGACAACCATGCTCTCTTTGCACACTAAGGACACAGCTTTCCCTGATACCTCAATAAAGACATATTTCAATGTCCACTCTCGCTGGAACACACTACATTCATTGTCTACTTTCCTTTTCTTTGAAATCTTTGAAGAACTCATTTTTGCGCAATTTCTAGCTGGCTACTATTTGTAACTGTGACGTGTGTGTCCGTCACTGTCTGTCCTCATGCAGTTGTTATTTATACGTGCCTTCAAAATAAATGTCCCCCAAGCGGTGGGAGTTAAATCGTTACACAAAGACGAGTATTCATTGGGCTTTTAATTTGTGTAACAAATACTTTTTTCAAAACTTTACTATCACAAAATCTTTATGTGATCTGAGCATGATTCTGCTGGCCGTATTGAATCAGGTCGAGGGCTCTTTGCCCAGGCCTGCTGTAAATCATTACCGTGTCACGGTGCTGACTTTTGCCCAATACCTGCAGCAAAAGCCTCTTTTAGTTACTTTGTTGTAACAAGGGCCTAGCCGTGCAGCCCTACCAACCCTTCTATTTATTCGTAATGGCCCTTCGCGTGAGTTGGGTTTGTTCTTTCGTTCACGTTGTCACTCCCTTATTTTCCGGTCTAGTATGAGGTCTTAGATAGATATACTCCTATTTAAATATTCTCAGTGTTATGCATTCCTCCTATATTTCCTTACTTTCAAGTTTCTTTACCTATGTATATATCAATACCTAATAACTTCTTCTATTAGTTATTATGCTCGTCAGCTAGTAGTCACTTGGAAACTAGTATTGGTATATGTTTTGACTCTCCTAAGAGTATATTATTGTCCACACAATGAAACATTCTTTAGTGCAATCACTTTAACCTATAACCAGGGTCACTTTCTGTTCAGTGAGAGAGTCAAAGGCGTTTGCTCTCCAGATCGTTAATCTGGCCTAGTTGTCAAAGTTTCAAGCTTTTATTTAGTCACTCTGTTTTTTGTCTTATGCACATTATTACAATTCAATGGTTATACAGTTTCCCAATACATCAATAATGCTCAATCAATCCTTAATGCTTTAAGCTATGCCAGATAATATTGCAAAACTTTAAATGCGTTAACACTTCTAACAATATTGACTAAATAGCAAAAATAGTTCAATTACCTTAAATGCTCAGCCCCTTGGTCACTTTCCTGTAATTGGTATTCTCACAGCACTAACGCTAGATTCCGAATTCCAATATCTTAATACACTTCCAACTCTGTGTATGGACTCAATATATTGTAACCGGTACTTGGCTGTGTCCTTGTATTGCTAATCACATCTGTACCTGATGTCTCACTGTGTGACTGCCGCTTTGTCTGTGATCAAGAGGTGTCTAGACCCCTGTGTTTCAGAGACTCAGTTTCGGGTTCACAAAGTTCAACCAGGTAGCTTCAGATAGTGATCCAATAAGTACTTAGGCAAAATGATCCAGTTCTCAAATATTGTTCTAGTCTAACAAAAAGCGTATAGTGCAATAGTAAATTTACCTATGATGATTCTCCATATGAAGTCTGTCTCATATGTCAGTGAGGATCATGCCTCTCTTATGATCTCTGTTCTCTTTATATACCTTTTTACAGGGGAAGTTCGCAAGTTTCTGGAGCTGTGGCTAAACCACACTTTCACACTGACACTGCACCTGTAGACTGCTTACACCGGCTGCTTACACCGGCTGCTTACACCGGCACTGTAGATTGCTTACACCGGCTCTGTAGATTGACACCGGCTGCTTACACCGGCACTGTAGATTGCTTACACCGGCTACTTACACCGGCACTGTAGAGTGCTTACACCGGCTGCTAACACCGGCACTGTAGATTGCTTACACCGGCTGCTAACACCGGCACTGTAGATACACCGGCACTGTAGATTGCTTACACACTGTAGTGCTTACAGGGGCTCTGTAGATTGCTTACACCGTTACACCGCACTGTAGATTGCTTACACCGGCTGCTTACACCGGCACTGTAGACTGCTTACACCGGCACTGTAGATTGCTTACACCGGCTGCTTACACCGGCACTGTAGATTGCTTACACCGGCACTGTAGATTGCTTACACCGGCACTGTAGACTGCTTACTCCGGCACTATAGGTCGCTTATTACGTCATCTTAGACCTGTGTCTAAATGGAAGCTTCTTATTCTAAATCTAGGTCATGCACTACTAACTCCCATTCTGCTGCTTCCGTGTTACTGTTGGCTGATTCTACTTAATGATACCAGCTGGTTGTTTCTACCACTTGAGGCGGCGTAGGTGGCATGTCAAGCGTCAGCTGGGAGAAGTCTATGATAGGTATCTCCTCTGCTTCCCCCTGTTGTCCAGTTTCTGCAGGTGTGGTCCATGGTTCCATGAGGTCCCGTGAATGCCCTGTGTTGCTGTCCCCATTGCTTGATGGAGTGGGCAGATTCTTTTTGGCTCTTGTCACAACCGATTTCCACTCTGTCGCCAATAAGACTTAAATACATTACGACAACACTGCATGGCAAATAATTGCGCAGAAGTACCAGAGATAGAAAATGACAGAATAGAAATGACAGAAATATTCCTATATGTCATTGATAGGGTTGATAATTCTGCCTCAGACTGTAAACAAACCAATTGGACAACTCAACAGTATCTTCATTTGTGGGAAAAGGGACATTTGGTGTATTCTCTTCCCTTGTATGGTGAGTTCACCCATTTCACCGTCAGTAAGGGCTAACTGCCTCTACCACAAGGACGTCTGGCTTACCACAGCAACTCATCTTTGGTATAACTGTAGCATAACATTGATGGGCCTCACCACATCAATGTGTCTTTGAGTGTATCAAACTCCAGTAGCAGAGCAGCTGAGGATCAACAAGATGAAAGACGGTACCACAGAATCACCACTGGAACATCCTAAAATGGCTCTGTGTCTGACAGAGACTACTGTGGCTGTGTTTAGGTTCGTGGTTGAGATGAGCGATGATCTAATGTTGTGAGCTCAGAGAGAGAGACTGGCATGGACTTACTGCTGTCTCAGCCTCCCTCCTCTGCTCTCTCCTCTGTCTCCTCTCCGTCACCTCTTTCCTCTCCTCCCCTTGCAGTCTTCTCTCAGTCTTCTCTCCTCTCCTCTGTCCTTTCTCCTCTCCCTCCCTCCTTTCCTTTCCTCTCCCCTCAGTCTCCTCTCTTCTCTTCTCCTCTCCTCAGTCTCTTCTCCTGTCCTGTCCTCTGCTTTGCTCTCTTTACTTCTCCTCTTCTTTTCTCCTCCTCTCCTCCCCACGGTCGGCCTCAATAAAATTCCCTGCAGCCTCCCGTGAGGCCTACTCAAAGTCATCGGGAGAAGTTTGACGACTAGACCGCGCATTAAAACCCAGCAGACGAAGGGAGGATGATGCTCCTGTTGCAATTGAGGAGTGAAATACCACCCTCTTCAGCGAACGTCCTGATAAACGATCTGTCGACACACTGGGATCTTGGAACCGTGCGGTGGACTGCTTGCCCGGGGGACTATTCCTAAAAACAAACGCATACTTCCAGATCCCTCCACCGCCCTCGTAAAATAGGTCTCCTTCTTTCAGACACTCATTGGTGGAGAGGTAGCTAGGCCAGTTGCCAGGTAACAGGAAGCCAGTTGCCAGGTAACAGGAAGCCAGTTGCCAGGTAACAGGAAGCCAGTTGCCAGGTAACAGGAAGCCAGTTGCCAGGTAACAGGAAGCCAGTTTCCTGGTAAAGAGTACAAGTGTAACCCAAGAGCCATTGGGACCCCTGGCATAAAAATAAGATAATATAGGCCCTATTCAAATGTCTAGAAACGGAGAGGTAGAAATGGAACCCGCTCGTAAATCTCCTGAACAGCCTGGAAAATGGCGCAGAACCTCACAGAGAAAGACCTGGAGCACCGGGGGGAGAGAGTGGTTGAGTCAGTCCAAACCACCTGTAAACAAGTTTTCTCCAACCCTCGAGTCACAACAATGGACCGGTCCGCTGCCAAACCAGATCTTAAATGAGCCACACAGAAACAAGAGTTATTAGCAAGAGCCTTGGGGAGGTAGAAACAGTGATTCCAAACAGTACTGAAATCATTAAGACTACTCTTGTTCCAAAAGGGTTCATTGGCTGACCCCATAGAAGAACCCTTTTTGGTTCCAGGTAGAACTCTTTACACAGAGGGTTCTAGATGGAACCCAAAAGTGTTCTACCTGGAACCAAAAAGGGTTCTTCAAAGGGCTCTCTATGGGGACAGCCAAATTAGATTTTTTTCCGTATATTAAAGCGTATATTAAACCTCTGAGACATGGTAGGGTCTGTAGTCCAAGGTTTGTAGACCTAGGTCTGTAGTCCATGGTCTGTAGTCCAAGAGAGGAATACATACAGTACATTCCAGGAACTCTACTTATACAGTATATCTTAAAGGTTGAGTATATCCTGTGAATATGCCTCAAAGACCCTAAAGATTGACAAAGCTCAAGCTGTAAAACTTTAGAGACTCAATCGCTACTCTGCTCTGAGACTCCAATAAAAATGTATTTTGACATGACTGTCTTACACACTGATAAGAATGTATATATATATATATATATAAAATTGTGAGTTGAAGCAATTCCTCGTGAGAGCATAACTTGGCTGGGGTGTAGGCCCCCGGAGGACGCCAGGAAATTAAACACCATCACTTGTCAGAATGTTTTCTTTTTCTTTGAGGAGAAGGAATCTGTTTCCACAGTCATTGTGTGCTGAAGAGGGCTTAAGCTCAATGTGATGGACAAATCATGGGAATGGCGCATTTCAGGAAACAAACTCAAACAAAGGTTTAATTCACCCAGAGTGAGTAGCAATAGTAAATTACTTAGCAGACACAGGAAGTCACCTAAGTGGAGCGTTTGAACAAAAAAAAGTTAACTTGATTACTGCACACTAAGTGCAAGGATCGTAGCAAATTCTTAAATCCATATTTTTTTAAATGTTTGTTCAACTTCAATGGCAGTGATAGAGAGTATAATTGAGTGCAACACCTTTCAGTCTAACTGCTGTTTGTTCGAAAAATGAGTGTGGGAAACACTTATCTCCTCTCAGCTAGAATGTTCCTTCCGAGCCGGATATCATACAAATAACAGCCTTGTTCGAATTTGATCATTGAGACACTCTGGACACTCATGTGTGTCTCGTCTGAACAAAAGACCTAAACCAGTTCAGACAGAAAACCAAAGAGCAGAGCAGTAAAATACAGAAACCGGACATAAACCAACCTGTGGTATAATTACAAGGATTCTCTGAACACATCAGAGAGAGAGACGTCTGTCTGCCGTCATCATGTCACGATGCAGTAACCCCTCAGCTATTTCAACCATCGCAGCTGTGAGCAATTATGAAAATGATATTTGATGTTTAGATTATTTCTACAGACAGAGCACTGCTAATCCTCTCCTGACTGTTCCAAGATCTGCTGCTCCAGTGGTCCGTCACAACCAAAACATGTTTTCTCCAAGAAAAGTCCCCGACCTCTCGACTCCCACGCTAAACGGGTGTAGAAACGAACCTCTGCGGGCGGAGTAACCTCCTGTTCAACCCAGCGGGGGAAGCACAGGCTGGTGCTGACCACATCTCCAAGAGGAAAAACTGAAGAAAAGATACAGTGGGTCTTAGGTTGATAGAGTAGTAAATGAACAACTTGATTCCCACTGTCAAAGAAGACCAACGCATCTGACATCTGACGTTTACAAGGCATCTGAAAGTCTTTACATGGTCTGAAAACAGAATTAGCAGCAGTAATTGCAGTGTTACAGTACCTCAAAACTAGTGTAATATCATTTTGCAGTTACCCCGATGTAACGTGTTTCTTCTGTGGATGAAGGAGAGGACCAAAGCACAGCGTGGTTAGTGTTCATCATGTTTAATATAGACGATAAACGTGAACACTACAAAATAACAAATGTGGCAAAACCGAAACAGTTCTGTCTGGTGCAGACACACAAAGACAGAAAACAACCACTCACAAAAACCCAACACAAAACAGGCTACCTAAATTTGGTTCCCAATAAGAGACAATGACTAACACCTGCCTCTGATTGAGAACCATATCAGGCCAAACATAGAAACGGGAAAACTAGACTCACAACATAGAATGCCCACTCAGCTCACATCCTGACCAACACTAAAACAAAGAAAACACAAAAGAACTATGGTCAGAACGTGACACCCGGAATAATGTCTACGTAATATGGTTGCATATCTATATGGTTGCATACGGTTCTATGTAATATGGTTGCATACCTTTGCACCCCAGTATCTCTACTTGCGCATTCATCTTCTGCACATCTATCACTCCAGTGTTTAATTGCTCAATTGAAATTATTTCGCCACCATTACCTATTTATTGCTGTACCTCCCTTGTCTTACCTCATTTGCACACACTGCATATAGATTTTTCTATTGTGTTATTGACTGTATGTTTGTTTAATCCATGTGTAACTCTGTGTTGTTGTCTGTGTCACACTGCTTTGCTTTATCTTGGCCAGGTCGCAGTTGTTAATGAGAACTTGTTCTCAACTGGCCTACCTGGTTAAATAAAGGTGAAATAAAAAATAACATTAAAATAAATCTATGAGTGCTTGGCATCTACATCACAACTATTATAGAGATACTCTAAGTCCAGATCAGCAGTATAATGGCTATAAAACAACTCTCAGTTCCAGGCACCATAAACATGGTTATTGGAACCACCAGTGAAGTGTGGCAGAGACCTTACATATGGCTCATGGCTATTAAATACATTATGCTCTTGATCATGAGTTTAAGGCATTAGACACACAGAGGATAAATAACTAGCAAAAATGCCATAAAGAGTAGTTCCACCTGTTGTCTGTCTTTTGGATGGTGGCCAACGACAGACGTTGTGCTTTCAGTGTACATGATCTAAAGCAACAGTTCTCAATGCCAGTCCTGAAGCGTCTGCAGGTTTTGTTGAAGAAATGCATTCAAATCTGTAAGTGCAACAACAATGCTTGTGACTTTGATGGCATCACCCGTAAACCTGGTTACTGTGCAACTGCATAGGCTTCCAGGTTGGATGGGCATTGTGTCAAGAAGCAGTGCGGCTTGGTTGGGCCTCTCCCAAGAGCATACGGGAGTTGCAGCGATGAGACAAGACTGTAACTACCAATTGGATACCACGAAATTGGGTAGAAAAAATGGGGTAAAAAAAATATTTAAAAAATCTGTATAGGACCCTAAAAAGTTGTCAACAGTGTATGTTTGTGATGACTAGCACCCCTAAAGGCCTTATCAATGTGTGTGTTTGTGATGATGTCATAGAAATATAGAATTCTGAGAATCAAAGGCATGGATAGTCAGTTCACACTCCCCTAATCACACATGATCACTGCCTTTTCATTCCTCTTCTCACAGTGAAACATTCTAGAGACTCGACACATCACCTGACATTCAGCTGTATTTAAGGAGAACAAAGCTGAGGGAAGCTCCCTCCCCACTCTAAACAAACACCATATGTGTCTGTGGTGCTGACTGCTTTATCCAGCCCTGTAGCATAATGCAGTACCCCCACCTCTAACTCACTCACTCACTCACTCACTCACTCACTCACTCACTCACTCACTCACTCACTCACACAACCAGGCCTCAAAGAAAAAGTGTTTCATTTTCCAGAACACATGTTTTGACATCAACACTGTGGTGTAGGGCTATGGTGTATTTTGGAGTGATATTTTGGTGACAACTTAATTATGAGGAATCAATCATCAATGTTCTCCGTAAAATCACACACACAACATTCTGTAAATGTAATCACTATTCCAGCTGTCTCACTTCAGAGGTGATTTCTCTACTCTATTGAGGTGGCTGAAAAAGCTGTCGTGTGTCTGCCCCATGTTTGACTGACAGAAATCCTATACCAGGGGAGCATTCTCATAAAGTCCTTTGAATACTAGAGTCCTATGAAACTTGATAACCTTAGACTCTGGAAAGAGAAACACTTCTATTTCAGTTTGATCAGAATGGAGAACTCACCTGTCCACTCAAGCTGTTCCAGCTCCACCACATTTACTAGCTAACTCAAGATATCCTCACTATAGCCCATGCTCTGCTGTAGGAGTGGTTATGTTGTTAGATCACGCACATACTGTATAGTTCAGACCATATCACAGGTCCACCAGTTGAGTGTTTATATGGCTCTGAGGTCAGCATGGAGAGATGGCTGTAGCTGAAAAGGAAAGTCATTAAAGCACAAACCAGTTGTAGAGACCAGAAGTGGTTTTAACTAACTGAAATGAAGTGTGTCGATGAAACACAAAGATACTGTGTATAGTTTAATGCCGTAGTTCCCAGCCAGCTGATACAGAATGTATAGATCACAGGAGGCTGCTGAGGGGAGAACGGCTCATAATAATGACCGGAACAGAGCAAATGGAATGACATCAAACACATGGAAACCATGGAAACAATGTGTTTGATGTATTTCATACCATTCCACCTATTCCACTCCCACCATTACCACAAGCCCGTTCTCCCAATTAAGGTGCCACCAACCTCCTGTGGTATAGATTATACTGCTATGTGACAATAGCCTCAGATACTCCACGATCTACTATCGCTATGGCAACACACTGCTTGCCAGCCTCCCGAATCAAAGGGAAGTCTTTTGCATTGCTGCTTTTGTTGACACATGCCTGAAGTGAAAACACAGGCAAGGAAAAATCAGACTGGCCAGGCAGTCATCCATCTTTGTGATTTAACGCTAGCTGCTAGTTTGCCAAATACCCAGGAATTCCTCTCTTTAAAAGACACAGAGAAGAGAGGAGACCAGATTCAAGGGGAGAGCTAATTTACGAGTTGAGTCATCATCCGCACAATATCAATCACTTCACAAGGGCTTTTTCTTAAACCCAGTTCAGCTCAGCTCAGCATGAGTCCTGCAGGACAATAAAAGGGAGGCATCTTTTCAATTAGCCTCTTCACAGGTAGTTGATGTTGACTGCCGCCAGAGTGGTGACCTGACATCACAGAGGGTGTGGATGAGAAGAGAACACCTTCCAGAAAGGTACTTGAGTCTGCAGCAGAGTCAAATATAATTTGAGTCATTCAGCATATGCTCTTCTCTAGAGCAACGTACAGTAGTGAGTGCATACATTTTCATACTTTTCTGTGTACTGGTCCCCTATGGGAATCGAACCTACAACCCTGGCACTGAAAGCACCATGGCTACCAACTGAGCTACACAGGAGGGCAGAATGATACGCAGACCCTCACTGAGTGTTCCAATTCTTTACCAAGAGCCAGTGATGGGAGAGGAGGGGAGGTGGAGGGGGCATGTTTATGAGCTTCAGTTCCTCTGTGAGATTCCACAGGTCTGACTGCTGTTTCCGGGTCTCTCTCCCTCCCCTCAGCAGCATAGCGTGGTCGGGTAACAGGACGGGGGACAGCTTCAATATAGCAGTAAGGATCAGGGGCACATCATGGTCCTATTAGCCTGTGTCTGTGGTGAGCCCCGCACCACTTCCAACACAGCAGGGTCTTCATAGGGGAGAAATCTTATAGAATGCACTCAGACGTATTAAAATGACTATGACCACTTTGATGGTAAACCCCAGTTCAGACTGAAAACAGGACATGCCTCCATATGGTCCATAACACCACAGGAATATTCTATCAGCCATTCCGCTGTTCTTTAACATGCTAACTAACACTCAAGTTCTTCCATGTTCGCAAAGAAGACAGCAGACCAGACTATTCATGTGTCCTCTCCCTTCCCTTTTATTGCAAACTGGTGATGTTGTATGTTAATAAATGGTTGGAAATAGCTGTACACTTTAACCATAAAAGTGTGCACAGGTGCTTGATGAAATATCAATGTATCTCTTGGTACAAACGAGATTTCCAAGCCACAACAACAGCAATTAATAATGGATTAGTTTACACTTAGCATTTTATTTCTTGGCATTTCTTCTTTATTTCTTCAATTTCATGAAACCATGTGTGATGTAATTTCTACTGCTATTTTCCCAGTCCTTGGCATCTTCAGGTATGAACTGGGAAAGGATTACTAATGCAGCACCCATCAATCCTCCTCAATGGCTCACAATTAAACCCCACAATGGCTTTAAATAAAAGCTGACATATGAAAACAGGCAGAGGCCGGGATCCTCATCATCAGAAGCATTATTCTCTAATGTTTCCACCCTGGGCTGGTTTTAAATCATCACAGACCATTTTGTAATGGAGATGATTCTCTTTACTGAGAAGGGCAAGAGCAGAACCCCTGTGGCTCTGTTCTCTCTGTTCAGAGGAGTCACCTTTTCCATTAGAGAAATAGATAGACGTTGCTGATGGGCAGTGGGTCTGCAGCTCAGCGAGAGAAGAGGAGAGAGAGAGAGAGAGAGAGAGAGAGAGAGAGAGAGGGAGAGAGAGAGAGAGAGGGGGGAGCTAGAGAGAGAGAGAGAAGCTACAAGCTCAGAACTACAGTAAGAAACAAGTTGGCATGGTAGATATCACTAATCACATGATCTCTCTCTCTCTCTCTCTCTACCCTTAAAGCCAGTCATATTTCTTCCACAGATGCTATTCGTCACTGGTCTTGGGATATGTCCAATAGGAACAAATTGACAAAGGCCTGCAACCTGGACTGAGGGGGAGATATAACATAGTAAATGAAAATCCTGGACACTCAAATTAGTATGATATGTTACGTTTGGTATGATATGTATTCATTTGTGGATGTCCATCATCCATTTTGTAGGATATGATACAAATTACAATTTGCATGATATGTTACAAATTACAATTTGTATGATATGTTACGAATTACAATTTTTATGCTGTTACAAATTGCAATTTGTTGTGGTTAACGTTAGCTAGGTGGCTAACGTTAGCTAGGCTAGGGGTTAGGATTAGGGGTTATATAATAGGGTTAAGGTTAAGAGTTAGGTTAAAGGCTTAAGGTTAGGGGAAGGGTTAGCTAAAAAGCTATATAGCTGCAAAGTAGCTGCAAAGTAATAATTAGTTGTGAAGTTGCTAATTAGCTAAAATAAAGTTGTCCGTGATGAGATTCGTACAGGTTTTTGCCATCCAGTCTTATGTAAACATACCAAATATAACATATATTTCTAATTTGAGTGTCCCAGATTTCTGTTTACTATGTTACGTCTAGTCTATGAGAACAGCCTGGACAACGGCATCCTCAGAACACAGGAGGGCATGTTCATCGAATCAGGCCTTAGGGAGTCCAATCCATCTACCTTTAGACAAAATGTTGTTGTTCATGGTACTGCTGTTGATGTGTTCTTAGTAGATGTGTGAATGTGAAAAACAAACTGTGATATAGAAAGCTACGTGACACAAGTTAAAGCCTGTTCACTACTCATTGCCAATATAATGTAGGATGTGCACATTGGCACGGAGTGATTCTGCTGTCAGGTAAAAATGTTGTTTGAGATATAAGATATCTACAATAATGTTACACACTACACTAGATCACTCCACACATCCTGTTTCTCAGAGGAAGGGCAGACTGCAACCATCAGGAAGAGCCTTGGCCACTCCTTGCCTCCATGCTCACAACACCCATCTCACTGAATGACACTGAACAGATACTATGGAGGGAGAAGAAGCGTGAAGGAGCAAGAGCTGTCAGAATGCCGGCATAGCCGGGGAATCACTCTCTACTTTCCCTCCCGCCTTTTTTTGTGCTCGGGTGTATCCCGTGAAACAGTAGGGGGTGTGGATCCCAAAACCTTCGCCACACATGCCTTAGATCGGCAGGCCCACGTGAGGTCACAGCCCCCGGCACATGGCGAGGTTCCTAGGCACGTCACGAAATGTGCTAAACTTTTGGGTCAGACTGACGAGCCCCCTGAAAGAAACAAAGGCTTATTTTATTTTCCTTTCCTTTGTTGTTTTTCTTATTCTAATATTAGCTGAAGCTGATACATTCAAGGGCTGTAATGGAGACCAGAGCCAAGCGTTGACAGCACAGGAGAGGAGGGGAGGGGAGGCGGAAGGGACAGGATTCAGGCTTCTCATCCAGAGGTAGATACAAACAATGTGGTCGATCCAAATCACACAGATTCCTCAAACACGTGAATAATATCCTGACAGTTCTACTCATGTGGCCATAGTCAGAGTATAGTTAGTCTCATTGACTCCCCACATAACTTGCTGAAAGGGTATTTGAGAAACAGCCGAGGAATCCAGAACAAAGACTGAAGGGCAGAACGCCAGCCAACATTTATCTCAGTGGGAGACATTCATTGTTTTCCTTTCAAGGTCAAAATTGTCCTAGATGAATCACCTCACACACACACACACTGAAGGGCCGAACGCCAGCCAACATTTATTTATCAACATTCACTCAAAAACACACTCTCTCTGGTTCTCCCAACAGCTTTAGCAAATCCAACTTAAGGCTGGAAGCTGAGCTCCCACAAAGTTTAGCAAACTAGCTGTGGGATGATTCAGAGCTTGGATCAGGATAGGAGCTGGAGAATCTCGACATCCCCTGTCCACAAACTCTTACCCCCTGGTTGATGACCCTGGATCCAGTCAGCTTCCAGCTGAGCCGTTGCTGTGGTAACAGACTGTTGTGTTTTAAAGGCCTTGTATTTTCCAACACCCAGAGTATGTATTCTTTATTGTGATGTTGTGTTCTCCCGCATGCCTCCCCTGTTGTTTCTGTTTAAATCAGATGGAGGGGGGCGGGGGGAGACATCTATCTGGCTTGAATGTGATGTCATGTATACATGAATCTATAGAACAACTCACATGTGAAAACATGATTTTCATGTGAAAACAAGTGTTTGTGGAACACTTCACATGTGAAATGAATGTGTTTTGATTCAACGTTGTTTCCACATTTCAATTAACTTTAAAACGTAGAATAGTTTCTAGTTTCTAACCGACTTATGCAAAATAGAAGCATTCAGTCTGTCGCTATTTGCAGTCCAGCCAAGGTGCATGTTCCTAATGAAGGCTCAAAGTCTGAACTGTTTTTAATAATTATAGTGGGCAAAATGTTTAGCAGTTCTCTAAGAATGTACCCCTAAATTAGCCTTATGAAACAAATGAACCTGGAATTATTGAAATTAGACATACATAAGGGAAAGTGAATATGCTAAAATGCTTTTCATAAACATCTCTATTTATCTGCACATTAATGAGGAAGACTGGTGAAGTATAGATGGACTGTTCCACTGCCATAATAAATCCCCCTTCAGAGGAAGAGTTTGGCTCCACCGCATGGCAGTTGAAGGTAGACACAGAGGCTGCGTCAAAACAAAAATAAAATTGTATTTGCCCCCCCCCAGCAAAAGAAAGCCACATTTCAACATATGTTGTGATAATTGCTAGTTTGCTCTATAACCTGTTAATTCATTGTCCTTGCGACCGTGATATATAAGCATAAAGGCCGAGACAATAAGACAAAGTGGCAGAATAAACTCAACCACACATTTGTTTTATCACAAAACCGTATAGCTCTGTCCAATGAAGTCCACAAAGCATATTGCGGGTACCACTAGAGATTCTGGGGTTCGAGTCCAGGCTCTGTTGCAGCTGGCTGTGGCGGAGCACAATTTGGCCGGCAGGGATGTCCTTGTGTGGCTGGCCGGGTGCAGTGCACGCTGACACGGTCGCCAGGTGTACGGTGTTTCCTCCGACACATTGGTGTGGCTGGCTTCCGGGTTAAGTGGGCATTGTGTCAAGAAGCAGTGCGGCTTGGCTGGGTTGTGTTTCGGAGGAGGCACCGGTCTCGGCCTTCGCCTCTCCTGAGTCCGTATGGTAGTTGCAGCGATGAGATAAGACTGTGACTACCACGTAATTGGGGGGAAAAAAGGTCTAAAAATGTCAAACGGAGCTGCCTCCACTATTCCAGCAAAACTTAAACATTTGAACATCATCAAATCACCTCTGCTGAGTCTAATACAGTGTCAACTAAAATATACCAAAACAATTTAATCCAATCAATGTAAGCTAAATATGTTGTGGCTGCCAATGGTTCTGATTTCTGTGTGAGTAAAAGTAGAAAAACATGTTGACTCACCCTAACTGTTACTTGTAGAGAAACGCCAATTCCATCCTCCTCTCTTTCATGTTGAGAAAGCTATCTATCACTCTGTCATACAGTACATGCTTTAATTTTTTGTTGGCCTAGGCTACCTGGTTTCCATTCGTGGGCAACATTAGCGAGTTAAAACATTAGCCTCCTACATCTAACGTTAATGTAGCTACATATTGAACTTCCATCCTCTCAGGCCAGGGGCACAACAATGTATGTATTAATGGTTGGATCAGAATCTCCTTTATTGGCTAGTACAGAGAATTAAGTAAAAGCACAAGGCCAAATCACTATCTCCAACCATGGCTAATTTAGGAAAGGGCATTTTTTTGTTAGCTAGCCAACGGGGGACAACAACACAATGAGAAGCAACAATTCAAGTTTTTCCGTCAATGACGTGTGCTGTCAATGGGACTTGATAGGAGTAAACCAAAATCCAATCTGGCCTTGCTTGACACTTTTTTTTGGTGGGCCAGGACCACTCATAGTTGAGCTCGCTTAGCTCAACGCTAATTGTTTTATACTTTTTTATACTTTTTTTGTGCTTCACTTGTCTTCAATGCTACGGGCAGCAACAATGTCGTACTCCTTTGGACCAGACAGAATGAGATAGATGGCCTACACGTAGAGAGACAGAGGGCGCTCTTTTGCTCGCTAGGATGCTTTCTCCTTTGAGATGACATTATTTTTATTGTGGGGGAAGCCTGGCTTCTCTTGGCATCCATGAATACAAAATAGTGATAGAAGGAATAAATGCATAGTGTCATGCATACTTAAATGATTTGAGACTTACTAATGGTGTGAATGTGCTACACCCCGGGGTACCAGTAAGGAGATATCCTAACTGTCATATATAGTGACAATATCATTCATTGCCTGTTGATAATATCATTCAATCCGGCCCAGATGCAAACCTTCGCAATGACCTATTCCAAAACAGACTATGGGAGGCGCCCATTACTACATAGAGTCATGACTACACGGAACTCTATTCCACATCAGGTAACTGATTCAAGCAATAGAATAAGAAAACCAGATAAAAATAAACCTTATGGAACAGCTGGGACTGTACAGAGACACACACACACACACACACACACACACACACACACACAGGTACAGACAAATGGACACACACACACAAACTCTAGCTCACGCACTCTACACACACGTACATTGTAATATTGTTGTACGGTGGTATTATACATTTTGCATTGTAGATATGTAGTGGTGCAATAATGTTATATGATGTACTGTTTTATATGTTGTTTTATGTGTAATGTAAGTGTCTTAATGTGTTAGGATCTCAGGAAGAGGCTAATGGGGATCCTTAATAAATACAAAATATATTTATTTTTATCTTCTGGAGAAAAAAAACGACATGGAAATGACTCAAACCAAATCTAAACTGTGTTGAAATGATAATGGACCTACATTTATAGTCTCTTCACTCTGTCCAGCTTGATAAAAGTCAAATAAAACCTAGACAGTCAGGGAGCCTGGAATATTCAAAAAGCACTGGACAGAGGACTATTTCTAGCAAATGTTGACTACGAGGAAGTATAATATCTAAAATACAATGTGTGTCATCGCTGTCAGCTCGCCTGACAGGTAGTCTCCATCCTGAGTCTTCTGTGAGCCGGATGGTACCGCAATCGCTACTCCTTCAAGGGACTCAGAATCACCTTTATTCACCAAATACATGGAATTTGACTGAGTGACATGGTGTTAATAAAACTAACAGAATATACAGATGGATAATAAACAAACATAATAGATATGGACAATTTATATACAGTCTTGAAGGAGTTCCCTGTCACAACGTAGCCCTTTGGGGTGTATATCGTGGCTCCCTCCCTCTCTCACTCTCATCACAAACTTCATGACTTTACAACAGGTCATAAATTCCTGTCAGAGACTCTCTCCCCCTATGGAACAAATAGCTTCTCTTTGTTCAACTCCTAATCCCCAAAATTGGACAACTAAACATTATTTAGATTTTTGAGAATGTGGGAATGGTCCGTGGGTATTTAAAGAACAATCCTGTCGAAGTTGTTTATTTTGTGACATCTGTCATGATCGTCATATTGAGGAGACCAAAGCGCAGCGTGGTGTGAATGCATACTTTAATGGATGGACGAAAAACACGAAGTACACTAAAACAAACAAACAAACAAACAAACAAACAAACAAACAAACAAACAAACAAACAAACAAACAAACAAACAGTGACTGCTAAAGAAACACTATGCTAACAAGCAACATAACATAGACAATAACCCACGAACCACAATACAAAACAGGCTACCTAAATATGGTTCTCAATCAGAGACAACGACAAACACCTGCCACTGATTGAGAACCATATCAGGCCAAAACACATAGAAACAGACTAACTAGACATGCAACATAGAATGCCCACTCATATCACACCCTGACCAAGCAAAAGATAGAAACAAACAACTCAAATAATGGTCAGAGTGTCACAATATCAGGAAGTACAGTAGCACAGAATTAAGGTGGCTTTGGAAGTGTACATTTCTCAGTTACTAGTTTTCTACCTGAATATTGTGTAAAATATATGATTGAATATGTAACTATTTGTGAGAAGATGTAATGTCATGTTGGCCTCCTAAACAAGATAATTGTTTAGTTATAAAGTTTTAACTAGTCAGTCAGTGGCCACACCCCGTGAGCCCAGACATTACGTAGGCATCATAGAACCACCCCTTCTTCCACAGAGTATAAAACCAACTTCCTGCAAAATATACATGAAGTCAAAGAATGCCGGGACATAGTCCCCACGTTGGAATGGCTACAATTCTATAGGCCATGGAGATCATACAGCTGTAGTTTTGGCTACACGGCTGGAAATGGTTAAACTCTGAGACTATCGATCACTACAGAATAAGAACAAATCTTAGACGTATAATTACTAGTCTGCAGCTAGAAATTCTGTAAGTCTAGTACGAGAATACCGACAACAACCGAAACATCTATTCTAAGAACAAGCCTGACGTATCCATTACAATAGACACTATCCAGAGCCACGGAGAAAGCTACAACCACAAAGGACATTGTGACTTCTGGGGAAGTTAACCAGAGACTCTCTGATGAACTGACTCACCAGCAGACGGACAAGCGATTCCAACAGAGAAGACAACAATGACATAAGGGCATTAATATATACATTGCAATTATTCTGGAATGAGCGGCCGTTCATGTGCAAAGGATTAGCATTTCAATTGATATAATTATTATCTGAGTGCAGTGAATCCATTTAGTCTTTCCCGCTCTTTCTCAGTCCCCACCCCTTTTCTTTGTCTTTGAAGCCGTCATATCGGCTTTGTCCACTAGGGACATGTTCTTTGTATAATGTGGTGACCCAAGTATCTGCTGTTTGTTTGTTATGTAATTCTGTGTGATTATTTAGTTAGTTAGTGAATAAATAATTAAGCCAATTTGTATGTCGCTGATTCATGATTTAGGCTAGAGTTTGTGCAGATATCCAAGGGTTTGCGACGTCAGTTGAAATTTTTTTTTTACCTTTATCTTACTACGCAAGTCAGTTAAGAACAAATTCTTATTTTCAATGACAACCTAGGAACAGTGGGTTAACTGCCTGTTCAGGGGCAGAACAACAGATCTGTACCTTGTCAGCTTGGGGATTCGAACTTGCAACCTTTCGGTTAATAGTACAACGCTCTAACCGCTAGGCTACCCTGCTGCCCCAGTAATGAGAACTGAGGAGGAAATAATAACTAATTGATAGACTGGAATTGATTAGATATTAAAATATCTGAAGAGTTATATTCGGAAAATTATGACTGTAAATCTCAACATTTTCCATGGTGCCCAGACTTCCTAGTTAATTCATGTTTACATGATTAGTTTAATCACGTAATAAATCAAATCAAATCAAATTTTATTTGTCACATACACATGGTGAGCAGATGTTAATGCGAGTGTAGCGAAATGCTTGTGCTTCTAGTTCCGACAATGCAGTAATAACCAACGAGTAATCTAACCTAACAATTTAGCAGGACATGTGTGTGCGTATGTTTGTATGTGTGTGCGTATGTTTGTGTGTATGTGTGGGCGTGAGAAGTCAGTATAAAATGAATTGATTTCTATTCTTGACTTCAGAACGTTCCGTGAATAAACCTTTTTGACCATTTAGCTGGGCCTCCGTCTGTTTCATTCAACCAGGATCTTACAAATTCTGGTTTGCAGACTGAGAGTAAAATAATTCAATTGGGTGATGTACCTGGAGAACATAATTCTCTTATCAGTGTCCGTTGAATTATAAGTAAATCACAGACAGAGTCACCAGCAAAGTACCCAAACACCATCACACCGTTCCCCCAACATGTCCAGCATGTCCCCAGCATGTCCCCCAGCATGTCCCCCAGCATGTCCCCCAGCATGTCCAGCATGTCCAGCATGTCAGCATGTCCCCCAGCATGTCCAGCATGTCCCCAGCATGTCCAGCATGTCCCCCAGCATGTCCAGCATGTCCCCAGCATGTCCCCCAGCATGTCCAGCATGTCCAGTATGTCCCCCAGCATGTCCCCCAGCATGTCCAGCATGTCCAACATGTCCCCCAGCATGTCCAGCATGTCCAGTTGTCCCCCAGCATGTCCAGCATGTCCAGCATGTCCCCCAGCATGTCCAGCATGTCCCCCAGCATGTCCCCCAGCATGTCCAGAATGTCCCCCAGCATGTCCAGCATGTCCAGCATGTCCCCCAGCATGTCCAGCATGTCCCCCAGCATGTCCAGCATATCCCCCAGCATGTCCAGCATGTCCCCGAGCATGTCCAGCATGTCCCCCAGCATGTCCAGCATGTCCCCCAGCATATCCCCCAGCATGTCCCCCAGCATGTCCAGCATGTCTCCCAGCATGTCCGGCATGTCCCCCAGCATGTTCCCCAGCATGTCCAGCATGTCCAGCATGTCCCCCAGCATGTCCCCAAGCATGTCCAGCATGTCCCCCAGCATGTCCCCCAGCATGTCCAGCATGTCCATCATGTCCCCCAGCATGTCCCCCAGCATGTCCCCCAGCATGTCCCCCAGCATGTCCAGCATGTCCAACATGTCCCCCAGCATGTCCAGCATGTCCAGAATGTCCCCCAGCATGTCCAACATGTCCAGCATGTCCCCCAGCATGTCCAGCATGTCCAGCATGTCCAGCATGTCCCCCAGCATGTCCAGCATGTCCCCCAGCATGTCCAGCATATCCCCAGCATGTCCAGCATGTCCCCGAGCATGTCCAGCATGTCCCCCAGCATGTCCAGCATGTCCCCCAGCATATCCCCCAGCATGTCCCCCAGCATGTCCAGCATGTCCAGCATGTCCCCCAGCATGTCCAGCATATCCAGCATGTCCAGCATGTCCCCCAGCATGTCCCCAAGCATGTCCCCAAGCATGTCCAGCATGTCCAGCATGTTCCCCAGCATGTCCAGCATGTCCAGCATGTCCCCAAGCATGTCCAGTATGTCCCCCAGCATGTCCAGCATATCCCCCAGCATGTCCAGCATGTCCCCGAGCATGTCCAGCATGTCCAGCATGTCCCCCAGCATGTCCAGCATGTCCCCCAGCATGTCCCCCAGCATGTCCAGCATGTCCCCCAGCATGTCCCCCAGCATGTCCAGCATGTCCCCCAGCATGTCCAGCTGCTGTGTTTTTTCACGACTCTGACATGCCTGCTTTCTTCCGCAACCTTTCATACCTCCCTCTGACATGCCTGCTTTCTTCCTCAGTGTTTCATACCTCCCTGCTTTCTTCCTCAACCTTTCATGCCTCCCTCTGACATGCCTGTTTTCTTCCTCAGTGTTTCATACCTCCCTGCTTTCTTCCTCAACCTTTCATACCTCTCTCTGAAATGCCTGCTTTCTTCCTCAACCTTTCATACCTCCCTCTGACATGCCTGCTTTCTTCCTCAGTGTTTCATACCTCCCTGCTTTCTTCCTCAACCTTCATACCTCCCTCTGACATGCCTGCTTTCTTCCTCAGTGTTTCATACCTCCCTGTTTTCTTCCTCAACCTTTCATACCTCTCTCTGAAATGCCTGCTTTCTTCCTCAACCTTTCAGACCTCCGTCTGACACGCTTGCTTTCTTCCTCAGTGTTTCATACCTCCCTGTTTTCTTCCTCAGCCTTTCAGACCTCCATCTGCACCACATCACTCCTTTGGATCTGCTTTCTTCCAGCTTGACCAGGTTGTGCATCCCAGAACCAGTCTATATTGGTTTGATGTTCCTCCGCCTCCCTGAGTGCTCAGCTGGTTTATCACTTGTGACCACTGACCACAATCTCTGCCTGTCGAACCCTCTCATCCTTGCTGTCCCACAGCATCATAGGCTGACGTGCGTTTGTTGCCTTGCAGTCCTCTACCACAGATGTAACTGGCAGCTGCAGCTTGCTTCCTGTGCTGTACAGGCCGATGGAGTAGAAGCTTCTTAATCAATTTTAAGTGCGTCCCATCTGACCTCGCTAATGACCAAATGTGGCCTGAGGGGAACATTTGTTTGACACCCCTGGGCTACACTGTCTAAATCTATTTTCTGAGATATTGTGTAAAATAGTGGTTCTTCTCACTATGAATAACTATAAACATCCGCTTAAAAGAGAATGATTAAAGATTTTTAAACAGTAACATTAACAGTATTTAAAACAGTAACATTTTATAAAGAACAAATGTTCAGGATATACGGTATTTATGCAAAAAATCATTGAACAACACAACTTCTGAGGGAATTCGCAGTGAATATACGTTGATACAAAATGTTGTGTGTATAGGAAAATAGTGGAGGTATATGAGATATTTTACAACAGAGGTTGAACTTACAGCCCATCAGCTAGATGTCTGTGAGGACCAAGGTGGAAATGACAGATCAGTGTCCAGATGTGTGTATGATTCCACTTTATCACTGTGCTCATCTCGCCATAGACTGAACTTCCTAGTGTGAAGAGGGATCCCAACACTAGAGACAGATTTCAAAGCACTTGACATTTTTTTTTTGAAAATTGCTGTTCTCGCTGTGAACAAAATGAAAATCTGCAAGCCCTGTGGAGACAAAGCAAAAACACAAAGACGTTATCAAGTAATTTCAGGAACACACAAGGACAAACAAAAGGTAGCGTTTCCATAAAGACCAGCTCAATTTATTTATGTTTAGTAGGTGTCTAATTGTAAATCATGTCTGGTTCTGTGGTATAATAGACACAAGTATTTCTAGTTTACATTTGAGTCATTTAGCAGACTTACAGTAGTGAGTGCATACATTTACTACCTGAGTGGTGGTGAGTACACAGAAGGAGATGTTGAGTATGGTGTACATGGTCTGGTTCTGTGGAATGAGCAACAGATAGCCCAGGATCCAGGAGAGACCGAGCACCACAGCCAGAGAGAAGCTACTGAGGAACTTCTTCTTCATCGATGTGTGTCTTGTACTGGGAAACATAACCAACATACTTAGAGTGCTGTAATATACTGCTGTAATAGACTGCTGTAATAGACTGCTGTAATAGACTGCTGTAATAGACTGCTGTAATAGACTGCTGTAATAGACTGCTGTAATAGACTGCTGTAATAGAGTGCTGTAATAGACTGCTGTAATAGAGTGCTGTAATAGACTGCTGTAATAGTGCTGTAATAGACTGCTGTAATAGACTGCTGTAATAGACTGCTGTAATAGACTGCTGTAATAGACTGCTGTAATAGAGTGCTGTAATAGACTGCTGTAATAGACTGCTGTAATAGACTGCTGTAATAGACTGCTGCTGTAATAGACTGCTGTAATAGACTGCTGTAATAGACTGCTGTAATAGACTGCTGTAATAGACTGCTGTAATGCTGTGGTAGAAGAACATTTGACTTCCAGTGGGTGAGTGGGTTAGAGCACGGTGCTTATTCAATTGTGATTTGGTTACTAATAACTAATAATAAATAAATAATTTATAATAGGCTTTTCATTGAAAGATAATTTAAACTTAACAAGCTTGTTAGTAGGTATTTAAATCAAGACAGATCTTTGTGACTCCAACTTTCTACCTCATGCCCGCATTAATGTTACCTGGTTAAATGTGGGTTGGTCTTGCCTGTTGTAACTGCAAAATATACCAACATCACTGTGTTGAAGATAAGCATGAACGCCACAGGTATCAGGAACCCCCAAAACATTGGCAGCTTGAAATCAAAGTTCCCCTTTGGATCGAGGGCTGCAAGCCAGCAACTGAGAGGTCAAATGAATGAGTTAGAGAGTGGGACTCTATGACAGACAAAACAGAATGCCTGTTATTTGAAGAACGTGGTTTTAATCAAACCTGGTGGGTAGCATAAGTAAGAAACTATGGAGAAAAATGGATCATTCATAATATACTCTATCTATATTTTTTACTTTTAATATTGCCAATTATTCACATGCATAATAAACATATACATACAAAAACTGACAGGGATAATCAATTGCCCCACTTTAGTTCAAAATGAACCTATTATGTAATAACCACAGAGAAAGAAATTTGCTGTACAGCACAAAACAGTACTCAGGTGTAGCTGTGGTAGTATAGTACAGTACAGTGAAGTAATACAGAAGTAGTATAGTACAGTTCAGTATAGTATAGTACAGTATAGTATAGTACAATCCAGTACAGAGAAGTAGTACAGTAGTACAGTAGTAGTATTGACTCACAATTCCTCCTGCCTGTAACCCAGTGGATCATCCACTCTGTAACTAATTCCTAAGGTGACGGCCACCACAACCGCAGGCAGTCCTAAAAGACAGAATGATGTTGTTATTTCCTGGTAGATTTGCATGCAGAAATATACACTACACATACATCCTCTATACAATTTGCTTTTATGTACTATTTCAGGCATACTAGAGCCTGAAAATATCACCTAGCATTAGTTTTGGTCCAAGGAGCCCAGGTCTAATGCCAGTCATAGCTTCTGAAACAACAAAATAATGTATTTTTCTCCATGCTGTCCTACCCCATCCGATGGCCATGGTATAGGCTGTGAAGTGTGACGGGCTGGTGGCCAGGCTGTTTCTGATCATCAGGAAGACATGTGTGGCGTACAGCGTGTTCCAGGTGAATGTCCCCAACAGGAAGTACTGCAGCAGGACTGCCACTGCAGTACAGGGCCCCCTGTCCTGCTCTGTGTGTTTGTCGGACGGGGGGAGAACGTTGTCCTCCTGTATTTCAGGTTTGTCCAGCTGTTTATGAGGGTTGTCCACTCCCAACATGAAGAGGAGGGTGAAGATCAGGAGACACATGCAGACGCTCACTAAGAGAACTGTTGGGTTGGTTTTGCGTGATTTCCTGGGGTTAAGTGATAGACAACACTATGTTAGGGAAGTTATATGTGTAGTTATGGATGTGTTGGTTCATTAATAGTGGGTTTTAAAATGGTTTCACCTATCAAGTCCTGTTGGATCAGACAAAGGGCTTCTTTACACTGTTGAGAAGCACCAAATATTTTGAATTGGTTCTGGAACCCTGTAGGATCTTACCGGGTCACGATCTGGAATGTTACTGTATATTTTGAATTGGTTCTGGAACCCTGTAGGATCTTACCTGGTTGCGATCTGGAATGTTATTGTTAAACTCAACCCTATGATGGACATGGAGCATCCCAATATGGTGATCCAGTTTAGCGCTTCAGCGTATTTAAAATCCTTCCTGTACGACTGTAGAAAGAACATAAAAAAATATGTTTCTGTCACAGTCATATAGAAAGTCATTGCCCTCATGTGTCTGGATCCTGCTAATGATGTAAAAGATAAGTCAGAGTGTGGTCAGTAAAGGGAGATGAAGGCAGCTAGCTACTCACCATCAGCACAGCAAAGTTAGTGGTGTGATTACAGAAACAACGCAGGCCGTCTTCTGAGTGGTTGACTTTGGAGCAGCCAAAGGTGCTCCAGTCTTTCAACGTGTAGTTCCACCACACGCAGGCAAAGTCATAGAGGGAGGCGTTGGGGACAGTCTGAGAAGTAAGAACAGAAACAATCTCACTGTAAATCCTTCAGAAAAACACATGCATTCACAGTATTCTTAATTTAAAAATAATAATCATAAAGGAAATTGTGAAGTATAACAGGTCATTAAGCAGATGTGAGATTTTTTTAAAAGATATTTTATACATCATATTATATACAATACAACATGTGCTTCCTTGTTCACTGGCCAAAATATGCTTCCTTGTTCCTTATGGCTGATAAGCGTCAATGGATATCTTAGATCAAGGGTAGGCAACCCTGGTCCTGGAGGGCCACAGGCACATCCTGTTTTGATTTAAATGACCTGGAAGACCAGGTGTGCTGACTTTAGACAATCACTGAACTGAACAAATAGCTCAGTTGGTCAGATGAAGTGCCTAGTTGGAACAACATCCTGTAATACCTGCGGCACTCCAGGAACTGTGCTGCCTAACCCCTGACTTAGATAATGGATAACCTCCCATCATGTGTCCCAGAGAATTTGGACCACTATGTGTTTACTGATTCCAAGATAAATCTTACTGTGGGCTTGAAGAGCATCTCAACATGTAACCCAGACACTTGTCCCAGGTTAGCAGAGATGACCCTCCTGCTGGTGCCTAAAGAAGCTCTGAAAGCCCTGGACCTGAAGAACCGGTCATTTTGGTAGAGCACAAAACCAATGGAGTGGTTTGTGTTTTTACTACGTAAAACTGAGTGGAGAGAGAGAGAGAGACATTGTTAAAACACTACATAGCCATAATATTACATTTGAAATGTCTCTATTCCATTGAAATTTTTGTGAATGTAATGTTTACAGTTCCTTTTTTCACCTTTGTTTATTATCTATTTCACTAGCTTTGGCAATGTAAATATATGTTTCCCATGCCAATAAAACCCTTTGAATTTAATTGAGCGTGTTTGAGAGAGAGAGAATGTTTTTCATATCAGGACTTTATATACAGTGGGGCAAAAAAGTATTTAGTCAGCCACCAATTGTGCAAGTTCTCCCACTTAAAAAGATGAGAGAGGCCTGTAATCTTCATCATAGGTACACTTCAACTATGACAGACAAAATAAGAAAATTAAATCCAGAAAATCACATTGTAGGATTTTTAATGAATTTATTTGCAAATTATGGTGGAAAATAAGTATTTGGTCACCTACAAACAAAATTGCTGTTCTCGCTGTGAACAAAATGAAAATCTGCAAGCCCTGTGGAGACAAAGCAAAAACACAAAGACGTTATCAAGTAATTTCAGGAACACACAAGGACAAACAAAAGGTAGCGTTTCCATAAAGACCAGCTCAATTTATTTATGTTTAGTAGGTGTCTAATTGTAAATCATGTCTGGTTCTGTGGTATAATAGACACAAGTATTTCTAGTTTACATTTGAGTCATTTAGCAGACTTACAGTAGTGAGTGCATACATTTACTACCTGAGTGGTGGTGAGTACACAGAAGGAGATGTTGAGTATGGTGTACATGGTCTGGTTCTGTGTAATGAGCAACAGATAGCCCAGGATCCAGGAGAGACCGAGCACCACAGCCAGAGAGAAGCTACTGAGGAACTTCTTCTTCATCGATGTGTGTCTTGTACTGGGAAACATAACCAACATACTTAGAGTGCTGTAATATACTGCTGTAATAGACTGCTGTAATAGACTGCTGTAATAGACTGCTGTAATAGACTGCTGTAATAGACTGCTGTAATAGACTGCTGTAATAGACTGCTGTAATAGACTGCTGTAATAGACTGCTGTAATAGACTGCTGTAATAGACTGCTGTAATAGACTGCTGTAATAGACTGCTGTAATAGACTGCTGTAATAGACTGCTGTAATAGACTGCTGTAATAGAGTGCTGTAATAGACTGCTGTAATAGACTGCTGTAATAGACTGCTGTAATAGACTGCTGTAATAGACTGCTGTAATAGACTGCTGTAATAGACTGCTGTAATGCTGTGGTAGAAGAACATTTGACTTCCAGTGGGTGAGTGGGTTAGAGCACGGTGCTTATTCAATTGTGATTTGGTTACTAATAACTAATAATAAATAAATCATTTATAATAGGCTTTTCATTGAAAGATAATTTAAACTTAACAAGCTTGTTAGTAGGTATTTAAATCAAGACAGATCTTTGTGACTCCAACTTTCTACCTCATGCCCGCATTAATGTTACCTGGTTAAATGTGGGTTGGTCTTGCCTGTTGTAACTGCAAAATATACCAACATCACTGTGTTGAAGATAAGCATGAACGCCACAGGTATCAGGAACCCCCAAAACATTGGCAGCTTGAAATCAAAGTTCCCCTTTGGATCGAGGGCTGCAAGCCAGCAACTGAGAGGTCAAATGAATGAGTTAGAGAGTGGGACTCTATGACAGACAAAACAGAATGCCTGTTATTTGAAGAACGTGGTTTTAATCAAACCTGGTGGGTAGCATAAGTAAGAAACTATGGAGAAAAATGGATCATTCATAATATACTCTATCTATATTTTTTACTTTTAATATTGCCAATTATTCACATGCATAATAAACATATACATACAAAAACTGACAGGGATAATCAATTGCCCCACTTTAGTTCAAAATGAACCTATTATGTAATAACCACAGAGAAAGAAATTTGCTGTACAGCACAAAACAGTACTCAGGTGTAGCTGTGGTAGTATAGTACAGTACAGTGAAGTAATACAGAAGTAGTATAGTACAGTTCAGTATAGTATAGTACAGTATAGTATAGTACAATCCAGTACAGAGAAGTAGTACAGTAGTACAGTAGTAGTATTGACTCACAATTCCTCCTGCCTGTAACCCAGTGGATCATCCACTCTGTAACTAATTCCTAAGGTGACGGCCACCACAACCGCAGGCAGTCCTAAAAGACAGAGAATGATGTTGTTATTTCCTGGTAGATTTGCATGCAGAAATATACACTACACATACATCCTCTATACAATTTGCTTTTATGTTCTATTTCAGGCTAACTAGAGCCTGAAAATATCACCTAGCATTAGTTTTGGTCCAAGGAGCCCAGGGCTAATGCCAGCCATAGCTTCTGAAACAACAAAATAATGTATTTTTCTCCATGCTGTCCTACCCCATCCGATGGCCATGGTATAGGCTGTGAAGTGTGACGGGCTGGTGGCCAGGCTGTTTCTGATCATCAGGAAGACATGTGTGGCGTACAGCGTGTTCCAGGTGAATGTCCCCAACAGGAAGTACTGCAGCAGGACTGCCACTGCAGTACAGGGCCCCCTGTCCTGCTCTGTGTGTTTGTCGGACGGGGGGAGAACGTTGTCCTCCTGTATTTCAGGTTTGTCCAGCTGTTTATGAGGGTTGTCCACTCCCAACATGAAGAGGAGGGTGAAGATCAGGAGACACATGCAGACGCTCACTAAGAGAACTGTTGGGTTGGTTTTGCGTGATTTCCTGGGGTTAAGTGATAGACAACACTATGTTAGGGAAGTTATATGTGTAGTTATGGATGTGTTGGTTCATTAATAGTGGGTTTTAAAATGGTTTCACCTATCAAGTCCTGTTGGATCAGACAAAGGGCTTCTTTACACTGTTGAGAAGCACCAAATATTTTGAATTGGTTCTGGAACCCTGTAGGATCTTACCGGGTCACGATCTGGAATGTTACTGTATATTTTGAATTGGTTCTGGAACCCTGTAGGATCTTACCTGGTTGCGATCTGGAATGTTATTGTTAAACTCAACCCTATGATGGACATGGAGCATCCCAATATGGTGATCCAGTTTAGCGCTTCAGCGTATTTAAAATCCTTCCTGTACGACTGTAGAAAGAACATAAAAAAATATGTTTCTGTCACAGTCATATAGAAAGTCATTGCCCTCATGTGTCTGGATCCTGCTAATGATGTAAAAGATAAGTCAGAGTGTGGTCAGTAAAAGGGAGATGAAGGCAGCTAGCTACTCACCATCAGCACAGCAAAGTTAGTGGTGTGATTACAGAAACAACGCAGGCCGTCTTCTGAGTGGTTGACTTTGGAGCAGCCAAAGGTGCTCCAGTCTTTCAACGTGTAGTTCCACCACACGCAGGCAAAGTCATAGAGGGAGGCGTTGGGGACAGTCTGAGAAGTAAGAACAGAAACAATCTCACTGTAAATCCTTCAGAAAAACACATGCATTCACAGTATTCTTAATTTAAAAATAATAATCATAAAGGAAATTGTGAAGTATAACAGGTCATTAAGCAGATGTGAGATTTTTTTAAAAGATATTTTATACATCATATTATATACAATACAACATGTGCTTCCTTGTTCACTGGCCAAAATATGCTTCCTTGTTCCTTATGGCTGATAAGCGTCAATGGATATCTTAGATCAAGGGTAGGCAACCCTGGTCCTGGAGGGCCACAGGCACATCCTGTTTTGATTTAAATGACCTGGAAGACCAGGTGTGCTGACTTTAGACAATCACTGAACTGAACAAATAGCTCAGTTGGTCAGATGAAGTGCCTAGTTGGAACAACATCCTGTAATACCTGCGGCACTCCAGGAACTGTGCTGCCTAACCCCTGACTTAGATAATGGATAACCTCCCATCATGTGTCCCAGAGAATTTGGACCACTATGTGTTTACTGATTCCAAGATAAATCTTACTGTGGGCTTGAAGAGCATCTCAACATGTAACCCAGACACTTGTCCCAGGTTAGCAGAGATGACCCTCCTGCTGGTGCCTAAAGAAGCTCTGAAAGCCCTGGACCTGAAGAACCGGTCGTTTTGGTAGAGCACAAAACCAATGGAGTGGTTTGTGTTTTTACTACGTAAAACTGAGTGGAGAGAGAGAGAGAGACATTGTTAAAACACTACATAGCCATAATATTACATTTGAAATGTCTCTATTCCATTGAAATTTTTGTGAATGTAATGTTTACAGTTCCTTTTTTCACCTTTGTTTATTATCTATTTCACTAGCTTTGGCAATGTAAATATATGTTTCCCATGCCAATAAAACCCTTTGAATTTAATTGAGCGTGTTTGAGAGAGAGAGAATGTTTTTCATATCAGGACTTTATATACAGTGGGGCAAAAAAGTATTTAGTCAGCCACCAATTGTGCAAGTTCTCCCACTTAAAAAGATGAGAGAGGCCTGTAATCTTCATCATAGGTACACTTCAACTATGACAGACAAAATAAGAAAATTAAATCCAGAAAATCACATTGTAGGATTTTTAATGAATTTATTTGCAAATTATGGTGGAAAATAAGTATTTGGTCACCTACAAACAAGCAAGATTTCTGGCTCTCATAGACCTGTAACTTCTTCTTTAAGAGGCTCCTCTGTCCTCCACTCGTTACCTGTATTAATGGCACCTGTTTGAACTTGTTATCAGTATAAAAGACACCTGTCCACAACCTCAAACAGTCACACTCCAAACTCCACTATGGCCAAGACCAAAGAGCTGTCAAAGGACACCAGAAACAAAATTGTAGACCTGCACCAGGCTGGGAAGACTGAATCTGCAATAGGTAAGCAGCTTGGTTTGAAGAAATCAACTGTGGGAGCAATTATTAGGAAATGGAAGATACAAGACCACTGATAATCTCCCTCGATCTGGGGCTCCACACAAGATCTCACCCCGTGGGGTCACAAGAACAGTGAGCAAAAATCCCAGAACCACACGGGGGGACCTAGTGAATGACCTGCAGAGAGCTGGGACCAAAGTAACAAAGCCTACCATCAGTAACACACTACGTCGCCAGGGACTCAAATCCTGCAGTGCCAGACGTGTCCCCCTGCTTAAGCCAGTACATGTCCAGGCCCGTCTGAAGTTTGCTAGAGAGCATTTGGATGATCCAGAAGAAGATTGGGAGAATGTCATATGGTCAGATAAAACCAAAATAGAACTTTTTGGAAAAACTCAACTCGTCGTGTTTGGAGGACAAAGAATGCTGAGTTGCATCCAAAGAACACCATACCTACTGTGAAGCATGGGGGTGGAAACATCATGCTTTGGGGCTGTTTTTCTGCAAAGGGACCAGGACGACTGATCCGTGTAAAGGAAAGAATGAATGGGGCCATGTATCGTGAGATTTTGAGTGAAAACCTCCTTCCATCAGCAAGATGAAACGTGGCTGGGTCTTTCAGCATGGCAATGATCCCAAACACACTGCCCGGGCAACGAAGGAGTGGCTTTGTAAGAAGCATTTCAAGGTCCTGGAGTGGCCTAGCCAGTCTCCAGATCTCAACCCCATAGAAAATCTTTGGAGGGAGTTGAAAGTCCGTGTTGCCCAGCAACAGCCCCAAAACATCACTGCTCTAGAGGAGATCTGCATGGAGGAATGGGCCAAAATACCAGCAACAGTGTGTGAAAACCTTGTGAAGACTTACAGAAAACGTTTGACCTCTGTCATTGCCAACAAAGGGTATATAACAAAGTATTGAGATAAACTTTTGTTATTGACCAAATACTTATTCTCCACCATAATTTGCAAATTAATTAATCAAAAATCTACAATGTGATTTTCTGGATTTTTTTTCTCATTTTGTCTGTCATAGTTGAAGTGTACCTATGATGAGAATTACAGGCCTCTCTCATCTTTTTAAGTGGGAGAACTTGCACAATTGGTGGCTGACTAAATGCTTTTTTTGCCCCACTGTACATGAGTAACTTGACCTTGCCTTGTAGGCTTATCGTGAAAGCCAAATTACTTATCATTAGTTTACTTATCCATATCTCATCTGACACTGCTTACCTGATTTCGATGACCACAAAGAGCAGTTAAGTTCTCTCAGTGAAACCTAAACAAGGAAATTGAAGCTTGAGTTTATACACTATGTTTGTATACCAACATTGGCTCACCTGGAGGGAATTTGATAACAATCTGGACATCGGTAGAACCTCCTTTGTCAGCTATCAGTTCAGAGGTATTGATGTTGAGATTAATTCTGTCGGCCACAAAATTACCAGAACTTCCTGGAGAAGGAGATTCATTTGATTTAGCAATTTAAAGCAGAGCAATATATAGTGTTACTTCTGTATTTGTCTGTAATCCATACCAAACCTTACTGACCAACAGAGGAGAAACATTTGAATTGTTGTTTTGCTTGAACCAGTCTGGTATTTTAACACAGATACAAATTATCACTTTAAATTACAGTTTGCGGGTTCACTAGCAGTCTCACTCACCAGTTAGAGCAGTAAACTGGATCCCTACTGTGTCACTTGGTACTTGGACAGACTGGACTGCCAGGTTGGGCTGAACCACCAAGGACACATGATTGTGCTGGTCCAAGGAAAATTTCTCCAGGGTCTCTGTGAGGCTGGGAGAGAAACATAAAAACATTTGTTTACATGCACCCATGCAGAAACGCAGAGGCACACGTACACACATAAAATCAAACGTATGGAGAAACACAAACACACATACCTCTGGACAGCGTCTCTCTCCTGTGTACTCTCCTCACTGGCATTCAGCAGCTGACTGATGGTGGTTACAGCTGCCACTGCGATGTCCTGCAACATGATCAAAACCAGGGGATGAACCTCAAGTGTTCAAGTCACTGCAGTGACAACCTCACGTTTCTCTCCAGAACATGTCATAGTTCACGACTTGATTTCAAAACATCTTATACCTGTGTGATTTTTGCAGACTTAAGCAGTGTGTTAGCGATCTGAGCTGCTGTGGTGATGTTGTCAGCTGACAGCTGATGTTTTTGGTTGGTCAGGATCTGAGTACTGAAGGCTAACTGTAGTAAATCACCTGAACTGCTAGAGATCTGAATAGGAACAGAGAAGGATTTTTATTCATTTGATTTTACTAGAGCAAGGCACTTGCAATGCCAGGGTTAAGGGTTCAATTCCAAACAGGGGACAGTACAAAAAAAGTAAAACAATATATTCAAATGCATGCAAATTCAATGTAATGTAAAACACAGGAAATAAAACAATTATGTTCATCATCAACTGTTAAGCAGAGTAAAAGAACAGAATACATGAGTTGAAGGTGAAAGCCAGGTGTTCAAACTGTAAGATGGACTCCTCATGATAATAACTGTAAATCAAATTTGATTTTTCACAGGGGCCAAATACAGCAGATGTAGACTTTACTGTGAAATGCTCACTTACGACCCAATAATGCAGAGGTAAAAAGTATCAAAATTAGCACCTGAGGAAATAGTAACACAATAAAATAACAATAACGAAGCTATATACAGGGAGTACCAGTATCGAGTCAATGCATTGAGGTATGAGGTAGTTGAGTTGGTTTAGGTAATTGACCCAAAGAAAGAAGAACACGAAATCAAGACTGGTCATAAATCAGGATCATAAAAAATATGCCTATTGACTTACATTTCCTTGAATGTCACTGAGGGTTACTTCACACTGCAGAATGTGAGGAGGACCAAACATTGGAGAGCCGGTGTCATTCAAACATCTTGCTGAGGCTTCTGGTAAACCGGATGGAGGAAACAAGACAAAAAGAGAGTCAAGGTTTTGTTTTACATAATAAAACATTAATTAGGATTGTAACAGATGAATAAAATGGTTTCATTTTAGGTGAATAAAAGTAACATACCAGTGGTTGTCTTCTCATCACATAACTCTACTGAATAAGTAAACCAGCCAACCGGTGTTCTTGGGAAGGAGAATCCATCCTTGCTGGTTGAATTGCAGAAATTCCCTATCGAAATAAAATACATTTCAACATGCAAACATGAAATATACATTCTGAATGTAAGATCCAGGGTTAGGTATAGTAGTGTGGTGGTGTGTACTGTGAATGTACCATCTGAACAGGTCTCTCCAGTCCACTCATCAGGACAGATACAAACTTGACTCTTTAGCTTACCACCGTTGATACAGACCAGAGGAGGGGTGGTGGTCGAGGTGGTGGTCGAGGTGGTGGTGGGAGAGGTGGTGGGAGAGGTGGTGGGAGAGATGGTGGTGGGAGAGGTGATGGTGGTGGGAGAGGTGGTGGTGGGGATTGTAGGAGAGGTGGTGGTGGGGATTGTGGGAAAGGTTGTGGTGGGAGAGGTGGTGGTTGGGATTGTGGGAGAGGTGGTGGTGGGAGAGATGATGTTGGGGGTGGTGGTAGAGGTGGTGGGAGAGTTGGTGGTGGGAGAGGTGATGGTGGGAGAGATGATGTTGGGGGTGGTGGGAGAGGTGGTGGGAGAGATGGTGGTGGGAGAGGTGATGGTGGTGGGAGAGATGATGTTGGGGGTGGTGGGAGAGGTGGTGGGAGAGATGGTGGTGGGAGAGGTGATGGTGGTGGGAGAGGTGGTGGTGGGGATTGTAGGAGAGGTGGTGGTGGATGGGATTGTGGGAGAGGTGGTGGTGGGAGGTTGGTGGTGGGGGAGAGGTGGTGGTTGGGATTGGGAGGGATGGTGGTGGGAGAGGTGGTGGTGGGAGAGATGATGTTGGTGGTGGTGGGAGAGGTGGTGGGAGAGATGGTGGTGGGAATGGTGGTGGGAGAGGTGGTGGTGGGATTGAGGAGAGGTGGTGAGAGTGGGGTAGAAAGGTGGTGGTGGGAGAGCTGGTGGTGGGGGGGAGAGGTGGTGGGGGAGAGATGGTGGTGGTGGTAGGTGGGAGGGTCTGGGAATTGTGGGAGAGTGGTGGGATGGTGGGGGTGTGTGGTAGAGGTGGTGGTGGGAGAGGTTGGTGGGGTGGGGGGATGGTGGTGGGAGTGGTCTGGTGGGAGGGTGATGGTGGGGGTGGTGGTAGAGGTTGTGGTGGGGGGGGTTGGTGGTGGGAAAGGTGGTGGTGGGAAAGGTGGTGGTGGGAAAGGTGGTGGTGGGAGAGGTGATGGGGGGAGTGGTAATTGGTCCACACACTATTGTGTATGGAAGTGAAGTATGTTCAGTAGTTGAAATGTCGGTAGTTGGAATGTCAGTTGTTGGCGTCTCGGTTGTTGGCATGTCGGTTGTTAGCGTGTCAGATGTCGGTGGCGTGCCGGTATTTGGAGTGTCGGTAGTTGTGAAGTCGGTAGTTGGACAGTCAGTAGTTGGACAGCCAGTAGTTGGTGTGTCAGTAGTTGGAGCATCGGTAGTTGGAATGTCCATTGCTGGAGTGTTGGTTGCTGGAGTGTTGGTAGATGTAGTGTCAGATATTGACGTGTCGGTTGTTGGCGTGCCGGTTGATAGCGTGCCTGTTGTTGGAGTGTCGGTATTTGGAGGGTCTGTAGTTGGACAGTCGGTAGTTGGACAGTCGGTAGTTGGAGAGTCGGTAGTTGGAGTATCGATAGTTGGAGTGTTGGTAGTTGGAAAGTCGGTAATTGGAGTGTCAGTAGTTGGACATTCCGTAGTTGGAGTGTTGGCAGTTGGCGTTTCGGTAGTTGGAGTGTCGGTTGCTTGTGTGTCGGTTGCTGGAGTGTCAGTTGTTGGAAAGTTGGTAGTTGGACAGTTGGTAGTTTTAGTGACTGTAGCTGGAGTGTCGGTGGTTGGAGAGTCGGTAATTGGAGTGTCAGTAGGTGGACATTCAGTAGTTGGAGTGTCGATAGTGGGCGTTTCGGTTGTTGGAGTGTCGGTTGGTGGAGTGTCGGTTGCTGGAGTGTCGGCTGCTGGAGTGTTGGTAGCTGTAGTATCGGAAGTTGGAAAGTCTGTTGCTGGAAGGTCGGTTGCTTGTAGGTCGGTTGCTGGAGTGCCGGTTTCTGGAGTGTCCGTTGTTGGAAAGTCGGTAGTTGGGTAGTGGGTAGTTGGTAAGTTGGTATTTGGAGTGTAGTTTAATGATATTTCGTAAGCTGGAGGGTCGGTAGTGAGAAGGTCGGTAGTTGGAAGGTTGGTAGTTGGAGGATCAGTAGTTTTAGTGTCGGTTGCTGGAGTTTCAGTAGCTGTAGTGTCAGATGTTGATGTGTAGGTTGTTGGACAGTCAGTAGTTGGACAGTCGGTAGTTTTAGTGACTGTAGCTTGAGTGTCGGTCGTTGGCGTGCCGGTAGTTGGTGTGTCGGTTGTTGGAGAGTCGGTAGTTGGAGTATCGATAGTTGGAGTGTCGGTAGTTGGAAAGTCGGTAGTTGGAGTATCAGTAGTTGGACATTCGGTAGTTGAAGAGTCGGTAGTTGGAAGATCAGTAGTTTTAGGGTCGGTTGGTGGAGTGTCGGTTGCTGGAGTGTCAGTAGTTGGATTCTCGGTAGTTGGAGGGTATGTAATTGGAGTGCCGGTTGCTGGACTGTCGGTTGCTGGATTGTCGGCTGCTGGAGTGTCGGTAGCTGGAGAGTCAGTAGTTGGAGGGTCAGGTGTTAAAGGGGCAGCAGTAGTTGGAGTGTAAGTAGTTGGAGTGCCGGTAGTTGGAGTGTAGGTAGTTCGTGGGGGACTAGCTGGAGGGTCAGGGTTTAAAAGGACATCAGTAGTTGGGGTAGTTATGTCAATGGTGGTTGGAATGGCAGATGATGTGGTGAGATCCCCCTGTGATAAAGAGACTTAAAAAAAGATAATTAACTCAGTAAAGCACACGAACAAGGGAACATAGTGTCAGTTCCTATAATCAGAGCAGATGATCCATGCTGTTCCAGTTTCATTGTGTCTGCATCAGTGTAGAAATGTTTCCTACTGTACTTTATGAGAGAAAGAAGTCATTATCACTGCCAATAAACGGTTGATAGCAAAGGCTACTCTGTTATCAACTGTATCTGAGACCTGACAGTAGTCTATCCACAGTCTGTAAACAATGGCATAGCGATACATCTAATAGTGTTTGGATAAAACTAAAGTCTGAAACAATGTCTTTATTGATGCTATTGTATCCCTCGCAGCAAACAGACAAAACATCAATCAATCATTGATTATAAACTAAACTTTAACATTCATTAACCACCACGTAAAAACAGTAAGGTCATATATTGGTAATAATCCATTGACAAGTTAAATTAATCATAAATTTTTGAACATCTGGACAGTGACAGCAATTTTGTTACGCAATTCTCAATCATACAACAAACTTAACAGCATCATACATCTGAACATCTTAAATCACTCTGAATGAATCAAATATAGAGCAAGTCTTACCTGTAGCAAAGACAGCCATAACCCATAGCTCCTTCATCTCTGCTGTTTCCAGTCATCCAGTGTCAGCAGACTGCACATTATTAGGACGTCTGTTGGTCTTATGCTGCGCTCCACCTATTACAGAGTCCGCATTGACGTACAGGTACCAGTTAATGATTTAGTGTTGAAATTAAGGGAAAAGTATTGTACATTGGCTCCAACACAATCAATGTTGTCAACAGGATCAGTAAAGACAATGACACAAATTATTTGAAAATAGATCAGATATGACTGGATAAAAAAATTAGATACACATGGATGGATACTGTGAGGACCAGTCAACCAATAGCATTACCCTTCTCTATGCAAAACATTCTTGGTTGCAGCTGGGAGGTAAAGTATATGTTTAGGTAAACAGACCTTTTTTCCATTAGAGCAGGTGTAATTCGATCTCCTGATTAGAGGGGAAGAATAAAACAAAGTAATGGAAGTGTCTTGGAGGTCTGGATTAGCATGTGAGGACACTAGAAGGTATACTTCTTTAGAACAGGGTTTCCCAAACTCAGTCCTGCCCCTCAGTTCTGGATGGCTCCTCTCATTAGGCCACATCATGCCCTGACCTAGTCATGGGTATGTCCCAAAAATATCTCCTTCGTCCTGAAGTGTACACTCGTTCACAATTTCATCCACAAATCTAAAAACATTGGGTTCGCAGAGGCATTGTCCAACTCAGAGATGGGCAACTGCTGGCCCAGTGTAGACCCGCGGATACATTTTAAAAAATGAAAGAAAAAAATTAGGGTTTCAACTTACTTTTTGAGAGTTAGAATAGTAGAATACACAAAGTGCAATTTCAATATTTGGTTGTGCATCAGCAGTTTTTCTCTTGTTATGTTAGTCTCTGATAGTCACTCAATTAGCCCATGTCAGCTAACACTTGTTTAGATTGGTAAGATAGTCTAGCCAGTGATCTAAACTTGTAGTAATCGTGGTCGACACTCTCACTCAGATATCATTTAAAAAACTGCAAACATTTCTCTCCATCCAATAGTAAAGCGTAAAATTTCAGGAAATTAGCTGGAAAACTGTACATTTCTCTCCGCCCCATGTCAAAATGTGTAGAAAATCAGGGACACACACACAAAATTCCACTTAGGGCCACAAAAGGCTAGGGCCGGCTCTGACTGCATGTGTGGGTATGGATGAGGTTACGTAGACCCGCGAGGCACTGCAGCCCCCTCATGATGAGTTCAGATGTTTTGTGGTCCCCACCCCATCAAAGCTGCATGTCCCTGGTCTAGTGGGAGTTTCTACCATATTTATTATTCCAGTCATTTCCTTTCAAATCAGTGAACAAGTGTGTTCAGTAATTTTGTAATCAATGTTCATAAATTCCAATTATATTTATCTGTCTGATAACCAGAGGTTGTAAAGTTCTGGTCTTAAATGAAACAGACAGAATTCCCAGCTCACAATTGAGCTGATCCAGATTTATTTGCGAGAGCTCTCTCGTGCACACACAAATACATTCCTTTTATACCATCCTAACCTATGCAGATACATACACACTAACATTTGGATTCTCTCTTTTTCTACTGAAGTCTCACCACAGATTTTTACCACTCAGCTGACAGTTCCAGTCCCCCTCAGATACGGGAAACCTGGAGGGGCTCTCCCTGTCCTATCTTATCTCTCCAGAGTTATAGCTGGGTCGGTTCAAACGTAGGTTAGGCACACACATGCATTCCTTTCTTCCTAGATCTATGCTACATAACCCCTTCCTAATGAACAAACATTATTTAACACTACTAGAAAGACAGGGTAGAATTCCTGCCAGTTATAGTTCTGTATACATCATTTAGTCAATATTCATAAAAATCCCATAACAATCCACACTTTGACTAAATATTATACTCACAAGCACACATCTATTTTTATTAGAAATATCCATTGTTATCCAAAATCAAAGTAACAGCTACCAATATATGTAATTACATTGACTGTTCTAGGCCTATTTCAGAATCATAACTCTTCATATCAGGATTTCTGTTATAATCTTCATCAAATAAACAGTTTAAACATCAAAACAAGGAAACCTATACATCAAAAATGGTCTCATCAAACATAGGCTCCTCGCAATTAAAAGACACAGAGCCTTCTCCTAGGCCTGGAAGTCTGTATTCTTCATCCCACTGGTCAGAGCTTTGAATTGTTCCGTATCTCACCATCTGTTGAGTTATCAATCTCTCCAGAATCCTGGAAATGAGAACTTTCACTCACGGAATCAAACCACATCCGCACAAAACTAACACAGTCACACAGGTGAAAGTTGCCCACAACACCGTGATCATGACATTTTTTCCTTTCCCAAACACACTATCCAACAAATTTGTTAGAGCATTATCTACTCCAGTTCTCTGCCAGGGCCTTGGTCACTGATCCGTCTGGAGCTGTGTTATCGGGGATGAAAGTACAACATTCTGCTCCGAACCTCATACACCCCCCTTCTCTTTTCAGCCAGTAACATATCCAAGGCTATTCTATTCTGTCATCCCATCAACCTAGTTGCAGCTGTTGTCACCATAAGATGCTTGATTCCAATCCAGAACTCATCAGGTAACCCCCTTGGAACTCCAATGCTATCAATGTAAACTCTATTGTCAAGAGATCCTGACGGAGCACTCCTTCTCTCTCTTCTACCTGGCTCTGGGTAAGGGTGAAGGGCATGCCTAACTGCACTAGTGCACAACTACCGGTCCAATTGGTGGGCAGGTTAGGCCACGACTGCACCGTATTGAGGGGAGGATGGATGGGGCCATGTATCGTGAGACCAACAACCTCCTTCCCTCAGTAAGAGCATTGAAGATGGGTCGTGGCTGGGTTTTCCAGCATGACAACGACCCAAAACACACAGCCAGGGCAACTAAAAGTGAAAGTCCGACCTGCCCAGCGAAAGTCAGCCCCGAAACCTGAAGGATCTGGAGAAGGTCTTTATGGAGGAGTGGGCCAAAATCCCTGCTGCAGTGTGTGCAAACCTGGTCAAGAACTACAGGAAATGTATGATCTCTGTAATTGCAAACAAAGGTTTCTGTACCAAATATTAAGCTCTGCTTTTCTGATGTATTAAATAGTTATGTCATGCAATAAAATGCAAATTAATTACTTAAAAATCATACAATATGATTTTCTGGATTTTTGTTTTAGATTCCGTCTCTCACAGTTGAAGTGTACCTATGATAAAAATTACAGACCTCTACATGCTTTGTAAGTAGGAAAACCTGCAAAATCGGCAGTGTATGAAATACTTGTTCTCCCCACTGTACAATACAACATGTGCTTCCTTGTTCACTGGACAAATATGCTACCTTGTTCCCTATGGCTGATAAGAGTCAATGAATAACTTTGATCAGGGTCAGTCAACCCTGGTCTTGGAGGGCCACAGGCACATCATGTTTTTGATTTAACCGACCAGGAAGTGACCAATTAGCAGATGAAGTGCCTAGTTGGAACAAAATCCTGTAATACCTGCGGCACTCCAGGAACTGTACTGCCTACCCCCTAACTAGATAAGGGATAACCTCCCATTGTGTTTCCCAGAGAATTTGGACCACTATGTGTTTACTGATTCCAAGATAAATCTTACTGTGGGCTTGAACAGGGAGAGAGAATGATTTTTTAAATTGTTTTTATTATTTTTCAACAGAACATTGTATAAGTGACAGCAGCATGCGGAACTGTGAGTACATTTGGATATTAAATTACCAGTATTAAGTGGCTCAGTTGGTAGAGAACGGCACTTGCATGGCAACAGTATGAAAATGTATGCACTCACTGTGGATAAGAGCATCTGCTGAATGACTCAATAAAAAGTAATGTAAAACACATAAAAAAAGAATGTTCCTCATCAACTGTTAAGCAGAATAAAGGAACAGAATACATGATAAACATGGTAAAAGCCAGTTGTTACTGATCTTCAAACTGTAAGATCCACTCCTCATAATGATGACCTAAGTAACTGACCTGAAGAACACTAAATCAAGACTGGTCATAAATCAGGGTCATAAAAAATATGCCTATTGACTTACATTTCCTTGAATGTTACTGAGGGTTAATTCACACTGCAGAATGTGAGGAGGACCAAACATTGGAGAGCCGGTGTCATTCAAACATCTTGCTGAGGCTTCTGGTAAACCGGATGGAGGAACCAAGACAAAAAGAGAGTCAAGGTTTTGTTTTACCTAATACAACATTAATTAGGACTGTAACAGATGAATAAAATGGTTTCATTTTAGGTGAATAAAAGTAACATACCACTGGTTGTCTCTCATCACATGACTCTTCTGAATAAGCAGACCAGCCAACCGTTGTTCTTGGGAAGGAGAATCCATCCTTGATGGTTGAATTGCAGAAATTCCCTATTGACATAAAATGCATCTCAACATGGACCAAGTGTATGACTGCAAACATGAAATATACATTCTGAATGTGAGATCCAGGGTTAGGTATAGTAGTGTAGTGGTGTGTACTGTGAATGTGAGATGCAGGGTTGGGTATAGTATTGTAGTGGTGTGTACTGTGAATGGTAGATCCAGGGTTAGGTATAGTAGTGTAGTGGTGTGTACTGTGAATGTGAGATGCAGGGTTGGGTATAGTATTGTAGTGGTGTGTACTGTGAATGGTAGATCCAGGGTTAGGTATAGTAGTGTAGTGGTGTGTACTGTGAATGTGAGATGCAGGGTTGGGTATAGTATTGTAGTGGTGTGTACTGTGAATGGTAGATCCAGGGTTAGGTATAGTAGTGTAGTGGTGTGTACTGTGAATGTGAGATGCAGGGTTGGGTATAGTATTGTAGTGGTGTGTACTGTGAATGGTAGATCCAGGGTTAGGTATAGTAGTGTAGTGGTGTGTACTGTGAATGTGAGATCCAGGGTTAGGTGTAGTGGTGTGTACTGTGAATGTGAGATCCAGAGTTAGGTATAGTATTGTAGTGGTGTGTACTGTGAATGTGAGATCCAGGGTTAGGTGTAATGGTGTGTACTGTGAATGTGAGATCCAGGGTTAGGTATAGTAGTGTAGTGGTGGCAATAGTCAATAGTGTGGGTGGTGGGGAGTGTGGTACTGGTTCCACCCACTCTTGTGCTTGGAAGTGAAGGATGTGCAATAGTTGGAGTGTCAGTGGTTGGAGTGCAGGCAGTTGGAGTGTCGGTAGTTGGAAAGTTGATAATTGGATGGTAAGAAGTTGGAGGGTCGGTAGTTGGAGGGTTGGTAGCTGGAGGGTCGGTTGTTGGTTGGGTTGGTAGTTGGAGGGTTGGTAGTTGGACTGTTCGTAGCTGGAGTGTCGGTAGCTGGAGTGTCTGTTATTGGAGTGTCGGTTGTTTGAGGGTCGGTAGTTATGTCAATGGTGATTAGAATGGCAGAGGATGTGGTGAGATCCCCCTGTGATAAAGAGATTTTTAAAAAGATAATTAACTCAGTTAACCACATAAACAAGGGAACATAGTGTCAGTTCCTATAAACATAGGAGATGATCCATGCTGTTCCAGTTTCATTGTGTAGACATGTTTTCTACTGTACTTTATGGGAGAAATAAGTCACTGCCGATAAACGGTTGACAGTTGATAGCAAAAGCTATTCTGTTATCAACTGTATCCGAGACCTGACAGTAGTCTATTCACAGCTTGTAAACCGCAGATTAACAAAAAAATCTAAGAAGTGTTTGGATAAAAAATAAAGTCTGAAACAATGTCTTCATTGATGCTATTGTATCCCTTGCAGAAAACAGACAAAACATCAATCAATCATTGAATATAAACTAAACTTTAAAACACATAAACCACACTGTAAAAACAGTAAGGTTATATATGGGTAATAATTCATTAATAAGCATCATTCATTTTTGAAGATCTGGAGAGTGACACCAATTCTCTTTTTAAATGTAATGTTTATTTAACTAGGCAAGTCGGTTAAGAACTACATCTTATTTACAATGACGGCCTACCGGGGAACAGTGGGTTAACTGCCTTGCTCAGGGGCAGAACGACAGATTTTTACCTTGTCAGCTCGGGATTCAATACAGCAACCTTTCAGTTACTGGCCCAATGCTCTAACCACTAGGCTACCTGCTGCCCCAATTCTTACGCAATTCTCAATCATAAAGCAAACTTAACAGCATCATACATCTGAACATCTTAAAACACCCTGAATAAATCAAATATAGAGCAAGTCTTACCTGTAGCAAAGACAGCCATAACCCATAGCTCCTTCATCTCTAGTGTTTGCAGGCATCCAGTGTAAGCAGACTGCACATTATTAGAGGATTGGTAGGTCTAATGCTGTGCTCTACCTATTACAGAGTCTGCATTGACATGCAGGTATCAGTTAATGATTTACTATTGAAATTAGGGGAAGGTACTGTACATTGGCTCCAACACAACCCACAGAAAGGCACGAGCAACATCAGGGTTGTGGGTTTGTTTCCCACATGGCAACAGTATGAAAATGTATGCACTCACTGTGGATAAGAGCATCTGCTGAATGACTCAATAAAAAGTAATGTAAAACACATAAAAAGAATGTTCCTCATCAACTGTTAAGCAGAATAAAGGAACAGAATACATGATAAACATGGTAAAAGCCAGTTGTTACTGATCTTCAAACTGTAAGATCCTCCTCATAATGATGACCTAAGTAACTGACCTGAAGAACACTAAATCAAGACTGGTCATAAATCAGGGTCATAAAAATATTCCTATTGACTTACATTTCCTTGAATGTTACTGAGGGTTAATTCACACTGCAGAATGTGAGGAGGACCAAACATTGGAGAGCCGGTGTCATTCAAACATCTTGCTGAGGCTTCTGGTAAACCGGATGGAGGAACCAAGACAAAAAGAGAGTCAAGGTTTTGTTTTACCTAATACAACATTAATTAGGACTGTAACAGATGAATAAAATGGTTTCATTTTAGGTGAATAAAAGTAACATACCACTGGTTGTCTCTCATCACATGACTCTTCTGAATAAGCAGACCAGCCAACCGTTGTTCTTGGGAAGGAGAATCCATCCTTGATGGTTGAATTGCAGAAATTCCCTATTGACATAAAATGCATCTCAACATGGACCAAGTGTATGACTGCAAACATGAAATATACATTCTGAATGTGAGATCCAGGGTTAGGTATAGTAGTGTAGTGGTGTGTACTGTGAATGTGAGATGCAGGGTTGGGTATAGTATTGTAGTGGTGTGTACTGTGAATGGTAGATCCAGGGTTAGGTATAGTAGTGTAGTGGTGTGTACTGTGAATGTGAGATCCAGGGTTAGGTGTAGTGGTGTGTACTGTGAATGTGAGATCCAGAGTTAGGTATAGTATTGTAGTGGTGTGTACTGTGAATGTGAGATCCAGGGTTAGGTGTAATGGTGTGTACTGTGAATGTGAGATCCAGGGTTAGGTATAGTAGTGTAGTGGTGTGTACTGTGAATGTGAGATCCAGGGTTAGGTATAGTAGTGTAGTGGTGTGGTGTGTACTGTGAATGTGAGATCCAGGGTTAGGAATAGTAGTGTAGTGGTGTGTACTGTGAATGGTAGATCCAGGGTTAAGTGTAGTGGTGTGTACTGTGAATGTGAGATCCAGGGTTAGGTATAGTAGTGTAGTGGTGTGTACTGTGAATGTGAGATCCAGGGTTAGGTATAGTATTGTAGTGGTGTGTACTGTGAATGTGAGATCCAGGGTTAGTTATAGTGTAAGCGTGTAGACTACCATTTGAACAGGTCTCTCCAGTCCACTCATCAGGACAGATACAGACTCTTCTCTTCAGCTCACCACCATTGATACAGACCAGAGAAGGCGTTGTGGTGGGAGAGGTGGTGGTGGAGGTGGTGGGAGTGGTAGAGGTGGTGGCAGAGGTGGTTGAAGGGTTGGTGGTGGAAGTGATGGTGGGGAGAGGCAATAGTGTGGGTGGTGGGGAGTGTGGTACTGGTTCCACCCACTCTTGTGCTTGGAAGTGAAGGATGTGCAATAGTTGGAGTGTCAGTGGTTGGAGTGCAGGCAGTTGGAGTGTCGGTAGTTGGAAAGTCGATAATTGGATGGTAAGAAGTTGGAGGGTCGGTAGTTGGAGGGTCGGTAGTTGGAGGGTTGGTAGCTGGAGGGTCGGTTGTTGGAGGGTTGGTAGTTGGAGGGTTGGTAGTTGGACTGTTCGTAGCTGGAGTGTCGGTAGCTGGAGTGTCTGTTATTGGAGTGTCGGTTGTTTGAGGGTCGGTAGTTATGTCAATGGTGATTAGAATGGCAGAGGATGTGGTGAGATCCCCCTGTGATAAAGAGATTTTTAAAAAGATAATTAACTCAGTTAACCACATAAACAAGGGAACATAGTGTCAGTTCCTATAAACATAGGAGATGATCCATGCTGTTCCAGTTTCATTGTGTAGACATGTTTTCTACTGTACTTTATGGGAGAAATAAGTCACTGCCGATAAACGGTTGACAGTTGATAGCAAAAGCTATTCTGTTATCAACTGTATCCGAGACCTGACAGTAGTCTATTCACAGCTTGTAAACCGCAGATTAACAAAAAAATCTAAGAAGTGTTTGGATAAAAAATAAAGTCTGAAACAATGTCTTCATTGATGCTATTGTATCCCTTGCAGAAAACAGACAAAACATCAATCAATCATTGAATATAAACTAAACTTTAAAACACATAAACCACACTGTAAAAACAGTAAGGTTATATATGGGTAATAATTCATTAATAAGCATCATTCATTTTTGAACATCTGGAGAGTGACACCAATTCTCTTTTTAAATGTAATGTTTATTTAACTAGGCATGTCGGTTAAGAACTACATCTTATTTACAATGACGGCCTACCGGGGAACAGTGGGTTAACTGCCTTGCTCAGGGGCAGAACGACAGATTTTTACCTTGTCAGCTCGGGGATTCAATACAGCAACCTTTCAGTTACTGGCCCAACGCTCTAACCACTAGGCTACCTGCTGCCCCAATTCTTACGCAATTCTCAATCATAAAGCAAACTTAACAGCATCATACATCTGAACATCTTAAAACACCCTGAATAAATCAAATATAGAGCAAGTCTTACCTGTAGCAAAGACAGCCATAACCCATAGCTCCTTCATCTCTAGTGTTTGCAGGCATCCAGTGTAAGCAGACTGCACATTATTAGAGGATTGGTAGGTCTAATGCTGTGCTCTACCTATTACAGAGTCTGCATTGACATGCAGGTATCAGTTAATGATTTACTATTGAAATTAGGGAAGGTACTGTACATTGGCTCCAACACAACCCACAGAAAGGCACGAGCAACATCAGGGTTGTGGGTTTGTTTCCCCACATGGCAACAGTATGAAAATGTATGCACTCACTGTGGATAAGAGCATCTGCTGAATGACTCAATAAAAAGTAATGTAAAACACATAAAAAAGAATGTTCCTCATCAACTGTTAAGCAGAATAAAGGAACAGAATACATGATAAACATGGTAAAAGCCAGTTGTTACTGATCTTCAAACTGTAAGATCCACTCCTCATAATGATGACCTAAGTAACTGACCTGAAGAACACTAAATCAAGACTGGTCATAAATCAGGGTCATAAAAAATATGCCTATTGACTTACATTTCCTTGAATGTTACTGAGGGTTAATTCACACTGCAGAATGTGAGGAGGACCAAACATTGGAGAGCCGGTGTCATTCAAACATCTTGCTGAGGCTTCTGGTAAACCGGATGGAGGAACCAAGACAAAAAGAGAGTCAAGGTTTTGTTTTACCTAATACAACATTAATTAGGACTGTAACAGATGAATAAAATGGTTTCATTTTAGGTGAATAAAAGTAACATACCACTGGTTGTCTCTCATCACATGACTCTTCTGAATAAGCAGACCAGCCAACCGTTGTTCTTGGGAAGGAGAATCCATCCTTGATGGTTGAATTGCAGAAATTCCCTATTGACATAAAATGCATCTCAACATGGACCAAGTGTATGACTGCAAACATGAAATATACATTCTGAATGTGAGATCCAGGGTTAGGTATAGTAGTGTAGTGGTGTGTACTGTGAATGTGAGATGCAGGGTTGGGTATAGTATTGTAGTGGTGTGTACTGTGAATGGTAGATCCAGGGTTAGGTATAGTAGTGTAGTGGTGTGTACTGTGAATGTGAGATGCAGGGTTGGGTATAGTATTGTAGTGGTGTGTACTGTGAATGGTAGATCCAGGGTTATAGGTGTAGTGGTGTGTACTGTGAATGTAGATGTTAGTGGTGGTGTGTACTGTGAATGTGAGATCCAGGGTTAGTGTGTAGGGTGGTGTGTACTGTGAATGTGAGATCCAGGTATAGTAGTGTAGTGGTGTGTACTGTGAATGTGAGATCCAGGGTTAGGTATAGTGTGTAGTGGTGTGGTGTGTACTGTGAATGTGAGATCCAGGGTTAGGAATAGTAGTGTAGTGGTGTGTACTGTGAATGGTAGATAGGGTTAAGTGTAGTGGTGTGTACTGTGAATGTGAGATCCAGGGTTAGGTATAGTAGTGTAGTGGTGTGTACTGTGAATGTGAGATCCAGGGTTAGGTATAGTATTGTAGTGGTGTGTACTGTGAATGTGAGATCCAGGGTTAGTTATAGTGTAAGCGTGTAGACTACCATTTGAACAGGTCTCTCCAGTCCACTCATCAGGACAGATACAGACTCCTCTCTTCAGCTCACCACCATTGATACAGACCAGAGAAGGCGTTGTGGTGGGAGAGGTGGTGGTGGAGGTGGTGGGAGTGGTAGAGGTGGTGGCAGAGGTGGTTGAAGGGTTGGTGGTGGAAGTGATGGTGGGGAGAGGCAATAGTGTGGGTGGTGGGGAGTGTGGTACTGGTTCCACCCACTCTTGTGCTTGGAAGTGAAGGATGTGCAATAGTTGGAGTGTCAGTGGTTGGAGTGCAGGCAGTTGGAGTGTCAGTAGTTGGAAAGTCGATAATTGGATGGTAAGAAGTTGGAGGGTCGGTAGTTGGAGGGTCGGTAGTTGGAGGGTTGGTAGCTGGAGGGTCGGTTGTTGGAGGGTTGGTAGTTGGAGGGTTGGTAGTTGGACTGTTCGTAGCTGGAGTGTCGGTAGCTGGAGTGTCTGTTATTGGAGTGTCGGTTGTTTGAGGGTCGGTAGTTATGTCAATGGTGATTAGAATGGCAGAGGATGTGGTGAGATCCCCCTGTGATAAAGAGATTTTTAAAAAGATAATTAACTCAGTTAACCACATAAACAAGGGAACATAGTGTCAGTTCCTATAAACATAGGAGATGATCCATGCTGTTCCAGTTTCATTGTGTAGACATGTTTTCTACTGTACTTTATGGGAGAAATAAGTCACTGCCGATAAACGGTTGACAGTTGATAGCAAAAGCTATTCTGTTATCAACTGTATCCGAGACCTGACAGTAGTCTATTCACAGCTTGTAAACCGCAGATTAACAAAAAAATCTAAGAAGTGTTTGGATAAAAAATAAAGTCTGAAACAATGTCTTCATTGATGCTATTGTATCCCTTGCAGAAAACAGACAAAACATCAATCAATCATTGAATATAAACTAAACTTTAAAACACATAAACCACACTGTAAAAACAGTAAGGTTATATATGGGTAATAATTCATTAATAAGCATCATTCATTTTTGAACATCTGGAGAGTGACACCAATTCTCTTTTTAAATGTAATGTTTATTTAACTAGGCATGTCGGTTAAGAACTACATCTTATTTACAATGACGGCCTACCGGGGAACAGTGGGTTAACTGCCTTGCTCAGGGGCAGAACGACAGATTTTACCTTGTCAGCTCGGGATTCAATACAGCAACCTTTCAGTTACTGGCCCAACGCTCTAACCACTAGGCTACCTGCTGCCCCAATTCTTACGCAATTCTCAATCATAAAGCAAACTTAACAGCATCATACATCTGAACATCTTAAAACACCCTGAATAAATCAAATATAGAGCAAGTCTTACCTGTAGCAAAGACAGCCATAACCCATAGCTCCTTCATCTCTAGTGTTTGCAGGCATCCAGTGTAAGCAGACTGCACATTATTAGAGGATTGGTAGGTCTAATGCTGTGCTCTACCTATTACAGAGTCTGCATTGACATGCAGGTATCAGTTAATGATTTACTATTGAAATTAGGGGAAGGTACTGTACATTGGCTCCAACACAACCCACAGAAAGGCACGAGCAACGAACCGCCCTTGATGTTTCTGCCTGGCCGGTTCCCCTCTTTCTACTGGGATTCTCTGCCTCAAACCCCAAAGGGGCTGAGTCACTGGCTGACTGGTGCTCTTCCATGCTGTCCCTAGGAGAGGTGCGTCACTTGAGTGGGTTGAGTCACTGACGTGATCTTCCTGTCCGGGCTGGCACCCCCCCTTGAGTTCGTGCCGTGGGGGAGATCTTTGTGGGATATACTCGGCCTTGTCTCAGGAATGTCATTTGGTGGTTGAAGATATCCTTCTAGTGGTGTGGGGGCTGTGCTTTGGCAAAGTGGGTGGGGTTATATCCTGCCTGTTTGACACTGTCCGGGGTTATCGTCGGACGGGGTCAGAGAACGATATGTGGTCTGAAGCTTGTGCTGGCTATCTCTGGGAATCTGAGCTGCTTCTTGAGGTCTGCCTGCATCTCCCAGTCCCCTGCTGTGGTAAAGATCCCTTTGCTCCCTGTTCTCTTCGCTCTCTCCTGACCTGAGGAAGTGGATGAAACAAGAGCACTGGGTGAGATGTTTCAGCTTTCTCCTTGCATGCTCCAGTCCCGTGGCTAATTGAGTCAGTATTTGGCCATGCTACCACTTGAATTTGCTATCAGTCAGACCTGCGTGGCAGGAGGAGAGCACATGCGCCAGATTGGCTGGTCGTCCACACAGTGTGCAGCTGTCTGGGAGGTCTGCTGTCGTGTCTTTGGCATCATAAAAACTGAAGACTGTTGGGGGGACAAAATGGCGCCATAGAGAGAACACTGTGTTTCAGCGAGCTCCCGTGGCATTCGTGAATTTATATTTTTACATTCATCTCCTAGCTTGAAAAAGTGATAGAATTTGCTAAATAAGTTATCCTACAATGTGTCTTGATGGCTATTTCTCAAAAATCTCAGACAACATGCCCAACAGAACTACTAAGAAGTTGACCAAAACCACCATCCCTGTAGATGTGCAGGAGGAGATAGCTAACGTTAGCGAAGCTAACACCATTGCGGATCCAGGCACAATGGACCTGGTGATTCAAAAGATGACTGATAACATTACTAAAGTGATCGATGTTAAGATAAGAACGGTCTTGGAAGCAATAGCAGGCCATTCAGCTGAACTACAGAGCGTTGTCAAACGTGTTGATGCCACGGAAGGAAGAATTGCTACAGTGGAAACTTCAACTCCATCTATGGACACTAAGATAAAACCACTTGAGTAACAGGTGTGCGAAATGGCGGAGCACATTGACGACTTGAATAATCGAGGACGCAGATGCAATGTTCGTGTTGTGGGACTCCCGGAAAATTCTGAAGGGACACGTTCAGTAAAAAAATGGAATGGATCCCTGGCTACCTACAAATGGACACTAAGGCTGGTCGTGTAAAGCAGAGCCCGTCGCTCTCAAGCATCGATACACGTTCCCAACCAGCGCCCACGGCCAGTGGTTTTAAAGTTCCACAACTTCACCGACAAGCAGCGCGTCATGGATGCGGCTAGAAACCTTGGCTCTGACGGTAGTCAACGTAAAGGTCCAAAGGTCTCATTCTTCAATGAATATTCCACTGCGGTTGTACGAAGACGCAAAGCGTTTGATGAGGCGAAGGCTTGACTCAAGAGAATGAAGATGGACTATGCACTGCTAGACCCGGCCACATTGAAGATTATGGTCAACAGATCGCCTAAAAAAAAACTCTACACACCTGAAGAGGCTACTGCGTTTATTGACTCTCTTGGGTAAATAACTTTAAGCTGCACCTCCACAGCATTGGATAACTTTTTATTTTTTATTTGAATCTGATCATGATACAGTGGTGAGTTCTCACGTACTCCGGTTCAGTAATATTCGTATCTTTATTATTTTTCTTGCTAAAGGAACTGCCGCTATAGCTCAGGCTGAGATATGTGTGAATCCATATTGGTGCCCAGGCTTGGTTTTAGGTGGAAGAGCCTCAATCTTCTTCTATTGATTTTCATTTCCATATATATAAAGGACGAGGCTATTGAGTGGCAATGCTGACTTAAGAGTCTACATTGGAAAGTCCCTGCATGTTAGCTAGTGGGAAAACCCCCTTTTGGATCTTTACATGTTTAATTTTGGGGTTTAGTATAGTTCAAGTTCAGGGTTCATATCGTTTGTTTATGCTCGGTGAGATAGAGGAGAGTTCAACACATGGAAAAAGGTACCACCCCACTTTTACAGTAGGATTCAGTCTGGATATTGAATGGTCAAAGTGCAATGGCAGGTAACAGACTGCTTGTATGTACATGGAACATTAGAGGGAGCCATAACCCCATTAAAAGGGAGAAGGTACTGTCTTTAAAAAAAATATATATATATATATTGATATCACCCTGTTGCAAGAAACTCATTTGGATGATAAGTAGCATCTGAAATTACAACAAGGGGGGTTTGGTCAAGTGTTTTTCTCATCATTTACATCCAGAAGTAGAGCAATTCTCGTGAAAAATAACTTACCACTTAAGGTCTTGAATTGTGTGAAAGATACATTTGGTAGCTTTGTTATAATTAATGGTACTTTACAAGGGCAGAACATTTCCATAATGCATATTTACTTCCCCCCCTGCCCACCCCCCTGATTTCCTCACTAAGGTATTAAACTCAGACACTGTAATGTAGGAGATTTTAATTATTGTTTGTTGAACCCCCTTATTGATAAGTTTCCCAGCGGTATAGCTTCACTCTCACTTAAAGCTATTTGTGATGATCTGGGGTATGCTGATGTTTGGAGAACTTTTCATCCCTCCAACAGAGAGTTCACTTTTTTCTCCGCACCTCATGGATATCAGACTAGAATAGATTACTTTTTTATGCCCAGGATGTCTTTGCAGTCTGTTTTATCCGCTAGGATAGGAAGCATAGTCATATCTAATCATGCGGAGGTGATCCTGGACATAAAACTCAACGGGGCATTCAATCGGTCAAGACATTGGAGGTTGAATACGACCATTCTTAAAGACCATACATTCACATCATATTTTATTACAGAGTTTAAAGCATTTTTCTCTATTAACTCTCAACTCTCGCTCCATTGGGAAACCTGTAAAGCGTACGCCAGGGGTCTGATTATGTCATACACAGCCAATAAGAGACCTGTAAAGCGTATGCCAGGGGTCTGATTATGTCATACACAGCCACTAAGAGACGGAAAAAGGGTGAAAAGCAAAAAACGTTAGAGGGTGAATTAGGAACTAAAGAGAAGGACTACATTAAAACTCCCACTCCTGCCCTATTAAAGGAAATATCAGTCATTAGATCAACGTTGGACTCTCTCCTAACACAGAACGCTGAAAGGCAAAAGCTATATGAACATGGCGATAAACCAGGAAAGTACTTGGCATACCTAGCTAAAAAGAGAGCTGACTCTCAGTCAATTGCTACTATTACTGATTCTGATGGCAATCATTTATATGAAAATAAATTGATAAATGACTAATTTAAGAAATTTTATGCAAACCTTTATGCCTCAGAACTGTCAAATGATGCACCCAAATTAATGGAGAACTTATTTTCTAAGATTGAGCTCCTTACTATCTCCGAAGAACAGAGTTCTCTCCTTAATGCCCCCATTACCGAGGAAGAGATAATGTTCGCAATTAAGAATCTGCAAAATGGTAAGGCCCCAGGACCAGACGGGGTTTGTAGTGAGTTCTATAAAGAGTTCCATGGCCTGATCCTTGAGCCATTGCGTGATATGTTTAACCACTCAGTTTCAAATGACCAGCTCCCTCAAACGCTGAGAGAAGCCAACATATCACTGATTCCCAAAAAGGGAAAATGTCCAGAGTCTTGTTCCTCGCACAGACCAATTTCCCTTCTGAATGTGGATAGAAAATTGCTTTCTAAAATTCTAGCCACAAGATTAGAGGACTCACTGCCACTAATTGTGAATGGAGACCAAACTGGCTTCATTAAGGTCCGTAAGTCATGCAACAATGTCAGACGGCCTCTTAATGTAATTCAAGCCTACCAACAAAGTGCTATGGATGGTATTGTGCTCTCCCTAGATGCTGAGAAAGCATTTGATTGTGTGGAGTGGTATTACCTATTCTTTGCTCTAAATACATTTGGTCTAGGGGACAACTTTATAAAATGGGTGAAAGTTTTATATGATGATCCTCAGGCTGCTGTCCTTACTAATGGGCTAAGGTCAAATAGCTCTATATACAGAGGTACCAGACAGGGCTGTCCTTTGTCCCCTCTCGTATTTGCACTCGTTATGGAACCACTGGCCGAGGCCATCAGGGTAACGCCTGCTATACAGGGGCTGCTCATTGGTGATGTTCACCATAAAAAGCTTGTATGCTGATGATGTCCTGATATTCATCTCTAGTCCCGAGACTTCAATTACATCTCTTATTAATATTATTGAATTATTCAGCAAATTCTCAGGTTACAAGATTAACTTAACTAAATCAGAGGCTATGCCACTTGGTAACCTTCACTCTGTACCTAATACTTCTCCCCCTTCCCTTTTAAATGGTCTCCCTCATGTTTTATGTATCTGGGTATATTTGTAACTCCTAAATTCCAGCAAATGTACAAAGCCAATTTTGTTCCCTTGTTTGATACAATAAGACAGGATCTGGAGCGCTGGAACTCTCTCCCGATTTCTTGGTTGGGTAGAATATCCCTCTTGAAAATGAACATTTTACCTAGACTATTTTACCCAATCCAAATTATCCCAGTATTACTCTCCAATAAGGTAATAAAGGATGTAAATGGATGGCAAAGTTCCTTTATATGGAGTAAACGCAAGCCAAGACTTAAGATGGCAATATTGCAGCTGCCAAGTTCTATGGGTGGCTTGGATCTGCCAAATATCAGGTTCTATCAGTGGTGTGCCCACCTATGTTATATTTCTGACTGGATCACAAACGATGACTCCTCTATTTGGTTAGACATTGAGACTTCTCTTTCAAAATACCCCTTACAGGATCTTTTATTTTTCAGAAGTTTCAAGTCTGTAGAAGATCACTGCAATAATCCCATTACACTTAACACACTCAAAGTATGGAGGCCAGTTCAACGCTTCCTGGGAAGGTCCAAACCAACCTCTGCTCTTACCCCAATTCTTTAACAACCCAGATTTTGGACCAGGGTTGCTGGATGCTGGCTTTAACCTTTGGCTTAATAAGGGCATACGCAGACTAAATTACTTATTTGCTGATTTGCTGTCATTTGAGCAGATGGTCGAGAAATATCAACTCCCAAAGCAGGACTTTTTCCACTTCCTACAAGTAAAGACATTATATTCTGAAGAGCACCACCTTAATTGGTAACCCTGTCTGAAAGTCTGTTTTATGATGCTTTAAGGTCCTTTTCTGCTGTCAACACACAGAGGGTGAAACAAGTGTGGGAGAAAGAATTGTCTGTTACTATTGATGAAGAGATGTGGGAGACAATTTGGAGATATGCAAAAACAATATCTATATGTAATCGTACTAGAGCAATCCAATTAAGAATAATACACAGATTGCATATATCCCCAAATCGCAGACATGCTTTTAGCCCCACTTCCTCTTCCCCTCAGTGTCTTAAATGCAAAACTGATACAGGCACCCTAACACATTGTTTATGGTCATGTACCAAAATACAAAGATACTGGTCTGGTGTTCTTCAAGAAATTGAAAAGATCCTAGGGAATTCTAGAATTGGACCCAGTTTCTTTACTGTTGGGTCTCCCTAGTAGGCATGTTACTTCTATCGGTAAAAGGAGGCTTTACAACATCCTTACCTTCGCAGCGAGGAAAAACATCCTTTTACAGTGGATTAGTGATAAGGTTCCTTCTATTTAAAGGTTGGCATAAGATACTATTTGAATGGGTGCCTCTGGAATATCTGACATGTACATTGCATTCTAAAACAGATCAGTTCTACAAAGTATGGGAACCTTATCTAAATTACCTAGAACCTGAGGTATCAGCTATTATGCTGCAAGGATTCTCTTAGAATGGTGGTGATCTATGTATTTCAGAACTACACTGTACATTCCATGTGTGGAACCTAACTTCTTGGTTTAAACTGAGCTTTTTTGTTTAAATTTCTGTTTGTAAGTTTGTTTAAAATGTCTGTATTGAGAGACGCAATGATGGGGATGGGGTGAGAGAAGCAGGAAGAGGAAAATGGTGTACGTATGTATGGGTGTGTATGTATGTATGTATGTATGTGTGTGTGTGTGTGTGTGTATATATATATATGCGTAGGTATGTGTAAGTGAGTGCTGTTTTCTTTTGCTTTGTCTCTGTTGTTGTATCTCTTAATATGGGTGGAAATGGTGAAATTCCAATAAAAATACTGTTACAAAAAACTGAAGACTGTTATTTTATCAAATCAATTCCCTGTAATTATTATTACGTGATTATTCTAAACATGTAAATGTAATTAACTAGGAAGTCGGGGCACCAAGGAAAATATTCAGATTACAAAGTCAAATCAAATCAAATCAAATTGTATTTGTCACATACACATGGTTAGCAGATGTTAATGCGAGTGTAGCGAAATGCTTGTGCTTCTAGTTCCGACAATGCAGTAATAACCAACAAGTAATCTAACTAACAATTCCAAAACTACTGTCTTATACACAGTGTAAGGGGATAAAGAATATGTACATAAGGATATATGAATGAGTGATGGTACAGAGCAGCATAGGCAAGATACAGTAGCTGATATCGAGTACAGTATATACATATGAGAATGTAAACAAAGTGGCATAGTTAAAGTGGCTAGTGATACATGTATTACATAAGGATGCAGTCGATGATATAGAGTACAGTATATACGTATGCATATGAGATGAATAATGTAGGGTATGTAAACATTATATAAGGTAGCATTGTTTAAAGTGGCTAGTGATATATTTACATAATTTCCCATCAATTCCCATTATTAAAGTGGCTGGAGTTGAGTCAGTGTCAGTGTGTTGGCAGAAGCCACTCAATGTTAGTGGTGGCTGTTTAACAGTCTGATGGCCTTGAGATAGAAGCTGTTTTTCAGTCTCTCGGTCCCAGCTTTGATGCACCTGTACTGACCTCGCCTTCTGGATGATAGCGGGGTGAACAGGCAGTGGCTCGGGTGGTTGATGTCCTTGATGATCTTTATGGCCTTCCTGTAACATCGGGTGGTGTAGGTGTCCTGGAGGGCAGGTAGTTTGCCCCCGGTGATGCGTTGTGCAGACCTCACTACCCTCTGGAGAGCCTTACGGTTGAGGGCGGAGCAGTTCCCGTACCAGGCGTATACAGCCCGCCAGGATGCTCTCGATTGTGCATCTGTAGAAGTTTGTGAGTGCTTTTGGTGACAAGCCGAATTTCTTCAGCCTCCTGAGGTTGAAGAGGCGCTGCTGCGCCTTCTTCACGATGCTGTCTGTGTGAGTGGACCAATTCAGTTTGTCTGTGATGTGTATGCCGAGGAACTTAACTTGCTACCCTCTCCACTACTGTTCCATCGATGTGGATAGGGGGGTGTTCCCTCTGCTGTTTCCTGAAGTCCACAATCATCTCCTTAGTTTTGTTGACGTTGAGTGTGAGGTTATTTTCCTGACACCACACTCCGAGGGCCCCACCTCCTCCCTGTAGGCCGTCTCGTCGTTATTGGTAATCAAGCCTACCACTGTTGTGTCGTCCGCAAACTTGATGATTGAGTTGGAGGCGTGCGTGGCCACGCAGTCGTGGGTGAACAGGGAGTACAGGAGAGGGCTCAGAACGCACCCTTGTGGGGCCCCAGTGTTGAGGATCAGCGGGGAGGAGATGTTGTTGCCTACCCTCACCACCTGGGGGCGGCCGGTCAGGAAGTCCAGTACCCAGTTGCGGAAGTTATAATTTTCCTAATATAACTTTCAGATATTTTAATATCTGATCAATTTGTCTTCTAATTAATTAATTATTCTTTACCTCACGTTTGTCTCATTCCAAACGTCGTAAATTGTTGGTTATCTGTACTAGAGGTCGACCCATTAATCGAAATGGCCGATTAATTAGAGCCGATTTCAAGTTTTCATAATATATATATATTTTATTTGATACCTTTATTTAACTAGGCAAGTCAGTTAAGAACACATTCTTATTTTCAATGACGGCCAAGGAACGAACGGTGGGTTAACTGTCTCGTTCAGGGGTAGAACGACAGATTTTCACTTTGTCAGCTAGGGGGATCCAATCTTGCAACCTTACAGTTAACTAGTCCAACGCAATAACAACCTGCCTCTCTCTCGTTGCACTCCACAAGGAGACTAACTGCCTGTTACGCGAATGCAGTAAGCCAAGGTAAGTTGCTAGCTAGCATTAAACTTATCTTATAAAAAACAATCAATCATAATCACTAGTTAACTACACATGGTTGCTGATATTACTAGATATTATCTAGTGTGTCCTGCGTTGCATATAATCTGACTGAGCATACAAGCATACAAGTACCTAAGCATCTGACTGAGCGGTGGGTAGGCAGAAGCAGGCACGTAAACATTCATTCAAACTGCACTTTCGTGCATTTTGCCAGCAGCTTTGCTGTTTATGACTTCAAGCCTATCAACTCCCAAAATGAGGCTGGTGTAACCGAAGTGAAATGGCTAGCTAGTTAGCGCGCGCTAATAGCGTTTCAAACATCACTCGCTCTAAGCCTTCTAGTAGTTGTTCCCCTTGCTCTGCATGGGTAACGCTGCTTCGATGGTGGCTGTTGTCGTTGTGTTGCTGGTTCGAGCGAGGTGAGGGACGGAAGCTAGGCTGTTACACTGGCAATACTATAGTGCCTATAAGAACATCCAATAGTCAAAGGTTAATGAAAAACAATTGGTATAGAGGGAAATAGTCCTATAATTCCTATAATAACTACAACCTAAAACTTCTTACCTGGGAATATTGAAGACTCATGTTAAAAGGAACCACCAGCTTTCATATGTTCTCATGTTCTGAGCAAGGAACTGAAACGTTAGCTTTCTTACATAGCACATATTGCACTTTTACTTTCTTCTCCAACACTTTGTTTTTGCATTATTTAAACCAAATTGAACATGTTTCATTATTTACTTGAGGCTAAATTGATTTTATTGATGTATTATATTAAGTTAAAATAAGTGTTCATTCAGTATTGTTGTGATTGTCATTACAAATGTTAAAAAATGTTCGGTAAAATCGGTATCGGCTTTTTTGGTCCTCCAATAATCGGTATCGGCGTTGAAAAACCATAATCGGTCGACCTCTAATCTTTACGAACCCAGTCTTCACTAAGAATCATTCATACATCAATTGTCTCAATCATTTATTTATTAACTAACTAAATAATCACAGAAATGCACACACAAACAAAGTAGATGTGGTTACAAGGAAACTATAGGGGATGTGCCCTAGTGGGCTAAACCGGTATGGTGGTTTGGTAGACAAAGGGACTAAGAAGGGCGCGAAATTCAAAAGACACTACACAGTTGATAATTCTAACAATTGAAATGCGAATCCTTTGAACATGAATGCTCACTCATTCGGGAATAATTGCAATCAATATATATATTTACGCTCAGTGTGTCGTTGTGATCTCTGTTGGAAAGTTTGTTTCTGTTGGAGAGTTTGTCCTCACTCTCTCTCTTCCGTGGTTAGAATGGATAGTTCAGAGTCCCATTCAGAAATGTTTCCCTCTGTGATGGGGTACTGGTCTGGTCTCAAACCTTAGCCCTCTCGTGGTAATCGTGGTAAGCTGGTCTGAAGGGAATTCCTCCAGGTGGGGGTTATATTCGTAACAGCAGAAAGGGGCTGTCCCATGGCGCCAGTTCAATGTCTGTGCTCATGGTGCAGGCCAATGATTTAGTTCAACTTTAAAAAGGGAATTTGATTCTCTTTCATTAAACAGTTTAAAATCACATTACATAATTTCACAAATAGTTTAATCTTTCCTCATTCATTTTATACAACAATCAGATGCAAGACTCACAACGGAGACTCTTGTATAATCAGAGTTATGGTAATGTCGCTGTATTGTCTCTCATGAGTTTCACAAAATGGACCAGTTCGTAGCTGGATTCCCAGACCGTGTACACATTCTCCAAAACATGGACATTGTTCAGTTCTCAAGCTCTTTGATGTGGAAGGGGTTGTGTGTGAGAGTGTGAGTGAGTGAGTGAGTGAGTGAGTGAGTGAGAGATGGTGCTCGCTATACCCAAAGAGGTCCATGTCTTGACACTGCCAATCCCCACGTGTGAAGGTTTGTTGATGTGGAAAAAAACATTGCTCTGTAAACAATGCAGAAGCTTAATCCGCTGCCCTTCCATGACGCAGATGTCTTGCCAGGTGAGTGCCCTCGCTCTCAAACTGCCCCAGAATATCCAGATGCCCTGTTTTTGTCATGGTTATGACATGCCTGTTTTCTTCCTCATGCTATCATAACTGTAACTGGCAGCTGCAGCTTGTGCTGTACAGGCAGTTGGAGCAGAAGCTTCTTAATCAATTTTAAGTGCGTCCCATCTGACCTCGCTAATGACCAAATGTGGCCCGAGGGGAAAATTTGTTTGACACCCCTGGGCTACACTGTCTTAAGCTATTTTCTGAGATTGTGTAAAATAGTGGTTTTTCTCACTATAAGAAAACTTAAACAAACATTAGCTTAAAAGACAATCACATAATTATTAAACACTTTTATTCAAAAAAAAATCATTGGACAACAACTTCTGAGGGACTAGTCTTCACAGTAAATATACTCTACGTGGATACAAAATTGTGTGCAGTATATTGTATATTATAGTACAAGAGGAGAAGTTTTACAAACTAGGTTAGAACTTGCAGCCCATCAGTTAGATGTCTGTGAGGAACAAGTTGGAAATAACACAGTGTCCTGCTGTGTGTATGATTCTACTTTATCACTGTGCTCGCCTCGCCATAGACTGAACTTCCTAGTGTGAAGAGGGATCCCAGCACTAGAGACAGAATTCAAAGTACTTGACATCTTTTTCTTGACAATTGCTGTTCTTGCTGTGAACAGAATGAAAATCTGCAAGCCCTGTGGAGCAAAAACAAGGACATTATCAAGTATTTTCAGGAACACACAAGGACAAAAGGTAGTGTTTCCATAAGGAGCAGCTCCATTTATTTATGTTTAGTAGGTGTCTAATTTTCAAATCATGTCTGGATTCTGTCAAATAATAGTATTCATAGTTTCCATTTGAGTCATTTAGCAGACACTCTTATCCAGGGGGACTTACAGTAGTGAGTGCATACATTTACTACCTGAGTGGTGGTGAGTACACAGAAGGAGATGTTGAGTATGGTGTACATGGTCTGGTTCTGTGGAATGAGCAACAGATAGCCCAGGATCCAGGAGAGACCGAGCACCACAGCCAGAGAGAAGCTACTGAGGAACTTCTTCTTCATCGATGTGTGTCTTGTACTGGGAAACATAACCAACATACTTAGAGTGCTGTAATAGACTGCTGTAATAGACTGCTGTAATAGACTGCTGTAATAGACTGCTGTAATGCTGTGGTAGAAGAACATTTGACTTCCAGTGGGTGAGTGGGTTAGAGCACAGTGCTAATTCAATTTGATGATTTGCTTACTAATGACTGAATTAATAATAATAAAAAACATTGGATTTATAACAAGCTTTTCATTGAAAGACAATTAACAATTAAGCTTGTTAGTAAGCATTTAAAATCAAGACTGATTAATGTTACCTAGTTAAATGTGGGTTGGTCTTGCACGTTGTAACTGCAAAATATACCAACATCACTGTGTTGAACATAAGCATGAATGCCACAGGTATCAGGAACCCCCAAAACATTGGCAGCTTGAAGTCAAAGTTCCCCTTTGGATCGAGGGCAGCAAGCCAGCAACTGAGAGGTCAAATGAATGAGTTAGAGAGTGGGACAGACAAAACAGGCAGTGATTTGTATAACGTGGTATAAAGTAAACATGGTGGGTGGCATAAGTAAACAAGAAACCTTTCAACACAATGGATCATTCTTTTAGTTTTTTTACAACTTTTAAAATTGCTCTTTACCATCGTTAAAAGCATGTAATACGATCATTGATAGGGAAAAGCGTTTACAGTATTAGTTATATTGATAGTACAGTACAATACAGTTCAAATGAGAACTTCAGCCAATCACTGTCCCCATGCACCCTACACTCTGCCAATGCTCTAACCATGCATCCTGTGACTGGTCAGATGCTCCTAGCTAGCCCATCAGGTCCATTGCGTGCTCTCTCAAGTGTGTCAGTATTAGCAGGTCCTGAACTGTGTTGTTTCCAGTGTCAGAGCCTGGGTAAACATATATGTATGGGATGAGTGACTACAAAAAAATCTTCCCCATGTGCATCTTTTCCTGTGTGTGAAAAAAGTTCCTGTGTGAGTTAACTCTTGGACTCTCTAACCGGGGTCGGTGTCAGTGGGTCATAGACTAGTAAATACGTTGAGGCGGGCCGCTCTCAGTACAGTATAGAGAAGTAGTATAGTACAATTCAGTACGGTAGTAGTAGTAGTAGTAGTAGTATAGTACAGTAATGACTCACAATTCCTCCTGCCTGTAACCCAGTGGATCATCCACTCTGTAAGTAATTCCTAAGGTGAGGGCCACCACAACCGCAGGCAGTCCTAAAAGACAGAGAATGATGTTATTTCCTGGTAGTTTTGCATGCAGCCATATATAGAGTATTCTAAAAAGTATTCACACCCCTTGACTTTTTCCACATTTTGTTACAGCCTTATTCTGAAATTGATTAAATAAATGTTGTTTTCCTCATCACTCTACACACAGTACCCCATAATGACAAACCAAAAACAGATTGAGAAATTGTTGCAAATTTATTGAAAACAAAAAAACAGAAATACCTTATACCTTAGCAAAAACCAAGCCATGAGGTCGAAATAATTGTCCGTAGCGCTCCGAGACAGGATTGTTGTCGAGGCACAGCTCTTGGGAAGGGTACAAAAACAATGCAGCATTGAAAGTCCAGGAACACAGTGGCCTCCAACATTCTTAAAGGTAATAAGTTCGGAGCCACCAAGACTCTTCCTAGAGCTGGCCTCCTGGCCAAATCGAGCAATCGGTGGAGAAGGGCCTTGGTCAGGGAGGTGACCAAGAACCCGATGGTCACTCTGACAGAGCTCCAGAGTTCCTCTTTGGAAATGGGAGAACCTTCTAGAAGGACAACGGTCTCTGCAGCACTCCACCAATCAGGCCTTTATAGTTGAGTGGCCAGACGTAAGTCACTCTTCAGTAAAAGGCACATTACAGCCCGCTTAGAGTTTGCCAAAATTGAACCAAGATTGAACTATTTGGCCTGAATGCCAAGTGTCACGTCTGGAGGAAACCTGGCACAATCTCTACGGTGAAGCAGGGTGGTGGCAGCATCATGCTGTGGAGATGTTTTTCAGCGTCAGAGATTGGGAGACTAGTCAGTAACAAGGGAGAGAGGAACGGAGCAAAGTACAGAGAGATGTTTGATGAAAACCTGCTCCAGAGCGCTCAGGATCCTTCCAACAGGACAACAACCCTAAGCACAGGAGTGGCTTGGGAACAATCTCTGAGTGTCCTTGAGTAGCCCAGCCGGACTTGGAGAATAAACTGGATGAGCTCCGTTCAAGACTATCCTACCAATGAGACATTAAACTGTATTATCTTATGCTTCACCGAGTCGTGGCTGAACAACGACATGGATAATATACAGTTGGCTGGTTTTTCAGTGCGTCGGCAAGACAGAACAGCTGTCTACAGTAAGACAAGGGTGGTAGTCTATGTCTAACAGCTGGTGTGAGAAATCAAATATTAAACCTCTTGATGCTACCCATCCCGGATCCGGGATCGTGACTACGGCTCAAGCTCATTAGCATAACGCAAAATGCGAAAAAATATTCTTAGACATATTTAACCTCCACACCTACACAAGTCCAATAGCTCAAATGAAAGATAAACACCTTGTTCATCTACCCAGCAAGTCAGATTTCTAAAATGTTTTACGGCGAAAACATAGCACACATTTATATTAGACCACCACCGAAACAAAAGGCAAGCGGCGGCCATTTTGTCCCAGAAAATATAAAATTTAAAAGTAGGATTAAAAAATAAATAATTCACGAACCTTTTGAAAATCTTCATCAGATGACAGTAATATTACATGTTACACAGTACATTATTTTTCAATAATATGCCATTAATATCCATAAATCTCTGTTTACAATGACGACATTTCAAAAAATGCTACTCAAAATGTCCGGAGAAATTATGATAGCTCCGACAGATAACGTCAGATAACAAGCAATAAACATGACTAAATATACATGTTCTACATATAGTTACAAAGATACACTTCTTCTTAATACAACCGCTGTGTTACATTTATTTTTAACGTTACACAATTCGTTCACTAGTCTATGCTATGAGTCGGCGCTCAGATATTAGCAGTGTCTCCTCTACGTTTGGAGTCCACAGAAACCCAAAATAACCACATAAATATTCCCTTACCTTTGATGTTCTTCGATCAGAAGACGTAGAAGGAGTCATACTTACCCAATACATCGTTTGGTTTCAAGTTGTGCGTCTTTGTATTAGCATATGCTAACAGCTTCAGCTGAAATGCACCCAAAATAACTTCTGCTCCTTCTGGTCCCGCACTCTTGCGCATCAAAACTTCAAAATTACATATTATATGTCGACTAAACTGGTCAAACTAAGTGCAGAATCGAGCAAAATTATGTTTTTATCATGTAAAACAATGATAAATCGCAAACAAACGAACCGGCTTCAACTGGTGTCTATTGGAAAAGAACGTTCCCCAAATCGGCCGCGCGCAATAGAGTGCATGTATTTGAGAGTGACCCGGGCATTTTTGCCCGCCAAAGGATGAGGGAGCGCGAAATTCAAACAATGAACGTGCCAATTGAAAGCAGACATCGCGCTGAACAAATACATACTGTTCCCAGATCGGTAGCTGCCTGGGAAGGGTGGGGGCGATGACGTCAAAGTTGACCCAACTTTTCTCTTGACAAGAGAGAGTTTGGGAGAAAGGCTGCCCTGAGAGTTCTGCTTTACATACAGACATAATTTAAACGGTTTTAGAAACTTTAGAGTGTTTTCTATTCAATAATTATTATTATATGCATATATTAGCAATTTTGGAAAAAAATATTTTCAGTTTACTATGGGCACGCACTTCCTCCAAAGGGGGCAGTATTCAGCCATAAGCTCAAGAGGTTAAGGAAGTCTTGAGGTTTTGCCCCCCCCTGACATTGAGTATCTCATGATAAGCTGTAGACCACACTATTTACCTAGAGAATTTATCTATACTTTTCGTAACTGTCTATTTACCACCACAAACCGATGCTGGCACTAAGACCGCACTCAACGAGCTGTATAAAGCCATAAGTAAACAAGAAATTGCCCTCCTAGTGGCCAGAGACCTTAATGCTGGGAAATTTCAAACCCGTTTACCTATTTTCTACCAGCAACATGTGCAACCAGAGGAATGGGGAAAAAAATAAAAAGACAACCTTCACTCCACACACAGAGATGCGTACAAAGCTCTCCCTCACCCTCCATTTGACAAATCTGACCATAATTCTAATCAAATTTGTCACATACACATGGTTAGCAGATGTTATTGCGAGTGTAGCGAAATGCTTGTGCTTCTAGTTCCGACAATGCAGTAATAACCAACGAGTAATCTAACCTAACAATTTCACAACTACTACCTTATACACACAAGTGTAAAGGGATAAAGAATATGTACATAAAGATATATGAACGAGTGATGGTACAGAACGGCATAGGCAAGATGCAGTAGATGGTATCGAGTACAGTACATACACATATGAGATGAGTAATGTAGGATATGTAACAATTATATTAAGTGGCATTGTTTAAAGTGGTTAGTGATACATGTTTTACATCAATTTCCATTATTAAAGTGGCTGGAGTTAAGTCAGTATGTTGGCAGCAGCCACTCAATGTTAGTGGTGGCTGTTTAACAGTCTGATGGCCTTGAGATAGAAGCTGTTTTTCAGTCTCTCGGCCCCTGCTTTGATGCACCTGTACTGACCTCGCCTTCTGGATGATAGCGGGGTGAACAGGCAGTGGCTCGGGTGGTTGTTGTCCTTGATGATCTTTATGGCCTTCCTGTGACATCGGGTGGTGTAGGTGTCCTGGAGGGCAGGTAGTTTGCCCCTGGTGATGCGTTGTGCAGACATCACTACCCTCTGGAGAACCATACGCTCTCGATTGTGCGTCTGTAAAAGTTTATATGAGTGCTTTTGGTGACAAGCTGAATTTCTTCATCCTCCTGAGCTTGAAGAGGCGCTGCTGCGCTGTCTGTGTGGGTGGAACAATTCAGTTTGTCCGTGATGTGTACGCCGAGGAACAAAAAACTTAATACCCTCTCCACTACTGTCCCGTCGATGTGGACAGGAGGGTGTTCCCTCTGCTGTTTCCTGAAGTCCACAATCATCGCCTTTGTTTTGTTGACATTGAGTGTGACGTTATTTTCCTGACACCACACTCCGAGGGCCCGCACCTCCTCCCCGTAGGCCGTCTCATCGTTGTTGGTAATCAAGCCTACCACTGTAGTGTCGTCTGCAAACTTGATGATTGAGTTGGAGGTGTGCATGGCCTCGCAGTCGTGGGTGAACAGGGAGTACAGGAGAGGGCTCAGAACGCACCCTTGTGGGGCCCCAGTGTTGAGGATAAGCGGGGTGGAGATGTTACCTGCCCTCACCACCTGGGGGCGGCCCGTCAGGAAGTCCAGTACCCAGTTGCACAGGGCGGGGTCGAGGCCCAGGGTCTCGAGCTTGATAACGATTTTGGAGGGTACTATGGTGTTAAATGATGAGTTGTAGTCGATGAACAGCATTCTCACATAGGTATTCCTCTTGTCCAGATGGTTTAGGGCAGTGTGGTTGTGTCGTCTGTGGACCTAATGGGGCGGTAAGCAAATTGGAGTGGGTCTAGGGTGTCAGGTAGGGTGGTGATATGGTCCTTGACGAGTCTCTCAAAGCACTTCATGATGACGAAAGTGAGTGCTACGGGGCGGTAGTCGTTTAGCTCAGTTACCTTTGATTGATTGAATATGTCCGTAAACACACCAGCCAGCTGGTCTGCGCATGCTCTGAGGACGCAGCTGGGGATGCTGTCTGGGCCTGCAGCCTTGTGAGGGTTAACACATTTAAATGTTTTACACACGTCGGCTGTAGTGAAGGAGAGTCCGCAGGTTTTGGTAGTGGGCCGTGTCAGTGGCACTGTATTGTCCTCAAAGCAAGCAAAGAAGTTATTTAGTCTGTCTGGGAGCAAGACATCCTGGTCCGCGATGGGGCTGTATGTTGTTATGATCACACTACTCCTCGTTAATCATAAGGCATACCCCCCCGCCCCTCTTCTTACCAGAAAGATGCTCGTTTCTGTCGGCGCGATGCGTGAAGAAACCAGCTGGCTGCACCGACTCCGATAGCGTGTCTCGAGTGAGCCATGTTTCCGTGAAGCAAAGAACGTTACAGTCTCAGAGGTCTCTCTGGAATGCTACCCTTGCTCGGATTTCATCAACCTTGTTGTCAAGAGACTGGACATTGGCGAGTAGTATGCTAAGGAGTGGTGCACGATGTGCCCGTCTCCGGAGCCTGACCAGAAGACCGCTTCGTTTGCCCCTTTTACGGCGACGTTGTTTAGGTTCGCCGGCTGGGATCCGATCCATTGTCCTGGGTGGTGGGCAAAACACAGGATCTGCTTCGGGAAAGTCGTATTCCTGGTCGTAATGATGGTGAGTTGACGTTGCTCTTATATTCAGTAGTTCCTCCCGACTGTATGTAATGAAACCTAAGATTACCTGGGGTACCAATGTAAGAAATAACAACAAAATACTGCATAGTTTCCTAGGAACGCGAAGCGAGTCGGCCATCTCTGTCGGCGCAGGAAGTCATTCTATTCTCCTGATTCCTACTTACAAGCATAAACTAAAGCAGGAAGTACCAGTGACTCACTCAATACGGAAGTGGTCAGATGACGCATATGCTAAGCTACAGGACTGTTTTTCTAGCACAGACTGGAATATGTTACGAGACTCATCCGATGGCATTAAGGAGTATACCACATCAGTCACCAGCTTTATCAATAAGTGCAATGATGACGTTGTCCCCACAGTGACCGTATGTACATACCCCAACCAGAAGCCATGGATTACAGGCAACATCCGCACTGAGCTAAAGGCTGGAGCTGCCGCTTTCAAGGAGCGGGACACTAACCAGGACGTAAGAAATCCCGCTATAACCTCAGACAAACCATCACACAGGCAAAGAGTAAATACAGGTCTAAGATTGAATCCTGCTACACCGGCTTCGACACTTACGGAATACAAAAGGAAACCCAGCCAGGAGCTGCCCAGTGACAGATATATTACCAGGACATATACTCCAAGCATGCGCTGACCAACTGGCAAGTGCCTTCACTGACATTTTCAACCTGTGTACATGTGATAACTTTTATTTTTAATAAATGTTCAAAAAAAAATGGAAAAACCTGTTTTTGCTTTGTCATTGAGTAGTGTGTGTAGATTGAGGGGGGGGGGACAATTGAATCCATTTTAGAATAAGGCTGTAACGTAACAAAACATTGAAAAGGTCAAGGGGTCTGAATACTTTCCGAATGCACTGTACAGAGTAATATACTACACATATATAATCTAAAGACATAACATCACTATACAAGTAGCTTTTATGTTATAGTTCAGGCTTATTAGAGCCTGAAAATATCACCTAGCATTAGTTTTGGTCCAAGGAGCCCAGGGCTAATGTCAGCCATAGCTTCTGAAACAACAAAATAATGTATTTTTCTCCATGCTGTCCTACCCCATCCGATGGCCATGGTATAGGCTGTGAAGTGTGACGGGCTGGTGGCCAGGCTGTTTCTGATCATCAGGAAGACATTTGTGGCGTACATCGTGTTCCAGGTGAACGTCCCCAACAGGAAGTACTGCAGCAGGACTGCCACTGCAGTACAGGGCCCCCTGTCCTGCTCTGTGTGTGTGTCGGACGGGGGGAGAACGTTGTCCTCGAGTATTTCAGGTTTGTCCAGCTGTTTATGAGGGTTGTCCACTCCCAACATGAAGAGGAGGGTGAAGATCAGGAGACACACGCAGACACTCACTAAGAGGACCGTTGGGTTGGTTTTGCGTGATTTCCTAGGGACAGGTGATAGTGTTGTCTATGTTAGGGAAGTTAGATGTGTAGTTATGGATGTGTTGGTTCATTAATTGTTTTTTTTTATAATGGTTTCACCTATCAAGTCCTGTTGGATCAGACAAAGGGCTTCTTTACACTGTTGAGAAGCACCCAATATTATGAATTGGTTCTGGAACCCTGTAGGATCTTACCTGGTTGAGATCTGGAATGTTATTGTTAAACTCAACCCTATGATGGACATGGAGCATCCCAATATGGTGATCCAGTTTAGCGCTTCAGCGTATTTAAAATCCTTCCTGAACGACTGTAGAAAGAAAATAAAAAATACATTTCAACACAAAGTTTCTGTCACAGTCATACTGTATAAAGTCATCACCCTCATGTGTCTGGATTATGCTGCGGTAAACCATAGGTTCCCAAAATAGTGGTCACGACCCCATGTGGGGTCGCCTGATATGAAAATGGGATCGCAGGAGAATTTCCTAAATCCTGCTAAAGATTTAAATAGTTTTATTATTAAGTTGTATAAAATATTATAATATTGTCTTTGTATCTCAAAATCATTGTAATGTGGTTAACCTTAAAAAAGCTAAATGAAAATTATTCAAATATAAAATTCAACCAGAAAGCGCCCTTAGTGGGAAAAGGCTGCACTTGAATAATTTCCACTTAAGGTGACCACATTTAAAATACAAAAAATGCGGTACAACAGAAGGATTTATGGGACAGTGTTACCTATCCTGTACCTAACTTCAAAATAGGCCAATGCATCATCACTGTCAATTTGTGAACGATAATTGACATTTTTTTTGCTGAATTTTATTTTTCTGTGCCTGTGCTACAAACGGCTATATCAGTCTGCTAATACAGGACTAGTAAAAGCCCAAGGCACTACTTTTGTGAAAATATGAATTAATATTATTTTGTATTTCAGATTTTTCAGGGGGTGCAGCACCCTCAGCACCCTACTTCCCACTGTTATGTTGAGATCTTTCAGTCTAATATGGCTATTTACTTACTTTTCTAGCTCTTCATCAGAAGCATGTTTTTTGTAAGTAGTAAGGAGGCTTGACGATCCTCTCCAAGTTTAGCAGAAATTTAGGCTGAAAGGATTTAAGTAGTATTTGTTGACGAAAGGCCTATGTCTCGTCTTGAGCTGCAAAAATATCAGATATCAATAACGATAATCTCAATAGTCTCAATGTCAACAGTGAATAAGTGACTCCAGGATGCTGGCCTTCTAGGCAGAGTTGCAAAGAAAAAGCAGTATCTCTGTCCATTGTGTGTTCTTTTGTCAATCTTAATCTTCTCTTTTTATTGGCCAGTCTGACATATGGCCTTCTCTTTGCAGCATCCCGGAGTCACCTCTTCACTGTTGATATTGAGACTGGTGTTTTGCGGGTACCATTTAATGAAGCTGCCAGTTGAGGACGGGTGAGGCGTCTGTTTCTCAAACTAGACACTCTAATGTACTTGTCCTCTTGCTCAGTTGTCCAGTTTGCGCTGTTCTGTGAAGGGGTAGTACAAAGCGTTGTACGAGATCTTCAGTTTCTTGGCAATTTCTCGCATGGAATAGCCTTCATTACTCAGAACAAGAATAGACTGACAAGTTTCAGAAGAAAGTTCTTCGTTTCAGGCCATTTTGACCCTGTAATCAAACCCACAAATGCTGATGGTCCAGATACTCAATTAGTCTAAAGAAGGCCAGTTTTATTGTTGAATTTAATCAATCAGCATCAAACAGTTTTCAGCTGTGCTAACATAATTGCAAAAGGGTTTTCTAATGATCAATTAGCCTTTTAAAATGATTAGCTAACTCAATGTGCCATTGGAACACAGGAGTGATGGTTGCTGATAATGGGCCTCTGTTTTTTGATCAATTTGATGATATATTCATTGACAAAAAAACATGTGCTTTTCTTTCAAAAACAAGGAAATTTGTAAGTGACCCCAAACTTTTGAATGGTAGTTTATATTCTTTCATAAGCGCAACGTGACTGCAAGAGACAGGTTGGAATGCCTGACTGAAATACTGGACAAATCCCCCCCAAAAAATGCAAAAATTGGAGGTGTTTCAACTTCTGGACAAAATGCGGGACATGACTGTTTGGTTGCAGAGTAAAGGGCCAAAAATCAGGATTGTCCGGATAACATCCGGGACTTATGGTCACTCTGACTGAATGGCAAGGCACACTACTGCATGAAACCACACACTATTTCAGATATATTACAGCAACAATAGATATGGTGAAAACAAGATGTGGGGAGGCTGAGGCACAGAAACATTAATACCTTGGTCAGATAACACAGCAAAAATAAGAATTCATTGGCCTCCCGAGTGGCGTAGCGGTTTAAGACCCGGGTTCGATCCCAGGCTGTGTCGCAGTGGCCAGAGACCCATGAGGCGGCGCACAATTGGCCCAGCGTCGTCTGTGGGTTTGGCCGTCTGGGATGTCCTTGTCCCATCGTGCCCGGCCCTCCTTATGGTGGGCCGGGCGCACGCACGCTGACTTTGGTCGCCAGCTGTACAGTGTTTCCTCCGACACATTGATGCTTCGGGTTAAGTGAGCAGTGTGTCAAGAAGCAGTAAGCAGTGCGGCTTGGCGGGGTCGTGTTTCAGGGGAGGCATGGCTCTTGACCTTCCCCTCTCCCGAGTCCGTACGGAAGTTGCAGCGATGGGACAAGACAGTAACTACCAATTGGGGAGAAAAAGGGGTAAAAAGTACACAAAATAATAACTAAATCAAATTAAGCATTTATGCTATAGCTAGTGATCAATAGGAAACTGACTGAACCTCTCAAACTCCCCAGCTTTCAAAATGGGCGTTAGCAGTGAGGGCCAAGATGCCCATTAATTTACTTTTTTTGTTCGCTACATGTCGGGGATGTTATTCACAAAGACAAATTGTTCTGTCTCACAATTCTCGAGCATGAAACTGCACAAAGAATGCGCTGCGTGACTAGATTGTCCAAAAACAGAATCCATGGGATCGAATAGCGTGCAAAAAAACAAAAACTTTGTTGACTTTCTTTGTAATGAAAAGAAAATACGTCTCGTTGCCTATGTAAATGATATATTTGGGAAACTGAATGAACTGAACGCAAGCATGCAGGGGAAATACAAAAACATTCTACAGATGAGTGACCGATTCAGTGGATTCAGAGAAAATATTTATTACTGGAGAGAAATCTGTTTGACTGTTATCCTGCCTCTGTTGATATGCCGGTAAGTGAAATCGAAAACAGAATGTGCTGTCATATGACCGAATGCTGCAGATAACGCATTTTGGTTCCTGACCCAAAGGGAATAAATATCCTGCCGTCTCCCTCTGAGTATTAAAACTCATGGTAACTCTTGACAGCTCATATCTGTGTGAGCCTGGATTTTGTGGATTTACTACATTAAAACCAAATATCGATCCAGGTTGGAAGTGACAGCAGAGATGAGGTGCGCATTGTCAACCACACCCCCTGACTTTGAGAACCACCGACACAACATGAATCATGTCTCCTATCTCACTATCTCAGTAGTGGTGGTGAGATAGTAGCAAATTGGTCTGACATAATGTCCCCTGACTATCATAGCCCCACATTAAAATGATGTGATGGTGAGTTGAGAAGACAATCAGAAATACTGTTAGAATGTTTTGCAACTGACTGCCATAGCCCATCTTAATTACTACAAAAAAATCTACATGTTTGGGGTCACGAGAATTATCAGATATCAAAACGGGGTCATGGGCCAAAAAAGTTTGGGAACCCCTCCATAGGTGTGGTCAGTAAAAGGGAGATGAAGGCAGCTAGCTACTCACCATCAGCACAGCAAAGTTAGTGGTGTGATTACAGAAACATCGCAGGCCGTCTTCTGAGTGGTTGACTTTGGAGCAGCCAAAGGTGCTCCAGTCTTTCAACGTGTAGTTCCACCACACGCAGGCAAAGTCATAGAGGGAGGCGTTGGGGACAGTCTGAGAAGTAAGAACAGAAACAATCTCACTGTAAATCCTTCAGAAAAACACATGCATTCACAGTATGCAAGTCAAATATGAAGCATAACAGGTCATTAAATACATGTGGGAAAGAAGTAGTTCCAATTATACAGTGGGGCAAAAAAGTATTTAGTCAGCCACCAATTGTGCAAGATCTCCCACATAAAGGTGAGAGAGGCCTGTAATTTTCATCATAGGTACACTTCAACTATGACAGACAAAATGAGAAGAAAAAAAATCCAGAAAAACACATTGTAAGATTTTTTATGAATTTATTTGCTAATTATGGTGGAAAATAAGTATTTGGTCACCTACAAACCAGCACTTGTTATCAGTATAAAAGACACCTGTCCACAACCTCAAACAGTCACACTCCAAACTCCACTATGGCCTGTCGTGGAAATTTCCTCTATTTACCAAATCATGGGAGCAAACCACACACACACGTCAGAGTTAGTTATAAAAGTCCATCTTTAATTATATGAGCTCTATCACAATCCTGTGACTCTCAGATAAATTCAGTGTCTCTCAGTGAATTCTCTGAGAGCCCCCTTACAATGCAACTAAGTTCCTTTAATAGCAAAGACACACATAGTCAGACAGCATAGACATAATTCATCGTTCAGCTTTGTCTCCTTACTCAAACCCCAGAACCATAAACCAATCCTCCATATCAACAGGCATATATCAAATTGTCATTTAGATACAACCAACTCAAAATACAACCTCCTGGACAAACTCACAGAGAGGAGAATGAGGCTATAGGTTAAGATAGAAACAACATAAGAGGGAGCATAGAATGATTCCAGACACTGCCACCCTTCTTTCCCCACAAGAAAAAGGTAGGGAGTAAAATATATGTTTACACATGATGACCCTTTGACCTCTCCCCTCTCAGTGGCCCATGCAACTTAGTTTTGACATAGAACAGATAACTGCAACCTCGCCACAGTATTATAGAAAAATACCATTCTGATGAGAAGTAACTTACACACATTTGATGAATATTAAACATCTTACAAATGTTACCAACAAATTCTGATCCTTCCACGACAGGCCAAGACCAAAGAGCTGTCAAAGGTCACCAGAAACAAAATTGTAGACCTGCTGCAGGCTGGTGCTAAATACTTTTTAGCCCCACTGTATATCAGATTATATACCAAATACAACATATGCTTTCTTGTGGCACATAAGCGTCAATGGATAACTTAGATCAGGAGTGTCAAACTCATTCCATGTAGGGCCTAGTGTCTGCTGGTTTTAGTTTTTTCCTTTCAAGACAATCAGATGAGGGGAGTTCCATACTAATCAGTGACAATTATCAATCACATACATGGGAGAAACAAAAACCCACAGCCACTCGACCCTCCATGGAATGAGTTTGACACATGTGACTTAGATCATGAATAACTTCCCAATACGTTTCCCAGAGAATTTGGACCACTGTGTTTATTGATTCCAAGAGAAATCTTACTGTGGGCTTGAAGAGCATCTCAACATGTAACCCAGACACTTGTCCAAGGTTAGCAGAGATGACCGTTCTGCTGGTCCCTGAAGAAGCACTGAAAGCACTGGACCTGAAGAACCGGTCGTTTTGGTAGAGTACAAAACCAATGGAGTGGTTTGTGTTTTTACTATGCAAAACTGAGTGGAGTAAAATTGAAAGAGGGGAGAAGGAGAGCAAAGGGGTGAAGAGAAAGAGAGCAGGACGGAGAGAAAGAGAGAGAGATTGTTGTTCATATACGTGAGTAGCTTGACCTTACCTTGTAGGCTTATCGTGGAAGCCAAATGACTTCTCATTAGTTTACTTATCCATATTGAATGGAATTTATTTTGGGTAACAGACATACACCAAAATGTACAATGTGGACCCAGAGGATATTAATTAAAAGGTTTGTTTCCAAAGTGGTCCTGGATGGTAAAAACAATAACACGGGGCGGCAGGTAGCCTGGTGGTTAGAGCGTTGGGCCAGTAACCGAAAGGTTGGTGGATCGAATCCCTGAGCTGTCGTTTTGCCCCTGAACAAGGCAGTTATCCCACTGTTCCGAGGCCATCATTGTAAAGAAGAATGTTCTTAACTGACTTGCCTAGTTAAATAAAATAAAAATATATATAATGATTAAAAAGGCTAAACTAAATTACAAACAACCATAAATATCATGTAACTCAACTTAATTGGACAATCTACATTTAGTCACTGCTGACCTGATTTCTGAGACCACAAAGAGCAGTTAAGCTCTCTCTCTCTCTCTGATATAAATTTAAGGAAATTGAAGCTTGAGTTCATACACTATGTTTGCATAAAACATTGGCTCACCTGGAGGGAATTTGATAACAATCTGGACATCGGTAGAACCTCCTTTGTCAGCTATCAGTTCAGAGGTATTGATGTTGAGATTTATTCCATTTGCCACAAAATTGCCAGAACTTCCTGGAGAAGGAGATTAATTTGATTCAGCAATTTAAAGCAGAGCAATATAGTGTTACTTCTGTATTTGTCTGTAATCCATACCAGACCTTACTGACCAACATTGAGAAGTTTTACCCAGTCTGTCAATACAGATATAAACCATCACTTTAAATGCCAGTGTGTAGGTTCACTAGCAGTCTCACTCACCAGTCAGAGCAGTGAACTGGATCCCTACTGAGTCACTTGGTACTTGGACAGACTGGACTGCCAGGTTGGGCTGAACCACCAAGGACACATTATTGTGCTGGTCCAGGGAAAAGTTCTCCAAGGTCTCTGTGAGGCTGGGAGGGAAACACAGAAAAACATTAGTGTACATCCCCCCATACACACAAACAGAGGCACACGTACACACATAAACACACACCCATGCGCACACACACACACTCCAGTACCTCTGAACAGCGTCTCTCTCCTGTGTACTCTCCTCACTGGCATTCAGCAGCTGACTGATGGTGGTTACAGCTGCCACTGCGATGTCCTGCAACATGATCAAAACCAGGGGATGAACCTCAAGTGTTCAAATCACTGCAGTAACAACCTCACGTTTCTCTCCAGAACATGTCAATGTTCACGACTTCAATGTTCAATGTTCACGATTTCAAAACATCTTATACCTCTGTGATATTTGCAGACAGAAGCAGTGTGTTAGCGATCTGAGCTGCTGTGGTGATGTTGTCAGCTGACAGCTGCTCTGGTTGGGAGGTCAGGATCTGAGTACTGAAGGCTAACTGTAGTAAATCACCTAAACTGCTGGAGATCTGAATAGAGACAGAATTATTTTGATTAATTTGAGTTTTTCAACAGAACATTGAATAAGTGACAGCAACATGCTGTATTAACTACGTGGTTCAGTTGGTAGAGAACGGCACTTGCAACATCAGGGTTGTGGGTTCTATTCCCACAGGGCAACAGTATGAAAATGTATGCACTCACTGTGGATAAGAGCATCTGCTGAATGACTCAATAAAAAGTAATGTAAAACACAAATAAAAAAAGAATGTTCCTCATCAACTGTTAAGCAGAATAAAGGAACAGAATACATGATAAACATGGTAAAAGCCAGTTGTTACTGATCTTCAAACTGTAAGATCCACTCCTCATAATGATGACCTAAGTAACTGACCCAAAGAAAGAAGAAAGCTATGTTGAGACTGGTCATAAATCAAGATAATTAAAAAAGTATACCTATTGACGTACATTTCCTTGAATGTCACCGAGGGTAAATTCACACTGCAGAATGTGAGGAGGACCAAACATCGGAGAGCCGGTGTCATTCAAACATCTTGCTGAAGCTTCTGGTAAACCAGCTGGAGGAAACAAGACAAAAAGGTCATCAAGGGCCTCCAGAGTGGTGCAGTGGTCTAAGGCACTGCATCGCAGTGCTAGCTGTGCCACTAGTGATCCTGGTTTGAGTCCAGGCTCTGTCTCTGCGACCGGGAGACCCATGGGGCAGTGCACAATTGGCCCAGCGTCGCCCGGGTGTGCCCGGCAGGGATGTTCTTGTCCCATATACTGGCGGGCCGGGCACAGTGCGAGCTGGCACAGTGTTTCCTCCGACACATTGGTGTGGCTGGCTTCCGGGTTAAGAGGGCATTGTGTCAAGAAGCAGTGCGGCTTGGCTGAGTTGTGTTTCGGAGGATGCACGGCTCTCGACCTTCGCATCTCCCGTACAGCGGTATCAGCGGTATCAGGTTGCAGCGGTATCCAACTACCAATTGGATACCACAAAATTGGATGAGAAAAAAAATATTATTAAATAAAAAATAGAATCAAGATTTGTGTTACCTAATAAAGCATTAGGATTGTAACAAATAAAAAAATGGTTTCATTTTAGGTGAATAAAAGTAACATACCACTGGTTGTCTTCTCATCACATAACTCTTCTGAATAAGCAGACCAGCCAACCACTGTTCTTGGGAAGGAGAATCCATCCTTGCTGGTGGAATTGCAGAAATTCTCTATCGAAATAAAATATATTTCAACATGGACCAAATGTGTGACTGCAAACATGAAATATACATTCTGAATGTGAGATCCAAGGAATAGTGTTGTGGACTGAGAACGTGAGACCCAGGGTTATGTACAGTCGTGGCCAAAAGTTGAGAATTACAAAAATATTCATTTTCACAAAGTCTGCTGCCTCAGTTTGTATGATGGCAATTTGCATATACTCCAGAATGTTATGAAGAGTGATCAGATGAATTGCAAAGTCCCTCTTTGCCATACAAATTAACGGAATTCCAAAAAAACATTTCCATTGCATTTCAGCCCTGCCACAAAAGGACCAGCTGACATGTCAGTGATTCTCTCGTTAACACAGGTGTGAGTGTTGACGAGGAGAAGGCTGGAGATCACTCTGTCATGCTGATAGAGTTTGAATAACAGACTGGAAGCTTCAAAAGGAGGGTGGTGCTTGGAATGATTGTTCTTCCTCTGTCAACCATGGATACCTGTAAGGAAACACATTCCGTTATCATTGCTTTGCACAAAACGGGCTTCACAGGCAAGGATATTGCTGCCAGTAAGATTGCACCTAAATCAACCATTTATCAGATCATCAAGAACTTCAAGGAGAGCGGTTCAATTGTTGTGAAGAAGGCTTCAGACCACCAAAGAAAGTCCAGCAAGCGCCAGGACCGCCTCCTAAAGTTGATTCAGCTGCGGGATCGGGGCACCACCAGTACAGAGCTTGCGCAGGAATGGCAGCAGGCAGGTGTGAGTGCATCTGCACACACAGTGAGGCTAAGACTTTTGGAAGATGGCCTGGTGTCATGAAGGGCAGTAAAGAAGCCATTTCTCTCCAGGAAAAACATCAGGGACAGACTGATATTCTGCAAAAGGTACAGGGATTGGACTGCTGAGGACACGGGGTTAAAGTCATTTTCTCTGATGAATCCCCTTTCCGATTGTTTGGGGCATCCGGAGAAAAACTTGTCCGGAGAAGACCAGGTGAGCGCTACCATCAGTCCTGTGTTATGCCAACAGTAAAGCATCCTGAGACCATTCATGTGTGGGGTTGCTTCTCAGCCAAGGGAGTGGGCTCCCTCACAATTTTACCTAAGAACACAGCGATGAATAAAGAATGGTACCAACACATCCTCCAAGAGCAACTTCTCCCAACCATTCAGGAACAGTTTGGTGACGAACAATGCCTTTTCCAGCATGATGGAGCACCTTGCCATAAGGCAAAAATGATAACTAAGTGGCTCGGGGAACAAAACATTGATATTTTGGGTCCATGGCCAGGAAACTTCCCAGACCTTAATCCCATTGAGAACTTGTGGTCAACCGTCAAGAGGCTGGTGGACAAACAAAAACACACAAATTCTGACAAACTCCAAGCATTGATTATGCAAGAATGGGATGCCATCAGTCAGGATGTGGCCCAGAAGTTAATTGACAGCATGCCAGGGCGGATTGCAGAGGTCTTGAAAAAGAAGGGTCCACACTGCAAATATTGACTCTTTGCATCAACTGACACTTATGAAATGCTTGTAATTATACTTCAGTATTCCATAGTAACATCTGACAAAAATATCTAAAGACAATGAAGCAGCAAACTTTGTGGAAATTAATATGTGTGTCATTCTCAAAACTTTTAGCCATAACTGTACAGTATAGTAGTGTAGTGGTGTTGAGTGGAGTCAATGGTAGATCCAGGATTAGGTATTAGAGGTCGTCCGATTATGATTTTTCAACGCCGATACCGATTATAGGACACAAAAAAGAAAAGCATCTGCCGATTAATTGGCCGATTTTTAATATATATATTTGGAATAATGACAATTACAACAATACTGAATGAACACTTATTTTAACTTAATATAATACAGAAATAAAATCAATTTAGTCTCAAATAAATAATGAAACATGTTCAATTTGGTTTAAAATAATGCAAAAACAAAGTGTTGGAGAAGAAAGTAAAAGTGCAATATTTGCCATGTAAGAAAGCTAACGTTTAAGTTCCTTGCTCAGAACATGAGAACATATGAAAGCTGGTGGTTCCTTTTAACATGAGTCTTCAATATTCCCAAGTAAGACGTTTTAGGTTGTAGTTATTATAGGAATTATAGGACTATTTCTCTCTATACCATTTGTATTTCATATACCTTTGACTATTGAATGTTCTTATAGGCACTATAGTATTGTCAGCCTAATCTCGGGAGTTGATAGGCTTGAAGTCATAAACAGCGCAGTGCTTGAAGCACAGCGAAGACCTGCTGGCAAATGCAGGAAAGTGCTCTTTGAATGAATGCTAACAAGCCTACTGCTGCCTGCCACCGCCCAGTCAGACTGCTCTATCAAATAATAGACTTAATTATAATAAACACACAGGAATACAAGCCTTACGTCATTAATATGGTCAAATCCGTAAACTATCATTTCGAAAACAAAACGTTAATTTTTTTCAGTGAAATACTGAACCGTTCTGTATTTTATCTAATGGGTGGCATCCCTAAGTCTAAATATTGCTGTTACATTGCACAACCTTCAATGTTATGTCATAATTATGTACAATTCTGGCAAATTAATTACGGTCTTTGTTAGGAAGAAATGGTCTTCACACAGTTCGCAACGAGCCAGGCGGCCCAAACTGCTGCATATACCCTGACTCTGCTTCCACGGAACGCAAGAGGAGTGACAAAATTACCATAGTTAAAAGAAATTCATGTTAGCAGGCAATATTAACTAAATATTCAGGTTAAAAAAATATATACTTGTGTTTTGATTTTAAGAAAAGGCATTGATGTTTATGGTTAGGTACACATTGGTGCAACGACAGTGCTTTTTTTGCGAATGCGCTTGTTAAATCATCACCCGTTTGGCAAAGTAGGCTGTGATTCAATGATGAATTAACAGGCACTGCATTGATTATATGCAACGCAGGACAAGCTAGATAACCTAGTAATATCATTAACCATGTGTAGTTAACTAGTGATTATGTTGATTGATTGTTTTTTATACAATAAGTTTAATGCTAGCTAGCAACTTACCTTGGCTCCTTGCGTAACAGGTAGTCAGCCTGCCACGCAGTCTCCTTGTGGAATGCAATGTAATCGGCCATAATCGGAGTCCAAAAATGCCGATTACTGATTGTTATGAAAACTTGAAATCGGCCCTAATTAATTGGCAATTACGATTAATTGGTAGACCTCTATTAGGTATAGTAGTGTAGTATTGTGGAGGAGTCTGAATGGTAGATCCAGGGTTAGGTATAGTAGTGTAGTATTGTGGAGGAGTCTGAATGGTAGATCCAGGGTTAGGTATAGTAGTGTAGTAATGTGGAGGAGTCTGAATGGTAGATCCAGGGTTAGGTATAGTAGTGTAGTATTGTGGAGGAGTCTGAATGGTAGATCCAGGGTTAGGTATAGTAGTGTAGTATTGTGGAGGAGTCTGAATGGTAGATCCAGGGTTAGGTATAGTGTAAGTGTGTGGATGTACCGTCTGAACAGGTCTCTCCAGTCCACTCATCAGGACAGATACAGACTCCACTCTGCAGCTCACCACCGTTGATACAGTCCAGAGGGGTTGTGGTGGGAGAGTAGAGACTAATACTGGTAACAGGGATAGAGGTAGGGTAACCAGTAGTTGGAAGACCAGTAGTATTTAGGTAGCCAGTAATTGGAGTGTCAGTAGTTGGAGGGTCAGGGGTTAAAGGGGCAGTAGTAGTTGAGGTAGTTATGTCAATGGTGGTTGGAATGGCAGATGATTTGGTGAGATTCCCCTGTGGAAAAGAGACTTTAAAAAAGAGAATTAACTCAGTTAACCACAAACAAGGGAACATAGTGTCAGTTCCTATAATCATTGGAGATGATCCATGCTGTTCCAGTTTCATTGTGTCTGCATCAGTGTAGAAATGTTTTCTACTGTAGTTTATGAGAGAAAGAAGTCTTTATCACTGCCAATAAACGGTTGACAGCAAAGGCTACTCTGTTATCAACTGAATCTAAGACCTGCCAGTAGTCGATATACAGTCAGTGTCTGCATAAAAAATACATCTGAAACAATTTCTTCATAGACACTAATACATTTGAAGTCGGAAGTTTACATCCACTTAGGTTGGAGTCATTAAAACTTGTTTTTCAACCACTCCACAAATTTCTTGTTAACAAACTATAGATTTGGCAAGTCGGTTAGGACATCTACTTTGTGCAATACACAAGTAATTTTTCCAACAATTATTTACAGACAGATTATTTCACTGTATCACAATTCCAGTGGGCCGGAAGTTTACATACACTAAGTTGACTGTGCCTTTAAACAGCTTGGAAAATTCCAGAAAATGATGTCATGGCTTCAGAAGCTTCTGATAGGCTAAATCACATCATTTCAGTTAATTTGGAGGTGTTTCTGTGGATGAATTTCAAGGCCTACCTTCAAACGCAGTGCCTCTTTGTTTGACATCATGGGAAAATCAAAAGAAATCAGCCAAGACCGCAGAAAAAAATTGTAGACCACAAGTCTGGTTTATCCTTGGGAGCAATTTCCAAACGCCTGAAGGTACCACGTTCATCTGTACAAACAATAGGACGCAAGTTTAAACACCATGGAAACACGCAGCCGTCATACCGCTCAGGAAGGAGACGCATTCTGTCTCCTAGAAATGAACATACTTTTTTTGCAAAAAGTACAAATCAATCCCAGAACAACAGCAAAGGACCTTGTGAAGATGCTGGAGGAAACGTGTACAAAAGTATCTATATCCACAGTAAAACGAGTCCTATAACGACATAACATGAAAGGCCGCTTAGCAAGGAAAAAGCCACCGCTCCAAAACCGCCATTAAACAGCCAGACTACGGTTTGCAACTGCACATGGGGACAAAGATTGTACTTTTTGGAGAAATGTCCTCTGGTCTGATGAAACAAAAATAGAACTGTTTGGCCATAATGACCATCGTTATGTTAGGAGGAAAAAGGGGGACGCTTGCAAGCCGAAGAACAACATCCCAACTGTGAAGCACGGGAGTAGAAGCATCATGTTTGTGGGGGTGCTTTGCTGCAGGAGGGATTGGTGCACTTCACAAAATAGATGGCATCATGAGGCAGGAAAATTATGTGGATATGTTGAAGCAACATCTCAAGACATCAGTCAGGAAGTTAAAGGTTGGTCGCAAATGGGTCTTCCAAATGGACAATGACCACAACTATACTTCCAAAGTTGTGGCAAAATGGCTTAAGAACAACAAATCAAGGTATTGGAGTGGCCATAACAAAGTCCTGACCTCAATCCCATAGAAAATTTGTGGGCAGAACTGAAAAAGCGTGTGCGAGCAAGGAGGCCCACAAACCTGACTCAGTTACACCAGCTCTGTCAGGAGGAATGGGCTAAAATGCACCTAACTTATTGTAGGAAGCTTGTGGAAGGCTACCCAAAACGTTTGACCCAAGTTAAACAATGTAAAGGCAATGCTACCAAATACTAATTGAGTGTATATTAACTTCTGACCCACTGGGAATGTGATGAAAGAAATAAAAGATTAAATAAATAATTCTCTCTACTATTATTCTAACATTTCACATTCTTAAAATAAAGTGGTGATCCTAACTGACCTAAGACAGAAAATATTTTCTAGGATTAAATGTCAGGAATTGTGAAAAACTGAGTTTAAATGTATTTGGCTAAGGTGTATGTAAACTTCCGACTTCAACTGTATATCCTTCGGTTATAATCAATTGATAAGTTAAATGTATCATACATCTTTGCACATCAGAAGGGAAAGCAACTTTCCAATACAGCTCTGCATCATACAAGAAACTTAACAACATCATACACTGAGTATACCAAACATTAGGAACACCCCCCACCCCCCACCCCCTCTTAGCCCTCAGAATAGCCTCAGCTCATCAGGGCATGGACAATACAAGGTGTCAAAAGTATTCCACAAGGATGCTGGACCATGTTGACTCCAATGCTTCCCACAGTTGTGTCAAGTTGGCTGGATGTCCTTTGAGTGGTGGATCATTTCTGATACACACAGAAATAGTTGAGCGTGAAAAACACAGCAGCGTTGCAGTTCTTGACACAAACTGGTGCGCTTGGCACCTACTACCATACCCTGTTCAAAGGCACTTACATATTTTGTCTTGCCCATTCACCCTCTAAATGGCACACAAACAACCCATGTCTCAATTGTCTCAAGGCTTAAAAATCGTTAGTTAACCCGTCTCCTCCCCTTCATCTACACTGATTGGAGTGAATTTAACAAGAGACATCAATAAGGGAAAAGAGCAGGTGTTCTTAATGTTTTGTACAGTCAGTGTAGTCTGAACATCTTAAATCACCCTGAATGAATCCAATATAGAGCAAGTCTTACCTGTAGCAAAGACAGCTATAACCCATAGCTCCTTCATCTCTGCTGTTTCCAGTCATCCAGTGTCAGCAGACTGCACATTATTAGGACGTCTGTTGGTCTTATGCTGCGCTCCACCTATTACAGAGTCCACATTGACGTACAGGTACCAGTTAATGATTTAGTGTTGAAATTAAGGGAAAAGTACTGTACATTGGCTCCAACACAATCAATGTTGTCAACAGGATCAGTAAAGACAATGACACATATTTTTTGAAAATAGATCAGACATTACTGGATAAATAAATTAGATACACATGGATGGATACTGTGAGGACCAGTCAACCAATAGCATTACCCTTCTCTATGCAAAACATCCTTGGTTGCAGCTGGGAGGTAAAGTACATGTTTTGGTAAACAGACCTTTTTTGAACTAGAGCATGTGTAAAAGAAATGATGGAACTGTCTTGGAGGTCTGGATTAGAATGTCAGGACACTTGAGGGTGTACTTCTCTAGAACAGGGTTTCCCAAACTCGTTCCAGGGGTAAGAAGTGAGTTTCCCAAACTGGGTGGGGGTAGAAAATTCCACTTAAGGCCCCCAAAAGGTTAGGGCTGGCTCTGACTGCATGTGTGGGAGCCACTTCCCTCCTGATTCTGATTTTTTGTTGTGGTCCCCACCCCCATCAAAGTTGTCCATCACTGTTCTAGTGTGAATTTCTACCATATTTATTATTCCAGTCATTTCCTTTCAAATCAGTGAACAAGTGCAAACTTGTGGAGAAAGGAGAGATAATTGGAACATATGGCTAAGACTGGAGGTACAGTAACTAGCGCACTATCCCTTGCAGGACAGATTATGGCAGCCAGCTCCATAGATCAGGATGAGATATAAGAGGATGGGTTTCTAAAGGCAGCAGGACAGATTATGGCAGCCAGCTCCATAGATCAGGATGAGATATAAGAGGATGGGTTTCTAAAGGCAGCAGGACGGGTCAACATTAAACCCTGGAGTCTCAGACAACTCAAGTCTTAATCTGTCCACAGGCTCCAGAGCCAGGAGATGAGATAATGGAGGTTAGAGGGTTTACCAGGAAGACAACAGGACAGCCTATTGATCCTAATGGAGGTTAGAGGGTTTACCAGGAAGACGACAGGACAGCCTATTGATCCTAATGGAGGTTAGAGGGTTTACCAGGAAGACGACAGGACAGCCTATTGATCCTAATGGAGGTTAGAGGGTTTACCAGGTAGATGACAGGACAGCCTATTGATCCTAATGGAGGTTAGAGGGTTTACCAGGTAGATGACAGGACAGCCTATTGATCCTAATGGAGGTTAGAGGGTTTACCAGGTAGATGACAGGACAGCCTATTGATCCTAATGGAGGTTAGAGGGTTTACCAGGTAGATGACAGGACAGCCTATTGATCCTAATGGAGGTTAGAGGGTTTACCAGGTAGATGACAGGACAGCCTATTGGCCCTAATGAAGGTTAGAGGGTTTACCAGGAAGACGACAGGACAGCCTATTGGCCCTAATGAAGGCTCAAAGGCTGAACTCATTGGGTTTTTTTAAACAACACTTTATTGAACTGTCACTTTTTTCCCTAAAATAGTGGGCAAAATGTATAGCAGTTCTCTAAGAATGTACCCCTAAATTAACCTTATGAAACAAATGAACCTTGACATTCTTGAAATTAGACATACATAAGTGAATATGCTAATAGTGTTTTCATAAACATCTCTATTTATCTGCAAAATAATGAGAAGACTGGTGAACAGTTTGGATGGAACGTTCCACAGCCATAATAAATCCCCATTTAGAGGAAGAGTTTGGCGCCACCACATGGCAGTTGAAGGTAGAAAGAGAGGCTGCGTCAAAATCAAATTAAATTGTCCTTTGTCACATGCTTCGTAATCAACAGGTGATCAGCAGCCGTGCCTTGGTAAAGCCAAGCCCCCAACAACAACAACGAAAACGCCATATTACAACCTGTGTTGTGATAATTGTGCTATAACCTAATTCATATGCTTTGCGACCGTGATATATAGGTCTAAAGGCCGAGACAATAAGACAAAAGTGGCAGAATAAATTCAACCACACCTTTGTTTTATCACAAAACCAGATAGCTCTGTCCAATGAAGTCCAGAGCATATTGCGTGTACAGTAACAGAGTTAGTTACATGACCTACAGCGTTGTCAAGTTAATGTTTCGACAGTGTATGACCACTAAACGACTATTGAATTAGAACCAGTGTTACCGCAAGTCGCAAAGAAAACAGGAGCTGCTTCCACTAATTCCAGCACCATTTCAACTTCAACATTTGATCATTAAATCACATCTGCTTTGTCTAATACAGTCAAAACAAAAAGATACCAAAAACAAAGGCTAATCAACGTACGCTAAATATGAGGTGGCTGTCCTGGTTTGATTTCTGTGTGCAAGTAGAAAAACATGTTGACTCACCCTACTTGTAGAGAAACGCCAATGCCATCCTCCTCTCTTTCATGTTGAGGACACGGTCTTATCACTCGGTCATTCAGCAGTCCACGCTTTTATTTGTTTGTTGTCCTAGGCTACCTGGCTAAAATGCTTGTTCGCTAGCCTAACTTCCAATCGAGGTAACATTAGCCTTCTACATCTAACGTTACTGTAGCTACATATTGAACTTCCATCCTCAGGCAAGAGGCACAGCAATGTATGAATTAATGGTTGGATCAGAATCGCCATTATCATTGGCCATTACGGAGGTTAAATACAACCACAAGTCCAAATCACTATCTCCAACCATGGCTAATTTAGGAAAGGGCATTTGTTTTGTTAGCTAGCCACCGGGGGACAACAACACAACGAGAAGCAACAATTCAAGTTTATCTGTCAATGATGTATGCTCTCAATGGAATTTGAAAGGAGTGACGCCAAAAGCCAAGCTTGCTTTTTTTGTGAGTCAGATAGCTGCCAAAAGGTTTAACGTACACATCGTTACGCTTCGAACACACCGACTGTGTTTGCGTTTCGAAACACCAGAAGTACATTCATTTCCAATGGAACGCTGCATCAAGTTGTATGCGTAGACTTGACAGAAAGTAGCAAAATATGAATGTAGATTTTTTTGTTGCACACATATTCAGTAAAAAAAAGTGGGATTACATAATAAAAACAGTTTGACTGGAGAATTTCTTTACATTTTTTATAAATGTATTTGCCAAGTATATTATTTATTCGATGACATCCACAAATTAATTGTGAGAGCCTATAATATAATTTCCCTCAAATGCAGTTTTGGAAAGAAATGCAATAATAAATCATCAAGACAGCAGAGTAGGCTCTTTCAACACTGAGACCAACGTTGAGGAAGGTGGTCTTGATCGCGCTGTTGGGCCGGGACCAGCCCCGCCGAAAGCGCAGGTCTGTGTGGGTCCAGAGATGGTTAAAGTCCCGAAAACAGGCAGGGGAGTTCCACCGTCTCATTCAACAGCTTCGAATGTTTGGAGAGGAATTCCGAAGTTACTTTCTTGTGGACCGAAGCCAGTTCGATCACCTGCTCCAGATGGTTGGAGCCAGGATCGCCCCGAAGGATACCATCTACCAGGAGTCCATCAGCCCAGTTGAACGCCTGGCAATTTGTCTCCGGTAAGCTACATTCTAGTACATTTTTAAAGCCATTGATACCATAATTGATTGCTACATTGTTTTTATGTGCAACCTAGCTAGCTAAATGGCTCTCTAGTTAATAGTCCCTATTTGATATCAGATGTACTTTTACAGAATGTTCATTATGACTATAACTTTTTCCAAAGTTGGTTTATAATTATTTTTTAATTATGCAATGTTAACAAATGAAAAGAAAGTTGAGGTGCCTTCTGCCCTGATGAAGGTAGGCTAGTCTTCTCCAGGACCCATTGTTGTTCAAGACAGTTACATTCATTCATTACATTCTTATTGGACTCATACACTCATAGAGAAAAAGGTTCCAAAAGTGTCCTGCTTTCCCCATAGGATAACCATTTTTGGTTCCAGGTATAACCCTTTGGGGAAAATGTTATACATGGAACCCAATAGGGTTCTACTTGGAACCAAAAGGGGTACTACCTGGAACCAAAAAGGGATCTCCTATGGGGATAGCCGGAGAACCGTTTTAAGTAGACAGTACTATTCTTTCTAAGAGTAGAGTTGGCCTGGGCTACAGTTTATTGATATAGTCATAGACTGAATTGTACTGTTTCAAGGCATTGTTAATGATGGTTGATGAGTATTACAATATAATTAGTAGAGCATAATAAACAGTAATGAGGTAGATATAATATGTGGGTGGAATTCAAGTTATACACACTATTGATAATTATTTTGAATTATATTTTAGATTCTTGGCGACAGGGGACTCCTACAGGACCATTGGATTCAGCTTCCGAGTTGGACGGTCCACGGTGGCAGGCATTGTCCCCTCTGTGGCACAAGCCATTTGGGACTGTCTGGTTGGTGAATACATGCCTGTCCCCAAGGAGGAAGACTGGAGGGCCATCGTTGCCGAGTTCCTGGAGAGGTGGAATTTCCCCAACTGTCTTGGCTCCATTGATGGGAAACATGTAGTAATCTATTTCTGGCTACCGGGAGGCATCTAAAAGATCTCTCTTTACCTATTGACAGAAATTATTTTGCAGAGGGTTACACATTGTATGTGTTCAATTTATCACCGGATGATGACACCTCAGGAAATCTGTCTGTGGTGACCCAAGGTAACCTCAGGCAAGAAATGCATTTCCGTACACCTTTAGCCTGTACAGTAAGTATGATTGTTTATGCATGCTCTGATTCAATCTTGGAAGTGAATGCCCGAAGACAAGTCTTAGTGGATTATTATTAAGATATTAAGGACCGTTGAGCAAAACATGAATTCCCAATAGCTAGAAGGTCAAATGAGCCGCTTGATTGTAAAAAAGTGGAGTATGGGCTTGTGATAACTACCTATTGAGAAATGGAAGGAGCGACCGGTCATGTTTATTGTCAATACCCATCCTAAACACATGCCGGGTGAACATTGGCTAGTTGTGACATTAGAAGATGAAGGAGGAAGACAATTTAACTTTTTTTGATTCCTACGGCTTAACCCCCGGATTTTCATATTTCCCCCATCTATTAAAACGTTTTTGACCAAAAATGGATCAAAGATCTACTACAGCATCAAACAAGTACAAGATAACCTTTCCACTACATGTGGTCAACACTGTGTATTGTACCTATGCCAAAGAGTTTGTGGAGTTTCTTTTGAAGATGTTATGTCTCTTTATAATGATGATTTAAGAAGTAATGATAGCACTGTAGAGTGTTTTGTTAGAAAATATCAAAAGTGTTCAAGTCTGTGTCCTTTAAGACCCTGTAATCAAGCCGTATGCTCACGTCAAATGTTTAAAGAATGTCACAAATGTTAAATTGTATCATTTTTTCAAATAAAATTGATTTCATTTAATCAAAAGTCATTCAAAAGTCTAACCACCTTGAGAGATCAGGATTAGAAAAAGGTGCAGAGGTGTTCAGGGTTGAGGACTGAACCATAAATGAGTTATCAGCACGTTCAAAAGGGGTAGGGGTTGCTAGAACATCTTCAGGGGTGCTGGAGCTCTTTGAAGGGTTTTGTTTTAAAGTTTGAATCTGTTGACGAAGCTTATAGTTTGGTACCCGAGAGTGGAATGTTGAGGACTGCCAGGGCTGACTCCACCGAGGAGGTCTTCTGTCATCAGCAATCTGTTGGTGAAGCTTATAGTTTGGTACCCGAGAGGGGAATGTTGAGGACTGCCAGGGCTTTAAGAAACTGACTCCACCGAGGAGGTCTTCTGTCATCAGCAATCTGTTGGTGAAGCTTATAGTTTGGTACCCGAGAGGGGAATGTTGAGGACTGCCAGGGCTTTAAGAAACTGACTCCACCGAGGAGGTCTTCTGTCATCAGCAATCTGTTGGTGAAGCTTATAGTTTGGTACCCGAGAGTGGAATGTTGAGGACTGCCAGGGCTTTAAGAAACTGATGCCACCCAGGAGTGTAAGGATTTTCCTCCTCTTCGTCTGAATCGGATCGGACCAAGATGCGGCGTGGTAAGTGTCCATGGTTGTTTATTTAAAAACATAAACTGAACACTCAATGAATACAAAACAATAAACGTGAACAAAACCGAAACAGTACCGTGTGGCGAACACACAGACACGGAAACATTCACCCACAAAACAACAGTGAAACCCAGGCTACCTAAGTATGATTCTCAATCAGAGACAACTAACGACACCTGCCTCTGATTGAGAATCATACTAGGCCGAACACAGAAAACCAACCTAGAAACACAAAACATAGAATGCCCACCCAACTCACATCCTGACCAACTAAAACAAACAAATAACACAAGAACTAGGGTCAGAACGTGACAAGGTCTTCTGTCATCAGAAATCTTGTGGGCTGCTGTGGTACTTTTAAGCAAGTCCATCATAAGAGAACCCTTGACAACATCCCCCTGAAAGATACACTCTCCTTTGTCAGTCCAAGTAGCGGCCCCCTTTGAGTCTTTTATCTTGTTCATAATGTATCTAACATTTTTCCTGTTACGTGCCGGAACATGTGTCAACATGTCATGCATAACCTTATCTCAACATGCATTTGATCTTCAACCGGTAAGATCACCGGTCCAGGCATTACAAGGGCATGGCTCTCTTTGTGCACGTCATCTTTTAAGGGGTCCGGTAGGGAAAGCGATAAATGCTTGGTTTCTCTCTCTCACCTTGTTTTACCAAGGCCAAATACCTTTGCAAGAGGTTTGTGTATTTTTGGACCTTATCATAGAGATTCAATCCTTTTCTGTTCAAAAGATCCTTCATGACCATGTCCAAATCATTTTCCGCTGTTTGTCTGATATTTACAGGACCCTGTAATTGCTGTTTAAGTCTATCCAACTCTTGTTGAGGCACCAAGTACATTTTATTGGCCATCGCACACTGTGTTCAACCCCCACGTCTGGCAGCAATAAGGCTGGTGATGAAGCACACGGCTATACTTAGTGATGGTAGAAGAAACCCCCCAGACTGTTGTATGGTATGTCTTTTCTTTTGAAGACTGGCCCTTTTATTGAGTTTGATCGCGGTCTTTTGTCTCTTCAATTTTCTCTTTCATTTTTTTATTTTTTTTAATCGGGTCAGGGTCAGTGGAATGTGTCCTTAAAGTAGGATTTCCTTCCAGGGTACATCTGCTGATCTAGAGTGGTTATTTGTAGTTTGTCTCTGGGGTTTTTGAACAATACCATGTAATTGGCTTTCAAACTAATGGTACGGCTATTTTTACCTTGGTGAAAGACAGTCTGCACCAAGTAAAGCACGGACAGGTTTCGATGATGAGTATATTGTGTAAAAGTTTGTGCAATATCAGGATGTTCGCTACCGGCAAATAGCATATCGTCCAAAACCAGCAGATTGTTTTTATGGGGTAAAAGTTCATCATCAGACAGGGATGCGGGTATTCCTTCAACTAACCTGATTTTTATTTTCTTCAACAACTTATCATACAAAGGTTGATAACATGACTAACACCACACAATATTGTCAGGTTTCTGAGATAATACATGTTCAGAATTTTCTAAAATACTTTTTACAAAACAAGTTTTACCGCTATTGGATGGGCCTGCGATTAAGGCCGAAAATGGTAGTTGCAACCTGGGATCAAAACCTTCTACAGCAGCCATTATATCTTAAGGCTTAAGACACACAGGGCTTGTAGCATAAGTCAGTAGCCAAAGGGCAAGGTGGTCCCGTCAGGTAAACGCAGTCTCTTGTCATAGACAACCCTGAATCTTTTAGTGAGTGGGGCATTCCTCAGATGGAAGCCCTTTTTATCCCTAACAATCTTTTTGTAGGAGCTCAAAATCTCCAAGTCACTATTCCTGTCATTTATGAACCCCTCGACCAAGCGTGTGATTGATTCCAAGTTTACACGCGGGGCATTTTCATAGTTTTGAGTCACGCCTTTGGCTTTCAACACCACGTGATTGTCTTTAGTCCTAAAATCATAGCTTTTGGGACCACAGGAGGACCATTCTGTGATATGGTCACCATCTTAGAGTTCACTCGTTAAACCACCCAGATAGTTGCTAAGAGGGGGATTCCAATCACTTGGTTTGCTTACAGAGTCTGTGTCATGATACATAACTTGCCTCTGCAACTGTTCCATGAGTGTGTACAGTTCAAGTCGACCACAGGCCATGGTAAATGCGGCAAGAAACACATTTACATTACCCAGGGGTAGAACCCAGTTCTTGTTAGGTCTCCATTGCACCAGGGCAATGTCTTGACTCAAGAATAAAAAATGAGAAATTTCGTATTGGTCCGGAAAAACAAATTCCATAAATTCTTCAGGATCTTTAATGATCGATGTTGTTAGCATATAGCTTCTCTGGGATAGTTTACCCCAAAGTGAGTTTAAATACAATTTCGACAGGTTTTGTTGACCTCTATTCTGTCAGGGTCAAGACGTATACCTTGTCTGTCGTGATAGTCTTGAATGTACCTGTCTTTGCTCTCTTGATCTGTGACCGATGCAGGATACCCTAAAGCCATTTGCTTGCATCTCAAGAAGGTCTTGATGTACTCTTTAAAAAGAGTGTCTGATTTCCTGGAAAAGTTCCACACTTCAAATATTTTGGCCACACAATACCCCTTCTCTAGAGCCTTCGAGAATTCAATGGTGACCCATATACAGTGCCTTGCGAAAGTATTCGGCCCCCTTGAACTTTGCGACCTTTTGCCACATTTCAGGCTTCAAACATAAAGATATAAAACTGTATTTTTTTGTGAAGAATCAACAACAAGTGGGACACAATCATGAAGTGGAACGACATTTATTGGATATTTCAAACTTTTTTAACAAATCAAAAACTGAAAAATTGGGCGTGCAAAATTATTCAGCCCCTTTACTTTCAGTGCAGCAAACTCTCTCCAGAAGTTCAGTGAGGATCTCTGAATGATCCAATGTTGACCTAAATGACTAATGATGATAAATACAATCCACCTGTGTGTAATCAAGTCTCCGTATAAATGCACCTGCACTGTGATAGTCTCAGAGGTCCGTTAAAAGCGCAGAGAGCATCATGAAGAACAAGGAACACACCAGGCAGGTCCGAGATACTGTTGTGAAGAAGTTTAAAGCCGGATTTGGATACAAAAAGATTTCCCAAGCTTTAAACATCCCAAGGAGCACTGTGCAAGCGATAATATTGAAATGGAAGGAGTATCAGACCACTGCAAATCTACCAAGACCTGGCCGTCCCTCTAAACTTTCAGCTCATACAAGGAGAAGACTGATCAGAGATGCAGCCAAGAGGCCCATGATCACTCTGGATGAACTGCAGAGATCTACAGCTGAGGTGGGAGACTCTGTCCATAGGACAACAATCAGTTGTATATTGCACAAATCTGGCCTTTATGGAAGAGTGGCAAGAAGAAAGCCATTTCTTAAAGATATCCATAAAAGTGTTGTTTAAAGTTTGCCACAAGCCACCTGGGAGACACACCAAACATGTGGAAGAAGGTGCTCTGGTCAGATGAAACCAAAATTGAACCTTTTGGCAACAATGCAAAATGTTATGTTTGGCGTAAAAGCAACACAGCCCATCACCCTGAACACACCATCCCCACTGTCAAATATGGTGGTGGCAGCATCATGGTTTGGGCCTGCTTTTCTTCAGCAGGGACAGGGAAGATGGTTAAAATTGATGGGAAGATGGATGGAGCCAAATACAGGACCATTCTGGAAGAAAACCTGATGGAGTCTGCAAAAGACCTGAGACTGGGACGGAGATTTGTCTTCCAACAAGACAATGATCCAAAACATAAAGCAAAATCTACAATGGAATGGTTCAAAAATAAACATATCCAGGTGTTAGAATGGCCAAGTCAAAGTCCAGACCTGAATCCAATCGAGAATCTGTGGAAAGAACTGAAAACTGCTGTTCACAAATGCTCTCCATCCAACCTCACTGAGCTCGAGCTGTTTTGCAAGGAGGAATGGGAAAAAATGTCAGTCTCTCGATGTGCAAAACTGATAGAGACATACCCCAAGCGACTTACAGCTGTAATCGCAGCAAAAGGTGGCGCTACAAAGTATTAACTTAAGGGGGCTGAATAATTTTGCACGCCCAATTTTTCAGTTTTTGATTTGTTAAAAAAGTTTGAAATATCCAATAAATGTCGTTCCACTTCATGATTGTGTCCCACTTGTTGTTGATTCTTCACAAAAAAATACAGTTTTATATCTTTATGTTTGAAGCCTGAAATGTGGCAAAAGGTCGCAAAGTTCAAGGGGGCCGAATACTTTCGCAAGGCACTGTACCTGTCAGGGCTCTTTCTTGATCACAAGGTTTTTCCTGGTTGTTGTTTTCACTGCAAGTGCGAGAAAGGGGAAGGAAAAGTTTTCCTTGAGGTCCCTTGTAAGGCAACACTGGCAGAAACAAACCCCGGGGAGGGTAAACAGTTGCTTTTATCAGACCAAACTAGTTTTGTGGTAAGTCAAAGTTACAGTGAATAATTTCAGGATGACCCATAGGATAACAAGAGGAACTTCATTACATGAGGATAAAGGGATGTAAAATCTACATATCCAATTGTCTCATCGGGTTGCGCTACATACCGTAATGTCAAAGCACTGGTACGACCTCCATGCAAGGCCTGGCGGGGTTTCAAGGGTTCTGGTATGTCAAAGGTGGAAAGGAAAGCTCAAACATGAGGATCAGACTTTTTGAGTTCTGTCCACTCGTGCTCCCACATCACATTCACTTTCAACCCATAAGTAGCCTGTAAAGATTCCAATTTGTCTTGGAACTCCTGGTACATATTCCCAGAAGTCCTTTGGGTTAAGACACACATGGCATGGGGCACAAACAAAGATGTACAACCGTGGAAGAAACAACCGTTGTACTCAAACACTGTCTCAACACCGTCAATCTCTGTGTATCCATCTACGTGATACGGCCCAATAGCCATCTCCCCTCTATTCCAAGCATGTTGAATAAAAATGTTTTTATCCTGGGCCAAGTACTCCAACCATTGAATGGACCCCCTAGAGTATGACTTGAATTGTCGGCGGTAGTTGTCATGTGATGTAATGGCTATAGATGCTGGGGGTAAAAAGTGTGTACGATAGGTTTTCATGCATGCCGATGCAATAGTTGTACAACTCCAGGGGTCAATGCCGACATCTTTGATTACCTCTTCTCTGAATCTGAGGCACCCGTCACGTAGTATAACCACATCATTGTCACAGTATGACTCCATCTCTTTATTGAAATCCAAGGTAATATGACATACTGTCTCATACCATGTCATGAATCTCTCTCGCTCTTTGGGAGACATTTGATCACACCTGTACATTTCGGGGCTGGGATAAGATCCAATATAATGTAGATTCACAGAGTTTTCAAAACCCAAGGCCTCAGGCATTTGAGCCAATCTCATGGGTAAGAGACTTGAACTGTCAACGTATCTCTGGTTGAAGTCGGGGTCTACAAAACACAAGATTTTACTACCTTGCGCTATTACCCTGGGTGCAATGCCTTGTTGTATCAAGGGGTTCAAAAGAAGATAGGAATCATAGGCTCTAGAATTGTGAGCTACAAACGTGAAGTTACTGTACTGGGGTTTTCTGATGTGTTTTAGAAAGAGTAGTGCACAATTGGGTCCCTCTGCCCACCACTTTTCAACCTTGAAAGTCATGGTAGATACAAAAATAGGCAAATGAATCCCGGATTGCTGATTAGTCTCAAAGTCATAAAACACATATTTCTCTGAATGTTCATCTTCAGCCAAGGGCTGAATAAAGCACTCGTGTGGCACTTCTTGAACCACTTCAGTGTCTCTGCTTTTCAAATGCCCTTTACAGATTGGGCAATGTATGATCCCACACACGTGAGGTTCGGGGTTGACTATTTTAAGGTTGTAATTGCAATGGCATTTTGGATATTTTTTTGTTAATGTCACAACTGCTTACAGATTTACATGCCTTGTAGTGCCTTGTTGTTGAAGATGTTGTGCTCTCATTCATTTGGTTAATTAAGGATGTGAGTTCCGTGGGGACCTGTGATAATGGGTGTTCATGTGTCTGAGTTATTGATGGGGAGGTTGGCCCTGTCTCATTCATTTGGTTAATTAAGGATAATTGGTTAATTAAGGATGTGAGGTCTGTAGGTATTCTAGAAGTATTCATGTTACATACAATTTTTATCGCTTGTTTGGCTTTTTTTTCAGATTGTTGCTTAACAAGCGGGTCATTGTTCTATGCCAGAAGTATAGATCTTGACTGTATTGACGCCTTAGTAAAGCAACCATACGTGTGTGTAGCTGAACCTCTCTGGCTTTTAGAGCCCTGTAAAAGGCTGTGAGAAACCTATCATGATGATCTGTTTCAGGATCTGTGTCCACAGATATATATAACATCTATTGTCGGTTTCAGCGCCCCCATAGTCAGTCACAGGTGGAGTCCAATGCCTCAGGTATTATTGTTGTGGGGCTGTCAGCTGTAAACTCAAGATTAGCTTTTGAAAATATTGTACACACTTTTGTTTAATGCTTAATGTATAAAGATTATTACGCATTTTATTTTTGGACTTACGTCAAAAATAGCTTGAGGGCATAGGGCTGCGTAAAGAAAAAACAGCCTTCGTTTGTTCCTCAGAATATCCATCTGGAACAGTTATAACATCTAATGTTGGATGATCCAAATCAATTATTCCCGGTAGCAGCTGGGTAAATGTCGGGTATCCTATAGCTGGTATAAATAATATTAAAAATATAGTTATACAAAATAGATACATTTTAACTTTAAAAAATACATACATTTGACATAAAAACATACAGGAAAATTCGATGTCCTCCACTTTTAGAATATCTGCAAAAACCAAATATACCAACTGTCTAATGTTTGAGGAAACCTTATTAGGAGGAGGGAGGGGAGAGGGGGAGAGAGAGAGAGAGTTCCAACAGTGCAGTAATATCTAACATTTAATATCAAACAATTCCCACAAACTACCTAACGCACACACAATCGAATATAATATATTATTTCCAACAAATGCAGACACACACACACACACACACACAAAATACATACTAACACACCTTTTGAGGTACACAGACAGAGAGAGCCTGATATTTCAACCTCCTTGAAGGTAAATGAGATGCTCGGGAAAAATGTTTTGTTTTGAGAACCCTATGTGCAAATGACCCCCTAATGTCGAATTGTTTCAAACACAATTGCAGAGACACACACACATACCTTTTAACACGTACAGACCTTTTAAACATGTTATAATTAGTTAAACAATTTTACTATCCCTTTCTTACAGAAAAAGGGGAGGCTCTGTGGTCAACCAACACATCCATCCGTCTCTAAATCTCCATCTTCAGCGTCTGACCGGTTCAGACAAGGTCTCTTCCCCGCACGATATCCCGCTCCATCCAGGTTCCGGATGTTTTCTTTCCCTGGATAGATCAACCGTCTTGTCTTTAGGCCCAGGTTCCGGATGTTTTCTTTCCCTGGATAGATCAACCGTCTTGCCATTAGGCCCTGGGTCTGTCTTAAGGATAGAAGCGCCCATTGGCGTAATTGTTCACGATGTTGGAAAATATGTTCCAGTTGTTTCATCATGTTAAGGAACGTATGATAACCTCACACCTAAAGCTAAAGACAGTTAGTAGTTGACCTCCGTGCAGGCTTTTGAAAATACATATGAACTAACTGATTTGGTTGCATTGGAACTATTGAATTCGGAACAACCTAAAATTGTCACTTTGGAGTCGGGACGATACGACACTAAAAAGATTCTTATGGCTTTCAAATCATCTTGCTCGCAGACTTCCTCTTCCAGTGCGTACCCAGGCAGGATTGTCCCACTCAGAACCTGTTCGATCTGGCATAGCGCAAGCCGTATCTTAAGCCATTCTCTCATCCGCAGTGCAGGAGTAAAACTACAGGCTTTTGTCTGAAAAAGGTGCTGTGGCCGCTGTTTGTGAAAATCTTCACAGTTGAATCGTCCGGTTGGAAAACGTAACCCATATGGTCGTCACTCATATCTAACACTCCATTAAAACAATCAGGGGCATCCCAAACAATGTCTTTGATGGTTTTGTCATTGTGTTCTTGACACGAGGAACACAGTACACCTACAATTTGTCTAGGAAACATGTTTAATTTCTTCTTTGGTGTTCTGGGTTTATTTTAACTTCTTATTTAGTGTTCTGGGGTTAATTTTAATTTCTTTTTTAGTGTTCTGGGGTTTATCGAGGTCGCTCGTAGTGTTCACAGCACTTACTAATACTCCAGCTGCCCAATACCCCGGACATTACTGTTTCATATACAACAGCCAGGCCCTAAGTTAACTACAACAGGGGGCCATACTCTTTGAAATGTTCAAACACATTCCACAGTTCAACGAGGTCACTACACATCAATCATCATAACAGCTTTAAGCTTTAACATAAACAGATGCACTATCTGGTTAAATAAACACTCACTCGATACCGTGAGAACGGAAGGACAGGATGTACGTATATGGGCGTAACCACGTGACCCATAAAATAGGTCCTAAATCACTGCTTTGACAGATGCCGTCTACTGTATTCTCTCTGTTAGGGTATTCAGTAGTTGGAATGGAAGTAATCGGCGTGTCAGCAGTTGGAGTGTCAATAGTTGGAGTGTTGGTAGTTGGTGTGTCGTAGTTGGTGTGCCGGTAGTTGGAGTGCCGGTAGTTGCAGTAGTTGGAAGGTCAGTAGTTGGCGTATCAGTAGTTGGAGTGTCATTAGTTGGAGGAGCACTAGTTGGAGTGTCAGAGGTTATAGGAGCAGTAGTAGTTGGGGTAGTTATGTCAATGGTGGTTGGAATAGCAGAGGATGTGGTGAGATTCCCCTGTGATAAAGAGACTTTAAAAAAGAGAATTAACTCAGTTAACCACATAAACAAGGGAACATAGTGCCAGTTGCTATAAACATAGGAGATGACCCATGCTGTTCCAGTTTCATTGTGTCTGCATCAGTGTAGAAATGTTTTCTACTGTCGTTTATGAGAGAAAGAAGTCATTATCACTGCCAATAAACGGTTGATAGCAAAGGCTACTCTGTTATCAACTGTGTCTGAGACCTGACAGTCTATTCACAGTGTGTAAACAATGGCTTAACAGTAAATCGAACGTGTTTGGATAAAAGTCTGAAACAATGTCTTCCTGTCTCAGCCTCCAGTATTTATGCTGCAGTAGTTTATGTCTCGGGGGGCTAGGGTCAGTTTGTTATATCTGGAGTACTTCTCCTGTCCTGTTCGGTGTCCTGTGTGAATCTAAGTGTGCGTTCTCTAATTCTCTCCTTCTCTCTTTCTTTCTCTCTCTCGGAGGACCTGAGCCCTAGGACCATGCCCCAGGACTACCTGACATGATGACTCCTTGCTGTCCACAGTCCACCTGGCCGTGCTGCTGCTCCAGTTTCAACTGTTCTGCCTTATTATTATTCAACCATGCTGGTCATTTATGAACATTTGAACATCTTGGCCATGTTCTCTTATAATCTCCACCCGGCACAGCCAGAAGAGGACTGGCCACCCCACATATGCTCTCTCTAATTCTCTCTTTCTTTCTCTCTCTCAGAGGACCTGAGCTCTAGGACCATGCCCCAGGACTACCTGACATGATGACTCCTTGCTGTCCCCAGTCCATCTGACCGTGCTGCTGCTCCAGTTTCAACTGTTCTGCCTTATTATTATACGACCATGCTGGTCATTTATGAACATTTGAACATCTTGGCCATGTTCTGTTATAATCTCCACCCGGCACAGCCAGAAGAGGACTGGCCACCCCACATAGCCTGGTTCCTCTCTAGGTTTCTTCCTAGGTTTTGGCCTTTCTAGGGAGTTTTTCCTAGCCACCGTGCTTCTACACCTGCATTGCTTGCTGTTTGGGGTTTTAGGCTGGGTTTCTGTACAGCACTTTGAGATATCGGCTGATGTACGAAGGGCTATATAAATAAATTTGATTTGATTGATGTGATTTTATCCCTCGCAGCAAACAGAGAAAACATCAGTCAATCATTGATTATAAACCAAACTAAAAAAGTAAGGTCATATATTGGTAATAATCATTTGATAAGTTAAATGCATCATAGATTTTTGCACATCTGAATTGAAAGCAATTTTCCAACATAATTCTCAATCACAGAAGACTCTTAACAACAGCATCATACACTGAGTATACCAATCATTAGGAACACCTTCCTGATGTTGAGTTGCACTTCCACACACTTCTGCCCTCAGAACAGCCTCAACTCGTCAGGGCATGGACTCTACAAGGTGTCGAAAGGGATGCTGGTCCATGTTGACTCCAATGCTTCCCACAGCTATGTCAAGTTGGCTGTATGTCCTTTGTGTGGTGAACCATTCTTTACCCACAGGAAACCGTTGAGCATGAAAAACCCAGCAGCATTGCAGTTCTTGCCTGGCACCTATTACCATACCCCGTTCAAATATACAGTGGGGCAAAAAAGTATTTAGTCAGCAACCAATTATGCAAGGTCTCCCACTTAAAAAGACGAGAGAGGCCTGTAATTTTCATCATAGGTACACTTCAACTATGACAGACAAAATGAGAAAAAAAATCCAGAAAATCACATTGTAGGATTTTTAATGAATTTATTTGCAAATTATGGTGGAAAATAACTATTTGGTCAATAACAAAAGTTTATCGCAATACTTTGTTATATACCCTTTGTTGGCAATGACAGATGTCAAACATTTTCTGTAAGTCTTCACAATGTTTTCACACACTGTTGCTGGTATTTTGGCCCATTTCTCCACGCAGATCTCCTCTAGAGCAGTGATGTTTTGGGGCAGTTGCTGGGCAACACGGACTTTCAACTCCCTCCAAAGATTTTCTATGGGGTTGAGATCTGGAGACTGGCTAGGCCACTCCAGGACCTTGAAATGCTTCTTACGAAGCCACTCCTTCGTTGCCTGGGCGGTGTGTTTGGGATCATTGTCATGCTGAAAGACCCAGCCACGTTTCATCTTCAATGCCCTTGCTGATGGAAGGAGGTTTTCACTCAAAATCTCACGATACATGGCCCCATTCATTCTTTCCTTTACACGGATCAGTCGTCCTGGTCCCTTTGCAGAAAAACAGCCCAAAAGTTTGATGTTTCCACCCCCATGCTTCACAGTAGGTATGGTGTTCTTTGGATGCAACTCAGCATTCTTTGTCCTCCAAACACGACGAGGAGAACTGGGTCAGATGTTTCAGCTTTCTCCTTGCTTGCTTCAGTCCCCTGGCCAGTTGTGTCAGTATTTGGTCATGCCGCCACCTGCATTTTCCATTGGTCAGACCTGCGCGGAAGAAGGAAAGCATATGCTTCAGATCGGCTGGTTGTCCACATAGCGTGCAGCTGTCTGGGCTGTCTGCCAACCCCCACGTGTGAAAGTTTGTTGGTGTGGGAAAAACATTGTACACAGAGCAAAGCAGAAACTTAATCCACTGCCCTTCCATGTTCCAGGTGAGTGACCACTCTCTCACGCTCCCCCAGCATGTCCAGCTGCTGTGTTTTTTTATGGCTACAACCTTGACATGCCTGCTTTCTTCCTCAGCCTTTCATACCTCCCTCTGACATGCTTGCTTTCTTCCTCAGCCTTTCATACCTCCCTCTGACATGCCTGCTTTCTTCCTCAGCCTTTCATACCTCCCTCTGACATGCCTGCTTTCTTCCTCAGCCTTTCATACCTCCCTCTGACATGTCTGCTTTCTTCCTCAGCCTTTCATACCTCCCTCTGACACGCTTGCTTTCCTCCTAAGTGTTTCATACCTCCCTGCTTTCTTCCTCAGCCTTTCATACCTCCCTCTGACATGCCTGCTTTCTTCCTCAGCCTTTCATACCTCCCTCTGACACGCTTGCTTTCTTCTTCAGTGTTTCATACCTCCCTGCTTGCTTCCTCAGCCATTCATACCTCCCTCTGACACGCTTGCTTTCTTCCTCAGTGTTTCATACCTCCCTGCTTTCTTCCTCAGCCATTCATACCTCCCTCTGACCCGCTTGCTTTCTTCTTCAGTGTTTCATACCTCCCTGCTTCTTCCTCAGCCATTCATACCTCCCTCTGACATGCCTGCTTTCTTCCTCAGCCTTTCATCCCTTCCTCTGACATGCCTGCTTTCTTCCTTAGCCTTTCATACCTCCCTCTGACACACTTGCTTTCTTCCTCAGTGTTTCATACCTCCCTGCTTTCTTCCTCAGCCTTTCATACCTCCCTCTGACACGCTTGCTTTCTTCCTCAGTGTTTCATCCCTCCCTCTGACATGCCTGCTTTCTTCCTTAGCCTTTCATACCTCCGTCTGACCCGCTTGCTTTCTTCTTCAGTGTTTCATACCTCCCTGCTTTCTTCCTCAGCCATTCATACCTCCCTCTGACACGCTTGCTTTCTTCCTCAGTGTTTCATATCTCCCTCTGCACCACATCACTCCTTTGGATCTGCTTTCTTCCAGCTTGACCTGGTTGTGCATCCCAGACTCAGCCTGTCTTGGTTTCCCAACCCAACAATGTCAATTTACCAACATGTACATAGCCAAAACATTATTGGGCAATAACACTTTTGATATATATAAATGATGTGTGTATTACTATAGGCAATAATGGAGGTCTATGAGACATTGACAGAGGTTGAACTTGCAGCCAATCAATCTGTGAGTAACAAGTTGGAAATGAACCCTTTAAGCGGCAGCTCAACTGAGTGGCTGACAACCAAATGTAAATTCAAATAAATATCACTTTTGTTTACCATATTTTGTCATGCCATTTAGTAAAATGATCATGTGGTTTTCATTATTGGACTCCTATAGATTTTTACACATACATTCAAATATGGTTAAAAACCAAGACGTGAACGTGAGCAAAACTGAACCTGATTAATCACACATTTCCAGTACTAATTGTGTATAAAATGGGATATATTGTCACGACTTCCGCCGAGGTCGGTCCCTCTCCTTGTTCGGGCGGCGTTCGGCAGTCGACGTCACTGGTCTTCTAGCCATCGCTGATCCACCTTTAATTTTCCATTTGTTTTGTCTTGTTTTCCCACACACCTGGTTTGCATCCCCTCATCACTCATATTGCATATAACCCTCTGTTTCCCCCCATGTCTGTGTGTGGAATTGTTATATGTAAATGTATGTGTACTCCAGGCTGGTTTGCGCCGGGTTATTGTAACCCGTGTGTGTTTAGTTTTCTGAGTACCGTGTTTTGTTTGCCTCAATAAGGGGCTCCATTTGCTACCCATCCGCTCTCCTGCGCCTGACTTCTCTGCAGCCAGTCACGCACTCCTTTACATATTACATGACTCTACAATGTTGGTGAACTCTAAAATATAATTTTTGGAATCATAAAATTACTAATATTTTATGTTATTTATTAATTTGAGGAACTCTTGAAAAATATGCTCTACCAGGCGGTTGATTTGCCCATTAAAGGAATGCTATTTAGACAACGCTAGCTAATATGGAGAATGGAGAAATATTGTTGTGGGATTTTTTTGTCTGTGCAAATATAAATATTTTTTAATATTCATATCAGTATTTACAATCTGCCTGTTCAATTTGTTTCACAAATGTTTTCAGGACATGTAACTTTACAGGTATTATGAACATATAAACAGTAAATATGAATGTATATATATTTGAATACTCACATATTGACACAAATATATCATATTGTATTCATATTTGATATCAGTCATCCTTTATCTTGGCCTGTCTTCCATTATAAGTAACTGAAGCAGACATGACTTTAATTAACGTACCATTTTCAGATGATTTAAAAAGCATATGTAAAATCCAATACATAACTAGTTTAACCTAGTTGGGCAACTGAACAGGCTGGTTGAGATGTTAGCAATCAAAAACAAATTATTTATGGCCTATATTAAGGCTAAATACACATATTTTTCAGAAGAAAAATGATGTGGCAGTTAAAGGGTTAATGTGTTGACAGATCAGTGTCCAGCTGTGTGTATGATTCAACCTTTTCTCTGTGCTCGTCTTGCCATAGACTGAACCTCTTGATGTGAAGTGGGATCTCAACACTAGAGACAGATTTCAAAGCATCTGCCATCATTTTCTTGACAATTGATGTTCTTGCTGTGAACAGAATGAAAATCTGCAAGCCCTGTGAAGCGAAAACACAAACACAAAGACATTAACAAGTATTTTCAGGAACACACAAGGACAAACAAAAGGTAGCGTTTCCATAAAGACCAGCTCAATTTATTTATGTTTAGTAGGTGTCTAATTGTAAATCATGTCTGGTTCTGTGGTACAATAGACACAAGTATTTCTAGTTTACATTTGAGTCATTTAGCAGACTTACAGTAGTGAGTGCATACATTTACTACCTGAGTGGTGGTGAGAACACAGAAGGAGATGTTGAGTATGGTGTACATGGTCTGGTTCTGTGTAATGAGCAACAGATAGCCCAGGATCCAGGAGAGACCGAGCACCACAGCCAGAGAGAAGCTACTGAGGAACTTCTTCTTCATCGATGTGTGTCTTGTACTGGGAAACATAACCAACATACTTAGAGTGCTATAATAGACTGCTGTAATAGACTGCTGTAATAGACTGCTGTAATATACTGCTGTAATAGACTGCTGTAATAGACTGCTGTAATAGACTGCTGTAATAGACTGCTGTAATAGACTGCTGTAATAGACTGCTGTAATAGAGTGCTGTAATAGACTGCTGTAATAGACTGCTGTACTAGAATGCTGTAATAGACTGCTGTAATAGACTGCTGTAATAGACTGCTGTAATAGACTGCTGTAATAGAGTGCTGTAATAGACTGCTGTAATAGACTGCTGTAATAGACTGCTGTAATGATGTGGTAGAAGAACAGTATGCTTACATTGACTGAGTGGGTTAGAGCCGTGGTGACCACTACAATTAATGATTTGCTTACTAACGACAATTAATAATAAAGAATAATTTATTATTTATTTATTACAAGCTTTTAATGGAAAGACAATAAAACATCAATAGGCTCATTAGTAGGCATTTAAATCAAGACATCTTAATGACTACAACTTTATACTTTGTGCCTCCAAAATGCCCCAATTAATGTTACCTGGTTAAATGTGGGTTGGTCTTGCACGTTGTAACTGCAAAACATATCAACACCACTGTGTTGAACATAAGCATGAATGCCACAGGTATCAGGAACCCCCAAAACATTGGCAGCTTGAAGTCAAAGTTCCCCGTTGGATCGAGGGCAGCAAGCCAGCAGCTGAGAGGTCAAATTAATGAGTTAGAGAGTGGGACAATGTGACAGACAAAACAGAACACCTGTTATTTGAGTAACGTGGTATAAAGTAAACACGAAACCTTTGAACAAAATAGAACATTCTTTTTATAACTTATGTTTGAACTTTTTATATTGCTGTTGGCCAATTATTAGCATGCATTACAAACATGCATACGAACATTGAGAGGGATAACCTTTAACAGCATGAGTTATAACATGTTATGAAGCAATTGCCCCACTTTCATTTAAATTGAACCTATTATACAATAACCACTGAAGAGGAAGTAAATTGCAGTACAGCACAGTACTCAGGTGTAATACTGGTAGTATAGCACAGTAGAGTAAGGTATAGTATAGAACAGCACAGCACAGTACACAGTACACAGTAGGTGTAATACTGGTAGTATAGTACAGTACAGTAAGGTATAGTATAGAACAGCACAGCACAGTACACAACAGTGCAGTATAATATAGTACAGCATAGTATAGTACAATACAGTACAGAGAAGTAGTCCAGTAGTAGTACAGTAGTAGTATTGACTCACAATTCCTCCTGCCTGTAACCCAGTGGATCATCCACTCTGTAACTAATTCCTAAGGTGACGGCCACCACAACCGCAGGCAGTCCTAAAGGAGAGAATGATGTTGTTATTGTCTTGTAGATTTGCATGCAGCCATATACAGAGTATAGACACTACACATACAGTACATCCTCTAAAGACATAACATCACTATACAAGTTGCTTTTAAGTACTATTTCAGGCATATTAGAGCCTGAAAATATCACCTAGCATTAGTTTTGGTCCAAGGAGCCCAGGGCTAATGCCAGTCATAGCTTCTGAAACAACAAAATAATGTATTTTTCTCCATGCTGTCCTACCCCATCCGATGGCCATGGTATAGGCTGTGAAGTGTGACGGGCTGGTGGCCAGGCTGTTTCTGATCATCAGGAAGACATGTGTGGCGTACAGCGTGTTCCAGGTGAATGTCCCCAACAGGAAGTACTGCAGCAGGACTGCCACTGCAGTACAGGGCCCCCTGTCCTGCTCTGTGTGTTTGTCGGACGGGGGGAGAACGTTGTCCTCCTGTATTTCAGGTTTGTCCAGCTGTTTATGAGGGTTGTCCACTCCCAACATGAAGAGCAGGGTGAAGATCAGGAGACACATGCAGACACTCACTAAGAGGACCGTTGGGTTGGTTTTGCGTGATTTCCTGGGGACAGGAGACAGACAACAATATGTTAGGTAAGTTACAGTATATGTGGATGTATTGGTTCATTAATAGTGGGTTTTATAATGATTTCACCTATCAAGTCCTGTTGGATCAGACAAAGGGCTTCTTTACACTGTTGAGAAGCACCCAATATTATGAATTGGTTCTGGAACCCTGTAGGATCTTACCTGGTTGCGATCTGGAATGTTATTGTTAAACTCAACCCTATGGTGGACATGGAGCATCCCAATATGGTGATCCAGTTTAGCGCTTCAGTGTATTTAAAATCCTTCCTGAACGACTGTAGAAAGAAAAGAAAAAATACATTTCAACACTAAGTTTCTGTCACAGTCATACTGTATAAAGTCATCACCCTCATCTGACCTGGATATGCTGTGGTAAACCATACGTCAGCAGTTCCAACACTAGGGGTCACAACCCCATGTGGGGTCACCTAATATGAAAATGGAGTCGCAGGAGAATATCCAAAATCCTGCAAAAAATATATATATATATTTAAAAATGAGTGTCTTTGTTTCTCAAAATCACTGTCATGTGGATAACCTTAAAAATCAAAAAGAAAATGATTCAAATCTAAAATATAAAATTCAACCAGGGAGCGCCCTTAGATCGTGGGAAAAGGCCGCACTTGACCGCTGCACTTGAATCATTCCCACTTAAGGTGACCACATTTAAAATACAAAAATGAAGGCCAACAGGAGGATTTGCGGGACAGTGTTACCTATCCTGTACCTAACTTCAAAATGATAATTCTTCATGTTTTGCCAGTGAAATGTCCAAACTGTGTCTGACTGCCAATCGTTTGATCTCAATCAGATTCATGAGAATATGCATTTAGATCTTATTGAGTTACTGTTTCATGCACAAACTAGAGCAGATGGTGTTAAACTATATAGCCTTCCTGAATTTTTTTCAATCAAAGCACATTCTGCCTAGTGGCGTGTGCTCTGTTGAGGTTTGGCTGCATGATCATTTTGGGGGACTATTCAGCTAACCATCCTAAATCTCATGAGGTGGTGTTTTCACTGTAACAGTAACGTTATACTACGCTATTATATTTGATTCTGTTATGTAGAACACTAAGTAATAAATATGTGATCTTCCAAGACATTGATTCAGCTTTTTTATACAATGGATGCTGATTGGTTAAAACTGCCTTCCAGTCGGTGTCTATTCCACAAGTTATCACCAACTAAATCTATGACGTTAAAATGCCTATTTATTCTGTTCCATCTGACATCTCAATCCACTATCTCATCAGCCCAGCCAGTTAATGTATAAACTTGATCTCCACTATATAAGCATCTAGATTTTATCTCACATTTCTTTTATGGTAACATTTTGTTTTCTACATTGTAGATTTGACAGGGAGGCGACGTTTCTCAGCCAGTTGAAATCATGAATCAGATGACATCATTTTTTTGGGATATATACCAATAAATGCCAATTGATAAAAGGTCAAACAAAACAAAGGGCAGCTAATTTGCAGTCTTTCCAGCTTCAGTTTGAAGTGATTGTGTTAGCTGTGTTGTTGTTGGCTAGCTCCTTTAAGTAACAGTGTCCTGACTAGTGAGCACATTTTCTATGCCAGGCGAAATTGCATCCAAATAAATATCACTAGAAAACAGCTTAAACAAATGCAAATGCAGCTACTTTTCTGTTGTTTCGGCTGCAATTTTTTGACGTGACTGTAAGTTACTAATACAAGACTAGTAAAGGCCCAATGCACTATTGTTGTGAAAATATTTATTATTATTCTCAAATTTTTCAGTAGGTGCTGCACCCTCAGCACCCTACTTCCCACTGCTATGCTTATATCTTTCAGTCTAATATGGCTATTTACTTACTTTTCTAGCTCTTCATCAGAAACTTTTTGAAGTAGTTAAGAGGTCTAAATGTCCTCTCCAAGTTTGCTGGAATTTAGTCCGAAAGATTTTGAGAAATATTGGTTGATGATAGGCTAGGTCTCATCTTGTGCTGAGCAGATTATCAGATCTCAACACTGATTGGAGAAAAGTCTTTGACATCACCATGGCTGTAGGCTACCACATCCTTATGATATACAGGTATATCATAGCGCAACAGGACTGCAAGAGACAGGTTGGAATGTCTGACTGAAATACGGGACAAAGACGGGGTTTTTTCTAAATTGGTGGTGGTGTTTGAATTTGTTGATAAAATGTGGGACGTGATTGTTTGGTTGGTCCAAAATGCAGGATTGTTTGGTTGGTCCAAAATGCAGGACTGTCCCGCACAATCTGGGACATGTGGTCAACCTATTCCCATGGTGAATGGCAAGGCCCACTACTGTATGAAACCGCACACTATTTCAGATATATTACCGCAACAATAGATATGGTGAAAACAAGGTGTGGGGAGACACAGAAACTCACATCAATACCTTTGTCAGATAACACTGTAAAACTAGGAATTGATGCTATAGCTAGCAATCAATAGGAAACTGACTGAACCACTAAAAAACTCCTCAGCATTCCAAATGGACATTTGTTGTGAGGGCCGAGATGCCCGTTCATTTACTTTTGTTTGCTACATGTCGGGGATGCTATTCACAAGGACATATTGTTCTGTCTTACGATTCTCGAGCATGAAACAGCACAAAGGATGCTCAGCGTGCTGCGTGACTATACTGACGAAAACATATTCCATAGGATTTGAATGGTGGGCAGAAAAACAGACTTAGTTGACTTTCTGTGTAATGAAAATAAATGTGTCTCACTGCCTATGTAACTGTCATATTAGGGAAACTGAACGAACTGAACGCAAGCATGCAGGAGAAATACAAAAATATTCTAACATTCTGCAGATGAGTGACTGGATCTGTAGATTCAGAGGAAACAATGTCTTACTGGAGAGAAATCCGTTTGAGTGTGATTCTGACTTAGTTGACATGCCTGGAAGTGACATCGAAAAGCTGATCGAGCCGTCATATGACCGAATGCTGCAGATAACGCATTTTGGTTCCTGACCCAAAGGGAATAAATACCCAGCCGTCTCCCTCTGAGTATTAAAACTCATGGTACCCCTTGACAGCTCATACTGTGTGAGGCTGGATTTAGTGCACTCATCTGCATTAAAACCAAATGTCGATCCAGGTTGGAAGTGACAGCAGACATGAGGTGAACACTGGCAACCACACCACCTGATTTTGAGTAGCTCCAAAGCAACATGCATCAAGTATAGTATGTTTCTGATCTCATAGCCCCACATCAAATGTATGTGATGGTGAGTTGAGAAGACAAGCAGAAAGACTGTTAGAATGTTTTGCAATTGACTGCCAAAGCTCCAAATAAAAAAGTCAACATTGGCTCTTAATTTTACTACAAAACATTAATGTGTTATGTTCTGCTAATTACTGATGTCCCCTTAAAGAACGGAGCACCCTTGGTCATGCGCAGTGTTGCTCTATGTTATTCTTGTAAATAAACTTCAGTTAGTGCTAAATACGGCTGCTAGAATCCTGACTAGAACCAAAAAATGTGCTCATATTACGGCAGCGCTAGTGGCCGTATATACTGGCTTCCTGTTAAGCCTAGGGCTGATTTCAAGGTTTTACTGCTAACCTACAAAGCATTACATGGGCTTGCTTGTCACGTCTGCTCCCACTCTTCCCCCCCGGCGCTTGAGAGCGCCAGGCTGCCCTGCATCACGCACTCCTATTATCCATTATGCACACCTGCCATTCCTCGTCACGCGCATCAGCGATATTGGACTCACCTGGACTCACTCATCACCTGCTATTACCTCCCCTATATATGTCAGTTCCAAAGCTCTGTTCCCCGCTTCTGCATTGTGTCACGTTCTGACCTTTATTTCCTTTGTTTTGTCATTATTTAGTATGGTCAGGGCGTGAGTTGGGGTGGGCAGTCTATGTTTGTTTTTCTATGATTTGGGTATTTCTGTGTTTCGGCCTAGTATGGTTCTCAATCAGAGGCAGGTGTCATTAGTTGTCTCTGATTGAGAATCATACTTAGGTAGCTTGGGTTTCACTGTGTGTTTGTGGGTGATTGTTCCTGTCTCTGTGTTTTGCACCAGATAGGGCTGTTTTGGGTTTTCACGTTTCCTGTTTTTGTTAGTTTGTTCATGTGAAGTGATTTATTAAAACATGAATCAAAATAACCACGCTGCGCTTTGGCCCGCCTCTCCGTCAATGGAAGAAATCCCTTACACATTGATTGTCTTTTATTTGTGTTACCTGTTGGCTGTCCCTGTTCCTGTCTCGTTCCATGTCTGTTATTTATTAAATGTTTTCCTCTCCGTACCTGCTTCGTCTCTCCAGCATCATTCCATGTGACAGAATGCAGAAGTCAACACACGAAGCATCGGGGAGCACTGGTGTTCCAGTTGGTATGGTGGCATTCGCTCTGGGTCGCCATCGATGGAACTGGGGGTGCCTAGCCAGCTCGTCGTGCTTCCACACCCTAGCTGGCTCGAGAGGTTTCCTTGCCCCGGTTAGCTCGGATGGCGCCCATCCCACGTTGGGCCTCAGCCGGATCGTAAGTTCTTGTTTGCCCAGCCGGTCCAGGAGTTTTTTTTTTTTTTGGTGACGTCGGGGTGGATTCCGCTGCCGAGAGAACCCGGGGTGGCTAAGCCAGCCCGTCGGGCTTTCACGCCCTGGCTGGCTCGAGAGGTCGCCTTGCCTCGATTGGCTCAGCGGTTTCCCATCCCACGTCACACTCCACCGGATCTTCGGGCTCCCTCTCTGCAGCGGGATCGACAGCATCTTGCCTCAGCCGGATCGTCAGGCTTCCATGCCTCAGCCGGCTCACCAGGCTCTCATGCACCTGCCGGTTCGTAGGGCTTCCACGCCTCAACCGGCTTGCCCAGCGCCCATGTCTCGGCCGGGTTCGCCCAGGTAAGACGTTGGGTGGCGCCCCAACTGATTCTCAATCAGAAACAACTAACGACACCTGCCTCTGATTGAGAACCATACTAGGCCGAGCACAGAAAACCGACCTAGAAACACAAAACATAGAATGCCCACCCAACTCACATCCTGACCAACTAAAACAAACAAATAACACAAGAACTAGGGCCAGAACGTGACAGAAGTTGGTGGTTGAAGATATCCCTCTAGTAGTGTTGGGGCTGTGCTTTGGCAAAGTGGGTGGGGTTATATCCTGCCTGTTTGGCCCTGTCCGGGGGTATCGTCGGATGGGGCCATAGTGTCTCCCGACCCCTCCTGTCCTGCAATAGTTTGTGTCAGGGAGCTAGGGTCAGTCTGTTATATCTGGAATATTTCTCCTGTCTTATCTGGTGTTCTGTGTGAAGTATGCTCCCTCTCATTGTCTCTCTCTTTTTCTTCTCTTGGGGGCCTTGAGCCCTAGGACCATGCCTCAGAACTACCTGGCCTGATGACTTCTTGTCCACAGTCCACCTGGACATGCTGCTGCTCCAGTTTAAACTGTTCTGCCTGTGGCTATGGAACCCTGACTTGTTCACCGGACCTGCTGTTTGACTCTCTCTCTCTCTACCACACCTGCTGTCTCGAACTCTGAAAGATCGGCTATGAAAAGCCAACTGACATTTACTCCTGAGGTGCTGACCTGTTGCACCCTCTACAACCACTGTGATTATTATTATTTGACCCTGCTGATCATCTATGAACGTTTGAACATCTTGGCCACGTACTGTTATAATCTCCACCTGGCACAGCCAGAAGAGGACTAGCCACCCCTCAGAGCCTGGTTCCTCTCTAGGTTTCTTCCTAGGTTCCTGACTTTTTAGAGATTTTTTTACTAGCCGCCATGCTTCTACATCTGCATTGCCTTCTGTTTGGGGTTTTAGGCTGGGTTTCTGTATAGCACTTTGTGACATCGGCTGATGTAAAAAGGGCTTTATATATAAATATGATTGATACTTGTACTAACTAGCTTTAGTAAATGTGAAGCTCCAGTTCACTTCCTTGTTTTCAGTCTTTCTTATTATATTCATTAGTAATGAGACCTAAGACACTACAATGGCGACAAGGATGATTACCTACATTGTGCATCACGAATGCAGATGGGGCTCGTAGAAAGAGAGGAACATTTCAACGATGTAGCGCAGCAGCCAGCAACCAGTGATGACGAGGGGAGTGCTGACGATCATGAGGCTGCAGATCAAAGACCCGCAGAGCCGGAGGTAAAGGGAATATATAGCATCGAGTTTGATGACACGCAAGAAAAGGAGGCAACTTACATTGAACGTCTGGAACAGTACTTCATTGCAAACAACATTGTATCAGTGCTGTTGAGTTTTATTGGCCCCAAAACATACAGTTTGCTAAGAGATCTGACTGCCTCTCTGAAGCCCTCCAACAAAACATTCACAGAGATTGTGGAGATATAGCAAAATCACTCCTGATCGCAGAAAGTTCTCATTTCCTCAAGAGACACCCCAGAATGAGGGGAGTGTGTTTGTACATATGTTAGCAGAGTTGAAGAAACTGTCTGAGCATTGCCAGTTTGGAGAGAACCTAAATGACACATTAAGGGAAAGATTTGTTTATGGACTGAAACAAGAAACACATTCAGAAACATTTGCTCACAGAATCAGCTCTCACTTTTGCAAAGGCTGTTGAAATTGCTGTAGTTATGGAAATCGCGACCAAAGATACAATTGAGTTGCATGAATACTGACCTCCTCTGTTGAACAATTCATTGGTACAATTGCAGTAGCGCAATATCGGTGACACCAGAAATTGAAGGCAAACCCCTCAAAATGGAGCTGGACACAGGATCTGCAGTGTCTATAATTTCCACGGCTGTCTACAAGGAGCACTTCAAGGATATCAAGCTGAAGAAAACAAATGTGTTGTTGAAACCCTACTCAGGAGAGACATTGAGCCCAATGGGGGTGTTGCAAGACAGAGTGAATTATGGGGAGCAAACAGAGCAGTTACAGCTGTATGTGGAGCCTGGAACTGACCCCCTATTTGTTCGCAGGGAATGGCTGTCTAAAATAAAGCTGAACTGGTGTGACTTGAATATGCTCCACACATCCCAGCCTAAAAATAAAGGCACAGTTCAAACACTGGAACACTTGCTGAAGAAATACGTCACCATTTTCAGTGATCAGATGGGAACAGTAAAAGGCTTCACAGCCAAACTCGTACTGAGGGATGACGCAACCCAAAATTATGCAAAGCCAGATCTGTTCCATACTCCCTGAGACCAAAGGTGGAAGCGGAAATGGAACGCTTGAAAGATACAGGAATCCTGACGAAAGTGGACAGAAGCGAATGGGCCACACCCATTGTTCCTGTATCGTAGCAGGACGCACAGATTACGAGCACCTGGCTAAACTGGAAGAGGTCCTGAGAAGACAAACTTACAGAAGTGTGAGTTCTTCAAAGACAAGATTGTCTTCTGTCGACATGAAATTGACCGCAATGGATTGCACAAAACACAGGACAAATATCAATGCAGTGGTACAGGCACCACGACTGCAGTGACATCTTTCACTGGACTGATCAATTACTGATCAATTACTACAGAAGATTCCTCACAAACCTTTCAGCAGTACTCCAGACCCTCTCAATCAGCTCCTGGAAAAGAATAGGACATGTCAGTGGACAGCAGTGTGGAAACGCGTTTAAAACGGCTCATCACAGCTGAACATGTCCAGATGCATTGCGACCCCAAACTGCCAGTGAAGTTGGTTTGTGATGCGTCCCCTTATGGCTTAGGGGCCATCCTTCACACACACTGAAAGATGGGTCAGAGAGGCTAGTGGCCTTTGCGTCATGAATGTTGAATGATGCAGAGAAAAACTCACAAATCGACAAAGAAGCACTGGCACTAGTGTGGGGCATCAAGAAATTCCACACCTATATGGCAAGTGTTTCACAATGGTTACGGATCACCAGCCGTTGATTTTCAGTCAAAAGAAAGGCATTCCGGCAATGACAGCATCCAGGTTACAGCGATCCGCCTTGTTCCTTGCCGGTCATATGTAATGTCACTGAGTTTATGCAGTCATCCCTCCACACAAATGTAGATGGATTACACAGACTGTGCTGTACAAGAGAAAGACACAGGAGTGTGGATGCAGTGAACATTTTTCATACCTCTCAGCTTGAGGCAGTACCTGTCAAATCAAATCAAATTGTATTTGTTGCATGCGGCAAATACCAGGCAGTGATGCAACCATGCTCTCGATGGTGCAGCTGTAGAACTTTGAGGATCTGGGGACCCATGCCAAATCCTTTCATTCTCCTGAGGTGGAAATGGTGTTGTCTTGCCCTCTTCACAACTGTCTTGGTGTGTTTGGACCATAATAGTTCATTGGTGATGTGGACACCAAGGAACTTGAAAGTCTCGACCCGCTCCAAATCAGCCCCGTTGATGTTAATGTTCGGCCCTCCTTTTCCTATAGTGCACGATCAGCTCCTTTGTCTTGCTCACATTGAGGGAGAGGTTGTTGTCCTGGCACCACACTGCCAGCCTTTCAAAGCACTTCATGGCCACCAATGTGAGTGCTATGATAGTAGAGGGACACATCCGAGGTGAGGATTTACAGATTTACCTCCGTGAACAACTGTGTCATGGCTGGGGTCCTCCCCTATATATAGACCCCAAGGCTGTGACACACGTTCTATTTCATTTCTTCGGCGGATGTCCGTATGGTTTGAGGTACAACCTTTATGAAGTTCACTTGGTAAGTCACTGGTTAGTGTACTGTAATATCTTGCGTTGAAGTGTACTCATTGGCTGTTTGCAGCCTGGAGCAGCTGTGGCCAGCCTCTCCTCACAAGTGCTCCACTTGCTGCGCGCGGTTGATCAGTATTTTCCGCCCATGGTTTGTCGTACTTGCTTGTGTTTCGTTAGCGTTACACTACGACTCCGTATACATCCATTAGTGTGGTGGCTCTTGTTGCCAAAAACTGTAATTTAACTTACACAACTTGTCGACTGGCTTGTTCTATGTGTGTGTTGTGAATTGCTTTAACACGCTGCTCCAATACCTGCAGTCTCGCTTGGATGAGGGCTTGGCAGCCTCTACACTGAAAGGATATTTGGCTGCCATATCTGCCTGCCATGTTGGGTGGATGGACAGGCCAGTGGGGCGCCATCCCTTGGTCTCCAGGTTTATGAAGAAGGTTCGTCGCCTGCGTCTAGCTAGGACCCGCTCAATGGCGAGCTGGGATCTGGATGTAGTCTTGGCAGCTTTGGCAAAGCCACCATTCAAACTGTTGGAGTTTTCCTCCCTGAAACACCTCTCTATGAAGGTGGCTTTCTTGGTAGCTATTACTTCCATGAAGAGGGTGGGTGAGCACCATGCTCTTTCGGTAAGTTCTGAGTGCTACCGGATGGACCCCGGTGGGGTCCCCCCCAACCCTTCATTCCTCCCGAAGGTTCTGTCAGACAGGTATGCGAACATCCTTTTATCCTGACTGCTTACAACCCCCCGGCAGTGAGGGGGAGTCTGGGCCTCCCTCCGGGCATGCTGTACCCTGTGAGGGCACTGGCTGCCTATGTGGAGCAGACACGGTCAGTGAGAACAACAGACCAGCTCTTTGTCTGCTATGGTGAGAGAGTCCTGAGGGCTGGACTATCAAAGCAGAGGCTCTCTCACTGGATCATGGACACGACTAAGACAGCATACCTGCCTGGCTGGCAGGCCAGTGCTGGGATCTGTGGGGGCACATTCAACACGAGGTGTGGCTGCGCCCTGGGCTCTACTGAGAGCCGACTGGCACGGCCCCTCGCTGATATCTGTGCTGCGGCCAGCTAGGCTTCCTCTTGCTCCTTTGCTATGTACTATCGGATAAATGTGGCACCTCCCTCTGCGGTTGGTTCAGCGGCCCTTGGCATCGCTGGGACCCCTTCCTCATTGACGGACCCAGCATCTCGGTCCCGCGCTGGGACTTCGCCGCTGGCTGACCAGCTCCCTCTAGCACCGACTAAATCTGGTACGGGTATACCAATATATTGGAGTGATCCAATATAGTGAAACACAACAAAGGTTACGTATGTGAGCTATATAGATCACTACAATTCTCTACTGTGCTAGAGGCTCCTCAAAAATTATGTAGAGAACGTGTGTCACGGCCATGGGGTCTATACATAGGGGCGAACCCCAGCCGTGACAGGTGTACACGGGAGTAAATCTGTAAATCCTCACCTCGGATGTGTCCCTCTGCCACAGAGTGACACCAATATATTGGAGTGAACCATATAGCTCACATAACTGTGGTTTCATATGTAACTTTCAATGTTTGATGTGGGGATTGAGAGTCATCATACCCCAGAAATACAAATATCAGCTTTTGCAGCAACTACATGAAAGGCATGTTGTAATTGTCCAAATAAATCTGCTCACGAGGAGCCACTTCTGGTGGCTGGATCAACAGATAGAAAACATGGTGAAGAACTGTAGCGGATGTTTGGAAACCTTTCACATGCCTGCTCCTGTCCCAGTCCACTTATGGGAATAGCCCATTGCAGACAATTCATGTGGATTCCGGACCCTTTGAAAAGCACATGTTTCTGGTTATAGTTGATGCCAATTCAAATGGAAAGAGGTGTTTTGCACTGACTCCTCCACCTCAGCTCAGACTATAGTGTCTCAGAACAACTTTTACACCCTTCGGATTGGCTCTGCAGCTGGTAAGCTACAAAGCGCAAGCTTTTGTAAGTGATGAGTTTTCAAGATTCGTGTCGGCCGGGAGCGCCATCTCCGAATAGTACAGGAAGTGATGGTGCGAGATTACAGAAGGGGAAGGAAATGTACACGCACAAATGGGATCCAGAACTTACCAGGTTCAAGTGAGCCCAGACATAATGTGGCGGCATCACATTGACCAAATGCAATTCCACGGAAAACAGCACAACAATCGAGAGAGAACAGGTACAGAGATCCTGGGAGAGACACACAGGGAACTGTAGAGGACGGTGGGGCAGTAGAGAGAACAGGCACAGAGATCCTGAGAGAGACACACAGGGAACTGTAGAGGACGGTGGGGCAGTAGAGAGAACAGGCACAGAGATCCTGGGAGAGACACACAGGGAACTGTAGAGGACGGTGGGGCAGTAGAGAGAACAGGCACAGAGAGATCCTGGGAGAGACACACAGGGAACTGTAGAGGACGGTGGGGCAGTAGAGAGAACTGGCACAGAGAGATCCTGGGAGAGACACACAGGGAACTGTAGAGAACGGTGGGGCAGTAGAGAGAACAGGCACAGAGAGATCCTGGGAGAGACACACAGGGAACTGTAGAGGACGGTGGGGCAGTAGAGAGAACAGGCACAGAGAGATCCTGGGAGAGACACACAGGGAACTGTAGAGGACGGTGGGGCAGTAGAGAGAACAGGCACAGAGAGATCCTGGGAGAGACACACAGGGAACTGTAGAGAACGGTGGGGCAGTAGAGAGAACAGGCACAGAGAGATCCTGGGAGTGACACACAGAGAACTGTAGAGAACGGTGGGGCAGTAGAGAGAACTGGCACAGAGAGATCCTGGGAGAGACACACAGGGAACTGTAGAGAACGGTGGGGCAGTAGAGAGAACTGGCACAGAGAGATCCTGGGAGAGACACACAGGGAACTGTAGAGGACAGTGGGGCAGTAGAGAGAACAGGCACAGAGAGATCCTGGGAGAGACACACAGGGAACTGTAGAGGACGGTGGGGCAGTAGAGAGAACAGGCACAGAGAGATCCTGGGAGAGACACACAGGGAACTGTAGAGGACGGTGGGGCAGTAGAGAGAACAGGCACAGAGAGATCCTGAGTGACACACAGGGAACTGTAGAGGACGGTGGGGCAGTAGAGAGAACAGGCACAGAGAGATCCTGGGAGAGACACACAGGGAACTGTAGAGGACGGTGGGGCAGTAGAGAGAACAGGCACAGAGAGATCCTGGGAGAGACACACAGGGAACTGTAGAGGACGGTGGGGCAGTAGAGAGAACAGGCACAGAGAGATCCTGAGTGACACACAGGGAACTGTAGAGGACGGTGGGGCAGTAGAGAGAACAGGCACAGAGAGATCCTGGGAGAGACACACAGGGAACTGTAGAGGACGGTGGGGCAGTAGAGAGAACAGGCACAGAGAGATCCTGGGAGAGACACACAGGGAACTGTAGAGGACAGTGGGGCAGTAGAGAGAACAGGCACAGAGAGATCCTGGGAGAGACACACAGGGAACTGTAGAGGACGGTGGGGCAGTAGAGAGAACAGGCACAGAGAGATCCTGGGAGAGACACACAGGGAACTGTAGAGGACGGTGGGGCAGTAGAGAGAACAGGCACAGAGAGATCCTGGGAGAGACACACAGGGAACTGTAGAGGACGGTGGGGCAGTAGAGAGAACAGGCACAGAGAGATCCTGGGAGAGACACACAGGGAACTGTAGAGGACGGTGGGGCAGTAGAGAGAACAGGCACAGAGAGATCCTGGGAGAGACACACAGGGAACTGTAGAGGACAGTGGGGCAGTAGAGAGAACAGGCACAGAGAGATCCTGAGAGTGACACACAGGGAACTGTAGAGGACGGTGGGGCAGTAGAGAGAACTGGCACAGAGAGATCCTGGGAGAGACACACAGGGAACTGTAGAGGACGGTGGGGCAGTAGAGAGAACAGGCACAGAGAGATCCTGGGAGAGACACACAGGGAACTGTAGAGGACGGTGGGGCAGTAGAGAGAACAGGCACAGAGAGATCCTGGGAGAGACACACAGGGAACTGTAGAGGACGGTGGGGCAGTAGAGAGAACAGGCACAGAGAGATCCTGGGAGAGACACACAGGGAACTGTAGAGGACGGTGGGGCAGTAGAGAGAACAGGCACAGAGAGATCCTGGGAGAGACACACAGGGAACTGTAGAGGACGGTGGGGCAGTAGAGAGAACAGGCACAGAGAGATCCTGGGAGAGACACACAGGGAACTGTAGAGGACAGTGGGGCAGTAGAGAGAACAGGCACAGAGAGATCCTGAGAGTGACACACAGGGAACTGTAGAGGACGGTGGGGCAGTAGAGAGAACTGGCACAGAGAGATCCTGGGAGAGACACACAGGGAACTGTAGAGGACGGTGGGGCAGTAGAGAGAACAGGCACAGAGAGATCCTGGGAGAGACACACAGGGAACTGTAGAGGACGGTGGGGCAGTAGAGAGAACAGGCACAGAGAGATCCTGGGAGAGACACACAGGGAACTGTAGAGGACGGTGGGGCAGTAGAGAGAACAGGCACAGAGAGATCCTGGGAGAGACACACAGGGAACTGTAGAGGACGGTGGGGCAGTAGAGAGAACAGGCACAGAGAGATCCTGGGAGAGACACACAGGGAACTGTAGAGGACGGTGGGGCAGTAGAGAGAACAGGCACAGAGAGATCCTGGGAGAGACACACAGGGAACTGTAGAGGACGGTGGGGCAGTAGAGAGAACAGGCACAGAGAGATCCTGGGAGAGACACACAGGGAACTGTAGAGGACGGTGGGGCAGTAGAGAGAACAGGCACAGAGAGATCCTGGGAGAGACTGTGGGAGAATTATATACATGATTTGATAACAAAAGAGAAAAGGTACATTTATGGGTTCATTCCTGTTCTGTTAAAGTGCATTTTCTATTGTATAGGGCAGGAAGCAGTTAAAGGCCATGGGGGTAGGGGACACTAAAAATGCAGACACATAGACGCTTAAGACCAGCTGGGCATACAAGGATCAAAGAGGTTGCCTAAGGACGGGGTCAGTCAAATGACCAACTGATGGATTGCAGGCATCAATCACATCACAGGGGACACAAGTCTGTTTGATCTTAGACAACCATATGAAGTGAAGGCGACCAGGGCAGCTGAACACACTAAAAACTAGAGACACATACAAAAGGGACACAGAGTTAATTACAGAGCCAAAGCATAGGGCTGTAAAATAGAGGAATGTATAATATTTTTAGTATAGCTGGACACGCTAGAAACTGAGGAGACACAGTCTGCTGATCCTAGATAGTACACAAACGAAATAATGCATTTAGCTAAGTGCAGGAACAGGAAGGGTCTTGTCATCTGCCGAAAGCAGATGTGGGCGTTACTGGGCTGAACAAGCAGGATTGGGATGTAACTTAATTTGCATATGGGAGGGACTTATATGGTAGGTGTATAACTCAGAGGGAGGGCTCTGAAAAAGTGTGTGTGTTCCGCGGACCGCTCCGGCTTAAGATACTGTTGTATTAAAAGTCTATCATTGAATTCAAAGTTCTTAGTTGTCATATTTGAACCGATTTGCCACTACAGACACACAGGGAACTGTAGAGGACGGTGGGGCAGTAGAGAGAACAGGCACAGAGAGATCCTGGGAGAGACACACAGGGAACTGTAGAGGACGGTGGGGCAGTAGAGAGAACAGGCACAGAGAGATCCTGGGAGAGACACACAGGGAACTGTAGAGGACGGTGGGACGGTACAGAGACCCCAGGCTGAAAGAAGAGAACGTGTGGATGAAGGTGCTGCTATAGCAGAAACTATTATGGACCAAGCACACACTGCGGATGTGCAGGAGCCTCCAGACAATCCAAGGCGCTACCCAGAACGAAGACACCAGACAATCCAAGGCGCTACCCAGAACGAAGACACAAGACAGACTGGACTTAAAAACAAACAAACACAAACAAAAATGAACTGTTCAAGTTCAAATGAAAAGATGCAAAATAACAACAACAAGTTCTGGGAAATGTTTCAGTTGTGGTTTGGTAAAAGTAACTCTGATTGTATAAGAGAAGGAAAGTCATGTTCTGTTAATTACTGATGCCTCCTTTAAGAACAGAGCACCGTATTTGTACTAACTAGCTTTAGCAAATGTGAAGCTCCAGTTCACTTCCTTGTTTTGGAGACTTTCTTATTATATCCATTAGTAATAAGAGGTAAGACACTACAAAATGGTTGGGTCACAAGAATCTTCAGTTATCAAAATGGGGTCATGTTTCAAAAAAGTCTAGGAACCCCTCCATAGGTCAGAGTGTGGTCAGTAAAAGGGAGATGAAGGCAGCTAGCTACTCACCATCAGCACAGCGAAGTTAGTGGTGTGATTACAGAAACATTGTAGGCCGTCTTCTGAGTGGTTGACTTTGTAGCAGCCAAAGGTGCTCCAGTCTTTCAACGTGTAGTTCCACCACACGCAGGCAAAGTCATAGAGGGAGGTGTTGGGAACAGCCTGAGAAGTAAGAACAGAAACAATCTCACTGTAAATCCTTCAGAAAAACACATGCATTCACAGTACTCATCTTTTTTTAATTTTTTTTATCTAAGTCAATTGTGAAGACTAACAGGTTTAAGTAAATGTGGGAAAGAAGAAATACCAATTATAATAGATTGTATTATGTACAAGACAACATATGTTCCCTGTAGCGGATAAGCATCCATGGAGAACTTCGATCAGGGGTGTAAAAACATGTGACTTAGATAATGAATAACTTCCCAATACGTTTCCCAGAGAATTTGGACCACTATGTGTTTATTGATTCCAAGATAAATCTTACTGTGGGCTTGAAGAGCATCTCAACATGTAACCCAGACACTTGTCCCAGGTTAGCAGAGATGACCCTTCTCCTGGTTCCTGAAGAAGCTCTGAAAGCCCTGGACCTGAAGAACCGGTCGTTTTGGTAGAGCACAAAACCAATGGAGTAGTTTGTGTTTTTACTACGTAAAACTGAGTGGAGTGAGAAAGAGGGGAGATTGTTGTTCATATCAGGACATCATATACATGAGTAGCTTGACCTTGCCTTGAGGGCTTATCTCGATAGTGACTCTAAATCTAAACGTTTGGAGACCACAAACAGCAGTTAAGCTCTCTCAGTGAAAGCAGTACAAGGAAATTGAAGCTTGAGTTTATACACTATGTTTGCATACCAACATTCGCTCACCTGGTGGGAATTTCATGACAATCTGGACATCGGTAGAACCTCCTTTGTCAGCTATCAGTTCAGAGGTATTGGTGTTGAGATGAATTCTGTTGGCAACAAAATTACCAGATCTTCCTGGAGAAGGAGATTCAATTTATTTGGGAATTTAAAGCAGAACAATATAGTGTTACTTCTGTACCACAGTAGGTGGGTGGCACATTCATTTGGGGGGACGGGCTCATGGTAACGGCTGAAGCAGAATAAGTGGAATTGTATCAAATACATCCATGTGTTTTATGCCATTCCATTCGCTCCGTTCCAGCCATTAATACAACAAATCAAATCCATACCAAACCTTATTGACCATCAGAGGAAAAACATTTGAAAATTGAGAAGTTTTACTCAGTCTGTCAACACAGATTTAAACTATCACTTTAAATGCCAGTTTGTAGGTTCACTAGCAGTCCCACCCACCAGTCAGAGCAGTAAACTGGATCCCTACTGAGTCACTTGGTACTTGGACAGACTGGACTGCCAAGTTGGGCTGAACCACCAAGGACACATTACTGTGCTGGTCCAGGGAAAAGTTCTCCAAGGTCTCTGTGAGGCTGGGAGAGAAACACAGAAAAACATTAGTTTACATGCACATGCAGCACACACAGAGGCACACATACACACATACAGTGGGGCAAAAAAGTATTTAGTCAGCCACCAATTGTGCAAGTTCACCCACTTAAAAAGATGAGAGAGAACTGTAATTTCCATCATATGTACACTTCAACTATGACAGACAAAATTAGAAAAAAAATCCAGAAAATCACATTGTAGGATTTTTTATGAATTTATTTGCAAATTATGGTGTAAAATAAGTATTTGGTCACCTACAAACAAGCAGGATTTCTGGCTCTCACAGACCTGTAACTTCTTCTTTAAGAGGCTCCTCTGTCCTCCACTCGTTACCTGTATTAATGGCACCTGTTTGAACTTGTTATCAGTATAAAAGACACCTGTCCACAACCTCAAACAGTCACACTCCAAACTCCACTATGGCCAAGACCAAAGAGCTGTCAAAGGACACCCAAAACAAAATTGTAGACCTGCACCAGGCTGGGAAGACTGAATCTGAAATAGGTAAGCAGCTTGGTTTGAAGAAATCAACTGTGGGAGCAATTATTAGGAAATGGAAGACATACAAGACCACTGATAATCTCCCTCAATCTGAGGCTCCACGCAAGATCTCACCCTGTGGGGTCAAAATGATCACAAGAACGGTGAGCAAAAATCCCAGAACCACACGGGGGGACCTAGTGAATGACCTGCAGAGAGCTGGGACCAAAGTAACAAAGCCTACCATCAGTAACACACTATGCCACCTGTGACTCAAATCCTGCAGTGCCAGACGTGTCCCCCTGCTTAAGCCAGTACATATCCAGGCCCGTCTGAAGTTTTCTAGAGAGCATTTGGATGATCCAGAAGAAGATTGGGAGAATGTCATATGGTCAGATTAAACCAAAATATAACTTTTTGGTAAAAACTCAACTCGTCGTGTTTGGAGGACAAAGAATGCTGAGTTGTATCAAAAGAACACCATACCCACTGTGAAGCATGGGGGTGAAAACATCATGCTTTGGGGCTGTTTTTCTGCAAAGGGACCAGGACGACTGATCTGTGTAAAGGAAAGAATGAATGGGGCCATGTATCGTGAGATTTTGAGTGAAAACCTCCTTCCATCAGCAAGGGCATTGAAGATGAAACGTGGCTGGGTCTTTCAGCATGACAATGATCCCAAACACACCGCCCGGGCAATGAAGGAGTGGCTTCGTAAGAAGCATTTCAAGGTCCTGGAGTGGCTTAGCCAGTCTCCAGATCTCAACCCCATAGACAATCTTTGGAGGGAGTTGAAAGTCCGTGTTGCCCAGCAACAGCCCCAAAACATCACAACATCAGAGGAGATCTGCATGGAGGAATGGGCCAAAATACCAGCAACAGTGTGTGAAAACCTTGTGAAGACTTACAGAAAACGTTTGACCTCTGTCATTGCCAACAAAGGGTATATAACAAACTATTGAGATAAACTTTTGTTGTTGACCAAATACTTATTTTCCACCATAATTTGCAAATAAATTCATTCAAAATTCTACAATGTGATTTTCTGGAGAAAAAAAATCTAATTTTGTCTGTCATAGTTGAAGTGTACCCAGGCCTCTCTCATCTTTTTAAGTGGGAGAACTTGCACAATTGGTGGCTGACTACTAATACTTTTTTGCCCCACTGGATACTCCAACATATGTAGAAATACACACTGTTCACGCTCACACACACACACAGACAAACACACACACTCCAGTACCTCTGAACAGCGTCTCTCTCCTGTGTACTCTCCTCACTGGCATTGAGCAGCTGACTGATGGTGGTTACAGCTGCCACTGCGATGTCCTGCAACATGATCAAAACCAGGGGATGAACCTCAAGTGTTCAAATCACTGCAGTAACAACCTCACGTTTCTCTCCAGAACATGTCAATGTTCACGACTTCAATGTTCAATGTTCACGATTTCAAAACATCTTATACCTCTGTGATATTTGCAGACAGAAGCAGTGTGTTAGCGATCTGAGCTGCTGTGGTGATGTTGTCAGCTGACAGCCGCTCTGGTTGGGAGGTCAGGATCTGAGTACTGAAGGCTAACTGTCGTAAATCACCTGAACTGCTGGAGATCTGAACAGAGAGAGACAAGGGTTTTTATTTATTATATTTTAGTAATGTTTTTCAACAGAACATTGAATAAGTTGCAGCAACAGGCTGAACTGTGAGTACATTTGGATATTAAATTGCCAGTACTAAATAAACTCAGCAAAAAAAGAAACATCCTCTCACTGTCAACTGCGTTTATTTTCAGTAAACTTAACATGTGTAAATATTTGTATGAACATAACGAGATTTATCAACTGAGACATGTGACTAACAGAAATTGAATAATGTGTCCCTAGACAAAGGGGATGTCAAAATCAAAAGCAACAGTCAGTATCTGGTGTGGCAACCAGCTGCATTAAGTACTGCAGTGCATCTCCTCCTCATGGACTTGCTGTGAGATGTTACCCCAGTCTTCCACCAAGGCACCTGCAATTTCCCGAACATTTCTGGGGGGAATGGCCCTAGCCCTCACCCTCCGATCTAATAGGTCCCAGACGTGCTCAATGGGATTGAGATCCGGGATCTTCGCTGGCCATGGCAGAACACTGACATTCCTGTCTTGCAGGAAATCCCTTACAGAATGAGCAGTATAGCTGGTGGCATTGTCATGCTGGAGAGTCATGTCAGGATGAGATTGCAGGAAGGGTACCACATGAGGGAGGAGGATGTCTTCCCTGTAACGCACAGCATTGAGATTGCCTGCAATGACAACAAGCTCTGTCCGATGATGCTGTGACACACCGCCCCAGACCATGATGGACCCTCCACCTCCAAATCGATCCCACTCCAGAGTACAGGCCTCGGTGTAACGCTCATTCCTTCGACGATAAACGCAAATCCCATCATCACCCCTGGTGAGACAAAACCGCGACTCGTCAGTGAAGAGCACTTTTTGCCAGTCCTGTATGGTCCAGCGACGGTGGGTTTGTGCCTATAGGCGACGTTGTTTCCGGTGATGCCTTACAACAGGCCTACAAAGCCCTCAGTCCAGCCTCTCTCAGCCTATTGCGGACAGTCTGAGCACTGATGGAGGGATTGTGCGTTTCTGGTGTAACTCGGGCAGTTGTTGTTGACATCCTGTACCTGTCCCGCAGGTGTGATGTTCGGATATACCGATCCTGTGCAGGTGTTGTTACAAGTGGTCTGCCACTGCAAGGACGATCAGCTGTCCGTCCTGTCTCCCTGTAGCACTGTCTTAGATGTCTCACAGTACAGACATTGCAATTTATTGCCCTGGCCACATCTGCAGTTATCATGCCTCCTTGCAGCATGCCTAAGGCATGTTCACGCAGATGAGCAGGGACCCTGGGCATCTTTCTTTTGGTGTTTTTCAGAGTCAGTAGAAAGGCCTCTTTAGTGTCCTAAGTTTTTATAACTGTGACCTTAATTTCCTACCGTCTGTAAGCTGTTCCACAGGTGCGTGTTCGCGAATTGTTTATGGTTCATTGAACAAGCATGGGAAACAGTGTTTAAACCCTTTACAATGAAGATCTGTGAAGTTATTTGGATTTTTACGAATTATCTTTGGAAGACAGGATCCTGAAAAAGGGACATTTCTTTTTTTGCTGAGTTCATGTGGCTCAGTTGGTAGAGAATGGCACTTGCAACGACAGGGTTGTGGGTTCGATTCCCACAGGGGACAAGTATGAAAATGTAAACACTCACTACTGTAAGTCACTCTGGATAATAGCGTCTACTAAATGTAAAAAATAAAATGTTACGTAAAACACAAGAAATAAAAAAATGAAATGTTCCTCATCAACTGTTAAGCAGAATAAAGGAACAGAATACATGATCTGAAGGTAAAAGCCAGTTGTTACTGATCTTCAAACTGTAAGATCCACTCCTCATAATGATGACTGTAACTGATACAAAGAAAGAAGAACACTAAACCAAGACTTCAATCAGGATCATAAAAAATATGCATATTGGCCTACATTTCCTTGAATGTCACTGAGGGTTACTTCACACTGCAGAATGTGAGGAGGACCAAACATCGGAGAGCCGGTGTCATTCAAACATCTTGCTGAGGCTCTTGGTAAACCGGCTGGAGGAACCAAGACAAAAAGATACTCAAGGTTTTGTGTTACCTAACACAACATTAATTAGGACTGTAACAGACGAATACATTTTTCTAATTTTAGGTGAATAAAAGTAATACCACTGGTTGTCTTCTCATCACACAACTCTTCTGAATAAGCAGACCAGCCAACCGTTGTTCTTGGGAAGGAAAAATCACCAATGATGGTGGAATTGCAGAAATTCCCTATAGAAGTAAAATACATTTCAACATGGAGCAAATGTATGACTGAACATGAAATATACATTCTGAATGTGAGATCCAAGGAAAAGTGGTGTGGACTGAGAATGTGAGATCCAGGGTTAGGTATAGTAGTGTAGTGGTGTGGTGTGTACTGTGAATGTGAGATCCAGGGTTAGGTATAGTGGTGTAGTGGTGTGTACTGTGAATGTGAGATCCAGGGTTAGGTGTAGTGGTGTGTACTGTGGATGTGAGATCCAGGGTTAGGTATAGTAGTGTAGTGGTGTGTACTGTGAATGTGAGATCCAGGGTTAGGTGTAGTGGTGTGTACTGTGGATGTGAGATCCAGGGTTAGCTATAGTAGTGTAGTGGTGTGTACTGTGAATGTGAGATCCAGGGTTAGGTGTAGTGGTGTGTACTGTGAATGTGAGATCCAGGGTTAGGTATAGTAGTGTAGTGGTGTGTACTGTGAATGTGAGATCCAGGGTTAGGTGTAGTGGTGTGTACTGTGAATGTGAGATCCAGGGTTAGGTATAGTAGTGTAGTGGTGTGTACTGTGAATGTGAGATCCAGGGTTAGGTGTAGTGGTGTGTACTGTGAATGTGAGATCCAGGGTTAGGTATAGTGGTGTAGTGGTGTGTACTGTGAATGTGAGATCCAGGGTTAGGTATAGTAGTGTAGTGGTGTGGTGTGTACTGTGAATGTGAGATCCAGGGTTAGGAATAGTAGTGTAGTGGTGTGTACTGTGAATGTGAGATCCAGGGTTAGGTGTAGTGGTGTGTACTGTGAATGTGAGATCCAGGGTTAGGTATAGTAGTGTAGTGGTGTGTACTGTGAATGTGAGATCCAGGGTTAGGTGTAGTGGTGTGTACTGTGAATGTGAGATCCAGGGTTAGGTATAGTATTGTAGTGGTGTGTACTGTGAATGTGAGATCCAGGGTTAGGTATAGTGGTGTAGTGGTGTGTACTGTGAATGTGAGATCCAGGGTTAGGTATAGTAGTGTAGTGGTGTGGTGTGTACTGTGAATGTGAGATCCAGGGTTAGGAATAGTAGTGTAGTGGTGTGTACTGTGAATGTGAGATCCAGGGTTAGGTATAGTAGTGTAGTGGTGTGGTGTGTACTGTGAATGTGAGATCCAGGGTTAGGTATAGTAGTGTAGTGGTGTGTACTGTGAATGTGAGATCCAGGGTTAGGTGTAGTGGTGTGTACTGTGAATGTGAGATCCAGGGTTAGGTATAGTAGTGTAGTGGTGTGTACTGTGAATGTGAGATCCAGGGTTAGGTGTAGTGGTGTGTACTGTGAATGTGAGATCCAGGGTTAGGTATAGTAGTGTAGTGGTGTGTACTGTGAATGTGAGATCCAGGGTTAGGTGTAGTGGTGTGTACTGTGAATGTGAGATCCAGGGTTAGGTATAGTATTGTAGTGGTGTGTACTGTGAATGTGAGATCCAGGGTTAGGTATAGTGGTGTAGTGGTGTGTACTGTGAATGTGAGATCCAGGGTTAGGTATAGTAGTGTAGTGGTGTGTACTGTGAATGTGAGATCCAGGGTTAGGTATAGTAGTGTAGTGGTGTGTACTGTGAATGTGAGATCCAGGGTTAGGTATAGTAGTGTAGTGGTGTGTATTGTGAATGTGAGATCCAGGGTTAGGTATAGTAGTGTAGTGGTGTGTATTGTGAATGTGAGATCCAGGGTTAGGTATAGTATTGTAGTGGTGTGTACTGTGAATGTGAGATCCAGGGTTAGGTATAGTATTGTAGTGGTGTGTACTATGAATGTGAGATCCAGGGGTAGGTATAGTATTGTAGTGGTGTGTACTGTGAATGTGATATTCAGGGTTATGTATAGTATTGTAGTGGTGTGTACTGTGAATGTGATATCCAGGGTTATGTATAGTATTGTAGTGGTGTGTACTGTAAATGGTAGATCCAGGGTTAGGTATAGTAATGTAGTATTGTGGAGTGGAGTCTGAATGGTAGATCCAGGGTTAGGTATAGTAGTGTAGTATTGTGGAGGAGTCTGAATGGTAGATCCAGGGTTAGGTATAGTAGTGTAGTATTGTGGAGGAGTCTGAATGGTAGATCCAGGGTTAGGTATAGTAGTGTAGTATTGTGGAGGAGTCTGAATGGTAGATCCAGGGTTAGGTATAGTAGTGTAGTATTGTGGACAAGTCTGAATGGTAGACCCAGGGTTATGTATAGTAGTGTGGTATTGTGGACGAGTCTGAATGGTAGATCCAGGGTTAGGTATAGTAGTGTAGTATTGTGGAGGAGTCTGAATGGTAGATCCAGGGTTAGGTATAGTGTAAGTGTGTGGATGTACCCTCTGCACAGGTCTCTCCAGTCCACTCATCAGGACAGATACAGACTCCACTCTGCAGCTCACCACCGTTGAAACAGTCCAGATGAGGGATTGTGGTGGTAGAGGTGGTGGTGGAGATGGTGGTGGTAGAGGTGGTAGGAAAGATGGTGGTGGTAGAAGTGGTGTTAGACATGGTGGTGGAGGTGGTGTTAGAGATGGTAGGATAGGTGTTGGTAGAGGTTGTGGAAAAGGTGTTGGTGGTGTTGGTAGAGATGGTGGGGAGACTGATACTGGTGATAGGGATAGAGGTAGGGTAACCAGTAGCTGGAAGACCAGTAGTATTTATGTAACCAGTAGCTGGAGGATCAGTAGTAGTTAGGTAACCAGTAGTTGGATGACCAGTAGTAGCTGCAGAGTATTCAGTAGTTGGAGTGTCGGTAGTTGGAGTGTCAGTAGTTAGATTATCAGTATTTGGCGTGTCAGTAGTTAAACTGTTAGTAGTTAGATTATCAGTAGTTGGCGTGTCGGTAGTTGGACTGTCGGTAGTTGGAGTGTCAGTAGTTGGAGTTTCAGTAGTTGCAAGGTCAGTAGTTGGCGTATCAGTAGTTGGAATGTCATTAGTTGGAGGGGCACTAGCTGGAGAGTCAGGCGTTAAAGGGGCAGTAGTAGTTGGAGGGTCAGAGGTTATAGGAGCAGTAGTAGTTGAGGTAGTTATGTCAATGGTGGTTGGAATGGCAGATGATGTGGTGAGATCCCCCTGTGATAAAGACACTTTAAAAAAGAGAATTAACTCAGTAAACCACATAAACAAGGGAACATAGTGCCAGTTGCTATAAACATAGGAGATGATCCATGCTGTTCCAGTTTCATTGTGCCTTCAGCAGTGTAGAAATGTTTTCTACTGTAGTTTATGAAAGAAAGAAGTCATTATCACTGCCAATAAACGGTTGATAGCAAAGGCTGCTCTGTTATCAACTGTATCTGAGACCTGACAGTAGTCTATTCACAGTATGTAAACAATGTCTTAACAGTAAAATCTGAAACAATGTCTTCACTGATGTTACTGTATCCCTTGCAGCAAACAGAGAAAACATCAATCAATCATTGCCTATAAATCAAACTTTAAAATTAAATAAACCACACTGTAAAAACAGTAAGGTTATATAAGGGTAATAATCAATTGATAAGTTAAATTCATCATACATTTTTGCACATCTTCATTGAAAGCAATTTTCCAACATAATTCTCAATCACAGAAGACTCTTAACAACAGCATCATACACTGAGTATACCAAACAGTAGGAACACCTTCCTGATGTTGAGTTGCACTTCCACACACTTCTGCCCTCAGAACAGCCTCAACACGTCAGGGCATGGACTCTACAAGGTATCGAAAGAGATGCTGTCCCATTTTGACTCCAATGCTTCCCACAGCTATGTCAAGTTGTCTGGATGTCCTTTGGGTGGTGAACCATTCTTAATACACACAAGAAACAGTTGAGCATGAAAAACCCAGCAGCGTTGCAGTTCTTGAACAAAAATGGTGGGCCAGGCACCTATTCCCATACCTGTTCAAAGGCACTTAAATCTTTTGTCTTGCCCATTCACCCACTGAATGGAACACAGACACAATCCATTTCTCAATTGTCTCAAGGCTTAAAAATCCTTCTTTAAACTGCCCACCCCCCTTCATCTACACTGATTGAAGTAAATTTAACAAGTGACATTAATAAAGCATCATAGCTTTCACCTGGAATAACCTGGCCAGTCTATGTCATGGAAAGAGCAGGTGTTCTTAATGTTTTGTACAGTCAGTGTAGTCTGAACATCTTAAATCACCCTGAATGAATCAAATATAGAGCAAGTCTTACCTGTAGCAAAGACAGCTATAACCCATAGCTCCTTCATCTCTGCTGTTTCCAGTGATCCAGTGTCAGCAGACTGCACATTATTAGGACGTCTGTTGGTCTTATGTTGCGGGCTCTCCACCTGTCACAGAGATTGTAGTAACGTTCAGGTACCAGTTAATGATTTATTATTGAAATTAAGGAGGCAGTACTGTAGGATCAGTAAAGACACACAAATAAGTCAGCTATGTGACAGGATGAATAAAATGGACCAGTCAACCAATAGCATTACCCTTCTCTATGCAAAACATTCTTGGTTGCACCTGGGAGGTACAGTACATGTTTTGGTAAACAGAACAACTTTTTTTCCACTAGAGCAGGTGTAATTAGATCTCCAGATTAGAGTTGAAGAATTAAACAAAATAATGGAAGTGTCATGGAGGTCTGGATTATAATGTGAGGACACTAGAAGGTATACTTCTTTAGAACAGGGTTTCCCAAACTCAGTCCTGGGGCCCTCCTGGGTGCAGGTTTTGTTTTTCGCCCTAGCACTACACAGTAAATTAAATTAACCAACTCAAGATTTGATTATTTGAATCAAACAACATTGAAATGACTTAAACCACATCAAGACTGTGTTGAAATTATAATGGACCTACAAGTATAGTCTACAAATACCTAGGTGTCTGGTTAGACTGTAAACTCTCCTTCCAGACTCACATTAAGCATCTCCAATCCAAAATTAAATCTAGAATCGGCTTCCTTTTTCGCAAAACAAAGCTTCCTTCACTTATGCTTACAAACATACCCTCGTAAAACTGACTATCCTACCGATCCTTGACTTCGGGAGATGTCATCTATAAAATAGCCTCCAACACTCTACTCAACAAACTGCATGTAGTCTATTACAGTGCCATCCGTTTTGCCACCAAAGCCCCATACACTACTCACCACTGTGACCTAGTTTGGACTAGTTTGAGCAAATGTTGACTGCGAGGAAGTCTCTAAATGTGGGTCATCGCTGTTGGGGTCACCTGACAGGTACTTTCCACCCTGAGTATTCTGGGAGCTGGATGGTACCGCAATCGCTACTCCTTCTTCCTCCATCAAGGAACTCAGAATCAGAATCACCTTTATTCACCAAATACATTTGCATGTACAGGAACTTGACTCTGTGAAATGGTGCTGCCACAATAAACAGAATATACAGACAGACAATAAACAAACAGATTATATACGGACAATACATACAGTGGGGCAAAAAAGTATTTAGTCAGCCAGCAATTGTGCAAGTTCTCCCACTTAAAAAGATGAGAGAGGCCTGTAATTTTCATCATAGGTACACTTCAACTATGACAGACAAAATTAGAAAAAAAATCCAGAAAATCACATTGTAGGATTTTTTATGAATTTATTTGCAAATTATGGTGGAAAATAAGTATTTGGTCACCTACAAACAAGCAAGATTTCTGGCTCTCACAGACCTGTAACTTCTTCTTTAAGAGGCTCCTCTGTCCTCCTCTGTTACCTGTATTAATGACACCTGTTTGAACTTGTTATCAGTATAAAATACACCTGTCCACAACCTCAAACAGTCACACTCCAAACTCCACTATGGCCAAGACCAAAGAGCTGTCAAAGGACACCAGAAACAAAATTGTAGACCTGTACCAGGCTGGGAAGACTGAATCTGCAATAGGGAAGCAGCTTGGTTTGAAGAAATCAACTGTGGGAGAAATTATTAGGAAATGGAAGACATACAAGACCACTGATAATCTCCCTCGATCTGGGGCTCCACACAAGATCTCACCCCGTGGAGTCAAAATGATCACAAGAACGGTGAGCAAAAATCCCAGAACCACACGGGGGTACCTAGTGAATGACCTGCAGAGAGCTGGGACCAAAGTAACAAAGCCTACCATCAGTAACACACTACACCGCCAGGGACTCAAATCCTGCAGTGCCAGACGTGTCCCCCTGCTTAAGCCAGTACATGTCCAGGCCCGTCTGAAGTTTGCTAGAGAGCATTTGGATGATCCAGAAGAAGATTGGGAGAATGTCATATGGTCAGATTAAACCAAAATATAACTTTTTGGTAAAAACTCAACTCGTCGTGTTTGGAGGACAAAGAATGCTGAGTTGCATCCAAAGAACACCATACCTACTGTGAAGCATGGGGGTGGAAACATCATGCTTTGGGGCTGTTTTTCTGCAAAGGGACCAGGACGACTGATCCGTGTAAAGGAAAGAATGAATGGGGCCATGTATCGTGAGATTTTGAGTGAAAACCTCCTTCCATCAGCAAGGGCATTGAAGATGAAACGTGGCTGGGTCTTTCAGCATGACAATGATCCCAAACACACCGCCCGGGCAACGAAGGAGTGGCTTCATAAGAAGCATTTCAAGGTCCTGGAGTGGCCTAGCCAGTCTCCAGATCTCAACCCCATAGAAAATCTTTGGAGGGAGTTGAAAGTCCGTGTTGCCCAGCAACAGCCCCAAAACATCACTGCTCTAGAGGAGATCTGCATGGAGGAATGGGCCAAAATACCAGCAACAGTGTGTGAAAACCTTGTGAAGACTTACAGAAAACGTTTAACCTCTGTCATTGCCATCAAAGTGTATATAACAAAGTATTGAGATAAACTTTTGTTATTGACCAAATACTTATTTTCCACCATAATTTGCAAATAAATTAATTAAAAATCCTACAGTGTGATTTCTTTTTCATTTTGTCTGTCATAGTTGAAGTGTACCTACGATGAAAATTATAGGCCTCTCTCATTTTTTTAAGTGGGAGAACTTGCACAATTGGTGGTTGACTAAATACTTTTTTGCCTCACTGTATATACATATACACACAGTACCAGTCAAATAAACATATATACTGTATATAGACACATAATTAATTTAGCCTATAGACCAGGCTAAAAAACTACAAACTACACTATAAACACCAAGATAAAAACTACAGACTACACAATAACCAGCAGGCTAAAAAACTACAGACTACACAATAAACACTAGGCTAAAAACTACAGACTACACTATAAACACCAAGATAAAAAGTACAGACTGCACTATAAACTAAGGAGATGATTGTGGACTACAGGAAAAGGAGGACCTGAGCATGCCCCCATTTTCATCGGCAGGAATGTAATGGAGCAGGTTGAGAGCTTCAAGTTCCTTGGTGTCCACATCACCAACAAATTAGAATGGCCCAAACACACCAAGACAGTTGTGAAGAGGGCACGACAAAGCCTATTCCCCCTCAGGAAACTAAAAAGATTTGGCATGGGTTCTGAGATCCTCAAAAGGTTCTGCAGCTGCAACATTGAGAGCAATGTTGCAGCTGTTGCATCACTGCCTGGTACGGCAATTGCTCGGCCTCCGACCACAAGGCACTACAGAGTGTAATGCGTACGGCCCAGTACATCACTGGGGAATAAGCTGCCTGCCATCCTGGACCTCTACAACAGGCGGTGTCTGAAGAAGGCCCTAAAAATTGTCAAAGACCCCAGCCACCCCAGTCATAGACTGTTCTCTCTACTACCGCATGGCAAAGGGGGCCCGGAGTGCCAAGTCTAGGACAAAAAGGCTTCTCAACAGTTTTACCCCCAAGCCATAAGACTCCTGAACAGGTTAACAAATGGCTACCCTGACTATTTTCATTGTGTGTCCCCCTCTTTTACGCTGCTGCTACTCTCTGTTTACCATATATGCATAGTCACTTTAACTATACATTCATGTACATACTACCTCAATTGGCCCGACCAACCAGTGCTCCCGCACATTGGCTAACCGGGCTACCTGCATTGTGTCCCACCACCCACCAACCCCTCTTTTACACTACTGCTACTCTCTGTTCATCATATATGCATAGTCACTTTAACCATATCTACATTGTACATACTACCTCAATCAGCCCCACTAACTGTCTGTATGTAGCCTTGCTATTTTTATAGCCTTGCTACTGTATATAGCCTCGATGCTGTTATTTTTCACTGTTTTTTTCCTGATGTTTTTATTTCTTTACTTACCTATTGTTCACCTAATACCTTTTTTGCACTATTGGATAAAGCCTGTAAGTAAGCATTTCACTGTAAAGTACACCTGTTGTATTTGGCACACATGACAAATAAACTTTGATTTGATTTGAAACACCAGGCTGGCAGCAAGCACGCAACTGAGAGGTCAAATGAATGAGTTAGAGAGTGGGACTATGTGACAGACAAAACAGGATGCCATTGATTTGAATTCTGTGGTATAAAGTAAACATGGCGGGTGGCATAAGTAAACAAGAAACCTTTCAACACAATGGATCATTCTTTTAGTTTTTTACAACTTTTAAAATAGCTCTTTGCCATTGTTAAAAGCATGCAATACAAACGTTGATAGGGAAAAGCTTTTACAGTATTAGTTATAACATTTTATACAGCAATTGCCCCACATTGATATTGGTAGTACAGTACAGTTCATGTGAGAGATATCATCAGCTCCAGCTCGTGGCTTCAGCCAATCAGATTGTCCACATGCACCCCACACTCTGCCCATGCACTGACCATGCATCCTGTGATTGGTCAGATGCTCCTAGCTAGCCCAACACTGGCCAGTCAGTTCCGTTGCATGCTCTCTCAAGTGTATCAGTATTAACTGCAAGATAACACACACAGACTTGATAAAAGCAAATGAGATGTTTATGCAAATATGTTTCTAGTACAATAGGGTTCTAATATAACACATAGGAAGTGGAATAAGAATATATAATTTACTTAAATATTGTTCATCCGTCATGCTGTCCTAATGAAGCGGGTGTGTCCTGTCCTAATGCAGCAGGTGTATTCTGTCCTGATGGGGTGGGTGTGTTCTGTCCTGATGGGGCAGGTGTGTTCTGTCCTGATGGGGCAGGTGTGTTCTGTCCTGATGGGGCAGGTGTGTTCTGTCCTGATGGGGCAGGTGTGTTCTGTCCTGATGGGGCATGTGTGTTCTGTCCTGATGGGGCAGGTGTGTTCTGTCCTGATGGGGCAGGTGTGTTCTGTCCTGATGGGGCAGGTGTGTTCTGTCCTGATGGGGCAGGTGTGTTCTGTCCTGATGGGGCGGGTGGGTTCTGTCCTGATGGTGCAGGTGTATTCTGTCCTGATGGGGCAGGTGTATTCTGTACTGATGGTGCAGGTGTATTCTGTCCTGATGGGGCAGGTGTGTTCTGTCCTGATGGTGCAGGTGTGTTCTGTCCTGATGGTGCAGGTGTGTTCTGTCCTGATGGTGCAGGTGTATTCTGTCCTGATGGTGCAGGTTTATTCTGTCCTGATGGTGCAGGTGTATTATGTCCTGATGGTGCAGGTGTATTCTGTCCTGATGGGGCAGGTGTATTCTGTCCTGATGGTGCAGGTGTATTCTGTCCTGATGGGGAAGGTGTATTCTGTCCTGATGGTGCAGGTGTATTCTGTCCTGATGGTGCAGGTGTATTCTGTACTGATGGGGCTGGTGCGTTGTCCTGATGGGGCTGGTGCGTTGTCCTGATGGGGCAGGTGTATTCTGTCCTGATGGTGCAGGTGTATTCTGTCCTGATGGTGCAGGTGTATTCTGTACTGATGGGGCTGGTGCGTTGTCCTGATGGGGCTTGTGCGTTGTCCTGATGGGGCTGGTTTGTCGATCCATCCTGATGGGGTGCTTGCATTCCATTCATGCGGTTGTCTGCTATGTTAAAATATGGCTGAGCAATGCCACGCCACTCACCAAATGTGCAGTCCGTCTTGGTCGTTTAAGTGGCCCAGAATTGTCTTTATTCATCTTTCTTCTCCATCGGCTTCCAGGCTCTGGTCTTGTCATTTTGAGTCTCCAATATTATTCAATAGAGATACAATTAATTACGGCTAGCCCAGTGCCACAACTCACAAAATATCATCAAGATACGTAGGTCTAATACATCTTATAAAGATTCAAGATGCAACACTAATATGCATTACCAAATAAAATTGTTAGGAATTTTGTCCCTTATATACAGTACACACATATGCTGAAATGCTAAGGCTACCAGCTAGGCAAACGTTATATTGTAATTCAATATGCATGGGGGTCTCGACTGAAGTATATTATGTGATAAACTTGCATTACTAATACAAAAAGATAACTATATTTTAGTTCTTGCAAACACTGACACAACTTTTCCCTGTGAGTTTGTACAAGCTCCCTGGCAAAACCATATAACAATATTTCATATTTCAATGAAACATGGTGAAGCCCCAAAATTGCCCTCTCTAGAAGGCTGTGTTTCAGACATAAGGAAGTGGATGGCTGCAAACTTTCTACTTTTAAACTCGGACAAAACAGAGATGCTTGTTCTAGGTCCCAAGAAACAAAGATCTTCTGTTGAATCTGACAATTAATCTTGATGGTTGTACAGTTGTCTCAAATAAAACTGTGAAGGACTTCGGCATTACTCTGGACCCTGATCTCTCTTTTGACGAACATATCAAGACTGTTTCAAGGACAGCTTTTTTCCATCTACGTAACATTGCAAAAATCCGAAACTTTCTGTCCAAACATTATGCAGAAAAATTAATCCATGCTTTTGTTACTTCTAAGTTAGACTACTGCAATGCTCTACTTTCCGGCTACCCAGATAAAGCACAAAATAAATTTCAGTTAGTGCTAAATACGGCTGCTAGAATCCTGACTAGAACCAAAAAATGTGATCATATTACTCCAGTGCTAGCCTCCCTACACTGGCTTCCTGTTAAGGCAAGGGCTGATGTCAAGGTTTTACTGCTAACCTACAAAGCATTACATGGGCTTGCTCCTACCTATTTTTCCAATTTGGTCCTGCAGTACATACCTACACTTACGCTACTGTCACAAGACGCAGGCCTCCTTATTGTCCCTAGAATTTCTAAGCAAACAGCTGGAGGCAGGGCTTTCTCCTATAGAGCTCCATTTTTATGGAATGGTCTGCCTACCCATGTGAGAGACGCAGACTCATCTCTTCAGTGGGTCATATGATTGAGTGTAGTCTGGCCCAGGAGTGTGAAGGTGAACGGAAAGACTCTGGAGCAATGAACCGCCCTTGCTGTCTCTGCCTGGCCGGTTCCCCTCTCTCCACTGGGATTCTCTGCCTCTAACCTTATTACAGGGGCTGAGTCACTGGCTAACTGGTGCTCTTCCATGCCGTCCCTGGGAGGGGTGCATAACTTGAGTGGGTTGAGTCACTGACGTGATCTTCCTGTCTGGGTTGGCGCCCCCCCTTGGGTTGTGCCGTGGCGGAGATCTTTGAGGGCTATACTCGGCCTTGTCTCAGGATGGTAAGTTGGTGGTTGAAGATATCCCTCTAGTGGTGTGGATGCTGTGGCAAAGTGGGTGGGGTTATATCCTTCTTGTTTGGCCCTGTCCGGGTAGTATCATCAGTGTCCTGACCCCTCCTGTCTCAGCCTCCAGTATTTATGCTGCAGTAGTTTATGCGTCGGGGGGCTAGGGTCAGTTTGATATATCTGGAGTACTTCTCCTGTCTTATCCGGTGTCCTGTGTGAATTTAAGTTTGCTCTCTCTAATTCTCTCTTTCTCTCTTTCTTTCTCTCTCGGAGGACCTGAGCCCTAGGACCATGCCTCAGGACTACCTGGCATGATGACTCCTTGCTATCCCCAGTCCACCTGGCAGTGCTGCTGCTCCAGTTTCAACTGTTCTGCCTGCGGCTATGGAACCCTGACCTATTTCACCGGACGTGCTACCTGTCCAAGACCTGCTGTTTTCAACTCTCTAGACAGCAGGAGCGGTAGAGATACTCTTAACGATCAGCTATGAAAAGCCAACTGACATTTTCTCCTGACGTGCCGACTTGCTGCACCCTCGACAACTACTGTGATCATTATTAGTTGACCATGCTGGTCATTTATGAATATTTGAACATCTTGGCCATGTTCTGTTATAATCTCCACCCGGCACAGCTAGAAGAGGACTGGCCACCCCTCATAGCCTGGTTCCTCTCTAGGTTTCTTCCTAGGTTTTGGCCTTTCTAGGGAGTTTTTCCTAGCCAACCCTGTTTCACATTTATTTCAAAGAACATATAACTCATTGGATGACTTTACTTGAAATGTGATTGGACGACAGTCAAAGACCTACGTGAAAGACGGTTGGAATTAAGATTGAGGTCATTGCTTTGCTGATGCTGACGATGAGTGATCCACGGATCCACGCAGATCCTTGCCGCAGATAGTTTGAATTTGCTAAGTAAAGAAGGTAAGAATCATAATCAACTGAATACACTGTGAACGATTAAATGTTCGTACCCTAAGGTGAAATAATGATATATGTAGTATATCATTTTCAGGGCTATATCAAAATGGAAAATGATAACGTGCTGTTGTATTTCTGAGCAGCCAGCTGCATGTAGCTACAGTAATATAGCTATAACCGGGTTAGCAGCTAAGAAGAATTTTCCTCCATAGAGACAAAGGTTTTCCACAAAGAAAGGGCAGGATATGTCTCCAGAATTGGACCCAAATGAGCATTCTGGTACGTACTGCACTAATCTGAAATCATATGAATGTCTGTTACCTGTAGGATAAGCACCAGGAGAAAATGATGTGCAATTATGTGTCTCTTTTCACGTGATCTTTTGAGTAACATAGGGCTTTAACATTTTCTCTCCTTCTATTCAATTTCTCTTTCAGGACATTTTGCTTTTGTGAGGTTTGAGAATGGATGCACTGCAAAACTCTTCCAAACATCTGATATTCTAGGTGAAGAGGCAGTTCCTATCAGACAGCTGCAAGATCTTAGGTCAGGAGTAACCATTCTAGCCAAGTGGTCAGACGGCACATTTTATAAGGCCACTGTTGAATACACTGGTTGGCCAGACCAGATTGAAAAAAAGGTTTGAAAGAAAAACAATGACAGATTCTTAGATATGGACAAGCAAGAGAAGGGCTTCCCACCTCAACCAACAGTACGTCAGTCACCCACATCTGAACATTTAAGCTCAGTGTTCAAGTGACACTGTAATAATTGAGGAGCCCACTGTCTGAACACGGTGAAGATGTCAGATCAATACCTACTCTCTGCAGACAAAACACAGCCTGTCCATCTCTATGGTGGCAATGCACTCGCCCTGGTGAGACAGCATCAACCAGCCCCGATTGAACAGCATGCACCAACCCCAGTTGGACAGCATTCCCCAACCCCTATGGGACAGGACACACCCACCCTGGTGAAACAGCATCCACCAGCAGAGCAGGGACATCTTCCCCTAGCCCCAGTGGGACAGCACTCACCAGCCCCCAATGGATGGAATTCACCAGCCCCAGTGGGACAGCACTCACCAGCCCCAGTGGGACAGCACTCACCAGCCCCAGTGGGACAGCACTCACCAGCCCCCAATGGATGGAATTCACCAACCCCTGTGGGACAGCACGCACCCACCCTCACTGGATGGAAAGCACCAGCCTCAGTGGGACAGCACGCACCAGCTCCAGTGGGACAGCACGCACCAGCCCTCACTGGATGGAATTCACCAGCCCCAGTGGGACAGCACTCACCAGCCCCCAATGGATGGAATTCACCAGCCCCAGTGGGACAGCACTCACCAGCCCCAAATGGATGGAATTCACCAGCCCCAGTGGGACAGCACTCACCAGCCCCAGTGGGACAGCACTCACCAGCCCCCAATGGATGGAATTCACCAGCCCCTGGACAGGGATGAGGTTGAAAAAAATCCTGTGTGACAAGGGAAGGGTGGAGGAAGTAATTTTGAGAATAGGTAAGTAATTAATATCATGTCACCTATCAAACTTTATTTTGTGAAGTTGAATTGTAAATAATTTTGAAAAACTTCTCCAACCCCATTTCTGGTCTTTGTTTTTTTTTTTACATTTGGAAGAGTGATTGGGCCTTGAACACATAATAATGAATGTACTGTATGTGCTATTGTCTCATCTCAAACCCAGTCCAGATCCGAGAGCTGCACGCTCTCATTGACATCGTTGGAGAGCAACACTGTGAGCTACAGGAGAGAAAGCCATCGGTGCTGTCCGGCGAGCAAGAGTTGTTTCCTGACAGTGGCATGTTCCTCTCATTGTTCCACCTGGCTGCCATCCATCAGGCATCTAGGCAAGATTTCTTGCATCTGTTTCATATCCTTTTTGACCGAGTTTTTCTCAGTGGAAGAATGTGTCAATTCATTTGCCTTTGGACACCATGGCAAGATCCCAGAGAGGAAGAGAGTCCTCGACCGGAAGAAGGTCAACGGAATTCTAAGTATTTTCTCAAAGCTAGGTTACTTTGTTACTTAACTGCCTACTGCAAATTAGGATTGATGGGAATGAAAAGTGAGATGCTTTGTTAATATAATAAGCACTGTTGAATAAATTTGTTGAACTGTATCAGTTTTCATTCTTGTTTTGAACAGCTAATCATTAATACTGCAAATTAATGCTAACAAATTTAATTCTCAATTGTCTCATCTCATTAATCAAGCTGATGTATAGCTTCTGTAGTAATTTTAAGAGAAATAAATGAGACGTTGCACATACAATGTAGAGATCTCCTTTATGGCTCATACTTCTTAGACATTTCTGAAATGATCCCCTCAGACAAAGATTATTAGACTAATAAAAGTCTCAAACTTGTCTCAGGAACTTATCATTATTGCTCCTCTAAAATAACAGAGGCAAGGATGAGCTCAACGGTGTACAATGATGAGACCTCTGCTGATCATACTTCTTGAATAATGCTAAAACGATCATCTCAATTCAATTCATGTGTCCTATATATGTATCATAGAAGTCTCGAACATCTCAATATTTCTCCTAGGAGCAATAACCCAGACACAAATGGTCACAGAATGATTCCAAATTGAGAAGCTCTAGGTAGTCACAAGATCTGGAGGATATCCGAGTGAACAACAGATTGTTTTCCTATGGGCAGTACAGTATAATACAGAGAAGTGGTATAGTATAGAGTAGTATAGTACAGTATTGACTCAATTCCTCCTGCCTGTATCCCAGTGGATCATCCACTCTGTAACTAATTCCTAAGGTGAGGGCCACCACAACCGCAGGCAGTCCTAAAGGAGAGAATGTTGTTATTGCCTGGTAGTTTTGCATTTTATTTAACTAGGCAAGTGAGTTAAAAATGAATTCTTATTTCTAACGACGGTCTACCCCAGCCAATCCCGGACGACACTGTACGCTGGCCTATGTGACTCCCAATCACAGCCCGATGTAAGACAGCCTGGAATCGAACCAGGGTCTGTAGTGACGCCTCTAGACCTGAAATGCAGTGCCTTAGACCTCTGTGCCACTCAGGAGCCCATGCATGCAGCCATATTGAGTATTCGGGAAAGTATTCAGACCCCTGACCTTTTACACATTTTGTTACCTTAGTCTTATTCTAAAATGGAATAAATACAATTGTTTCCTCATCAATGTAAAAACAATACCCCATAATGACAAAGCGAAGAGGTTTTTAGACATTTTTGCAAATGTATTTATTAGCTTCTAAATGAGAGAATTGGTTTTCATGAGTGAACTATGCTCAAGTCAGTGGCCCCGCCCATGTGAACAGACATCGGTTGTAAACTATGAAACACGGCCCTCTCTCCCAACCCTATATAAGCCCCTTTACGAAAATGTAACTTTCTGTTCCAAGGACGTGCGGACTTGAGGTCCCCATGTTGAAATGACAAAGACCACCTACAGATCTAAGCCAACATCAGCAAGAACCTAACGAAATTAGCATCGAATTTCAATGTGAAGTTCACGACCTATACGCCAGAAGGATGAATTTCGACTATACCAGCCAGAATATAGCAAGAGCTTAAAGTATGGCAACTTGGTATGAACTTTGAACTCTTATTCACTAAAGAAGTGATACCTCCTAGCCATTGCGTTAGTGCAGAAACTGTAGACGTGGGCTAGGAGAGGACGGACAGAGTATCACTCCTACCACACAACGACGGTACTGCCAAGTATCCATTCTACCACCAGACACCAACCGATCGAAGCGGAGCTCAGAGTAAATATTTATTGCATTTTCCTTTTCCAAATGGGCGGTTATTTAGAATGCATAAGATTCTGTATTTACGATAGAGTAGCTGCCTACAGCCCGATAGACAAAATAACAGTCTTCCCGCTCTTTCATTCACAACCCAACCCCCTTTCTTTGTGTAACCAGCCGTCATATCTGTTCCGTCCGCTAGGGACATTTTCCTTTATGACATAATTTGTAATATGATCCATTCTGTGTAGATGTAATTCTGTGAGATTATTTAGGTATTTAGTAAATAAATAAACCAAATTTTGTATTGCTGATTAAGCTTGTTAGCCTGGGTTCGTGAAGATACCCAAGAATTTACAACTTTCAGATGAGACTGAATAAGGCGACGATTAAATATTGACTGCTATTGATATAAATGATTACCAGGTCTTTAAGAGTTTATTCGGAAGATAACAGCTCTATAAACATTATGTCGTGGTGCCCCGACTTTCTAGGTAATTATTTACCTGATTATCTTAAATCAGGTAATATTAATTACAGAGAAATGATTTTATAGAACAGCATGTCATATCACCTAATCCGGCATAGCCAAAGACACGACAACTGTATCCGTCACAGCACAGACAAAATATTCATCAATCATTCTATAAACCAAACTTTAAAATTCATAAACCAAATTGTAAAATCAGTAAGGTCATATATTATTATTACAGAGTCTGCATTAACATGCAGGTACCAGATAATGATTTAGTATTGAAATTAAGGGGAAAGTACTATACATTGGTTTCAACACAACGCATGTTGTCAACAGGATCAGTAAAGACAACAAAGTACATTTTTTGGAAAATAGATCAGACATGACTGGATGAATAAATTAGATACACATGGATGAATACTGTGAGGACCAGTCAACCAATAGCATTACCCTTCTCTGCAAAACATTATTTGTTGCAGCTGGAAAGGTACAGTACATGTTTTGGTAAACAGAAAAACATTTTTCCACTAGAGCAGGTGTAATTAGATCTCCAGATTTGAGGGTTATTTTTTATTTTTTTAAGTGATAATTGTCTTGGAGGTCTGGATTAGAATTTGAGGCCACTATAAGGTGTACTTCTCTAGAACATGGGTTCGATGCTGAAGTACATGTAACACAAAACTCATCATATACTAAGAGAAAACTGTTCCAATGAAAGGAAGTTGTTCCTTAAGTAACCATGGTAAGAAGACAGATGAACCCAACTGCAGAAATGACAAATGATGCCTTTACATTGACATTATTAATTCATGTAATTCATTCAATAATCTCCAATACACAAAACTGCTACAGCATAGCCATTTATTGTTATTTAACAATGTACATCTCATTTAGAAACAATTGAATTGTTGAGTGGTCAACATGAAAATGTGCATTGACAGCAGCACACAACCATATGGATGCAATCTGACCACTGCTCTTGCCTTTCTCTTAACCCTTTCCGTTCAGCTCTGGATGGCTCCTCTCTTTAAGGCCATATCATGCCCTGATCTAGTCTTGGGTATGTCCCAATTATAACGCCTGCCTCCTGAAGTGTACACTCGTTCACTATTTCACCCACAAATCTAAAAACATTGGATTCGCAGAGGCACTGTTCATAGCAGGGATGGTGAACTGCTGGTCTGGTGTAGGCCCGCAAAAACATTTCCAAAAATGAAAGGAAAAGAATGAGGAACTCAGTCAGGTTCTCTAACTTGTTGAAAGTTAGAATAGTAGAAAACACAAGGTGCAATTTCAATGTTTGGTAGTGCATCAGCAGTTTCTCTCTTGTAATGTCAGTCACTTGAGTCACTCAATTAGCCCATGTCAGCAAACATTTGTTTAGACTGGTAAAATAGTCTAGCCAGCGATCTAAACTTGTTTTAATCATGGTCGAATTACCAACTGGGGAGGGTCATTCTCACTCAGATATCATAATAAAAACTGCAAACATTTCTCTCCATCCTATAGTTGGGTGAGAAATTTCAAGAAATTAGCTGAAAAACTGCACATTTCTCTCCACCCAATTGCAAATTATTAGAATTCCATGAAATTAGTTTGGTTACAAAATCTATCCTCGCCATGGCAAATTGTGTAGAATATTAAGGAAAGGAAAGGAAATTAAAACATACTTTTTTCCCTCTCCATTGTCATTGGGGGGGGGGCGCTAAAACTTTGTGCTCGCAAGGTGGGACACACACAAAATTCCACTTGGGGCACCCAAAAGGCTAGGGCTGGCTCTGACTATATGTGTGGGTATGGATGAGTTTAATTATTTAACCTTTATTTAACCAGGCAAGTCAGTTAAGAACAAATTCTTATTTTCAATGACGGCGTAGGAACAGTGCCCCTGAACAACTGCCTTGTTCAGGGGCAGAACAACAGATTTTTACCTTGTCAGCTCGGGATTTGATCTTGCAACCTTTCGGTTACTTATCCAACGCTCTAACCACTAGGCTACCTGCCGCCCCAAGGTTAGGTAGACCCGCGAGCTACTGCGGCATGATGAGTTCAGATGTTTTGTGGTCCCCACCCCATCAAAGGTGCCTATCCCTGGTCTAGTGGGAGTTTCTACCATATTTATTATTCCAGTCATTCCCTTTCAAATCAGTGAACAAGTGCAAACTTGTGGAGAAAGGAGCGGTAATTAGAACATATGGCTAAGACTGGAGTTACAGTAACTAGCGTACTATCCCTTGCAGGACAGTTTATGGCAGCCAGCTCCATAGATCAGGATGAGATATAAGAGGATGGGTTTCTAAAGGCAGCAGGACAGGTCAACATTAAACCCTGGAGTCTCAGATAGACAACTCAAGTCTTAATCTGTCCACAGGCTCCAGAGCCAGGAGATGAGATAATGGAGGTTAGAGGGTTTACCAGGAAGACGACAGGACAGCCTGCTGAGTATTCCAATTAGTCCTACAACTATCAATTAGGGATGGCGAGATGGGGATGTAGAATTCAAATATAGATGGAAGATGGGCCTAGAAGTGGTGTCAGACAGTGGCAGGCAGCAATAGTCATTCCTTGTCAGTTGTTTAAATAATTTAGTCCTCTGTCCTCATTTCTTCTTCTTGTCTTGTGTGGAGGTGAACCAGGCGTCCAGCAGCTTCTTGCTGTAGTAGATCTGCCAGCCGTGCACCTGCACCGCGATCACCATCACCAGGTACATGACGGACACGGCAGAGAAGCCGAAGATGAAGCGGTAGGCCTTGCCGTGGCGGTACAGCTGCTGGGCCACTGGGAACATCTCCATGCCCCCGTAGATGAGCGGTGCTATGCAGAAGAGGCCAGCACTGATCATGGAGATCACCAGGTAGCTGATGTTGTTTTTGGGCAGGGCCATGAAGCTGAAGAGGGAAGGGATGATACTCAGCAGGTAGGGGTACTCCCACTGGTAGGGAGCAGCCACCACACTGTGGGACACTAGGTTCAGCTGGCTCACTGTCACCTGGGCAGCTAAGAGGAGCCAGATCAGAACATGGACGATGTTCAGTTTACGGATCTCGGACTTGAGGGCGACACTAATGAGAAAGACAGAGGAGAAGGACAAGAATATGTGATGTTTCAAATGGGTCACTGTGAACAAAACCTGTCATCTTGTTTTTATGTAGGCACTTAACCGTAATCGCTCCTGTAAGCCGGTCTGGATAAGAGTGTCTGCTAAATGACTAAAATGCAAAAACATTCAAATGTTATTTTTATTTCACCAGGTAGGCTAGTTGAGAACAAGTTCTCATTTGCAACTGTGACCTGGCCAAGATAAAGCATAGCAGTGTGAGGAGGTAGGCAATAAATAGGCCATAGGAGTGAATAATTACAATTGAGCAGATTAACACTGGAGTGATAAATGATCAGATGATCATGTACAGGTAGAGATACTGGTGTGCAAAAGAGCAGAAAAGTAAATAAAATAAAAACAGTATGGGGATGAGGTAGGTAAATTGGGTGGGCTATATACCGATGGACTACGTACAGCTGCAGCGATCGGTTAGCTGCTCAGATAGCAGATGTTTAAAGTTGGTGAGGGAGATAAAAGTCACCAAGTTCAGAGATTTTTGCAATGAGAGCGAACCTCATCTGGTAGTGTGAGGCCACTCTCTCGCGGTGCTGAAAGTCACTTCCATCTGTGCCAGTAGCTCGAGGTCCAGCTCGGGAAGCCATGGTTACCGCCTGTTCAAAAAACTCAAAGTAAAACATGTCATTCATTGTGTTAGAGCTTTCTAAGGTGCTCATTAGTTATTTCACAACTGCAGATAAGTATACAGCATTCGCTATCACTCTCGAAGACATTGAAACCTAATGGCAGGCTAATTACATTAGACAACTAGCCTTTAAAATAACACAACTAATACAATTTGTATGAAATGAGCAATACCAATGAATTAATAATTGCATTAGTCACATGCACTGTAAACAGGTGTAGACTAACAGTGAAATGCTTACTTACGGACCCTTCCCACAATGCAGAGAGAAAAATAGAACAATAATAGAAAGATGATAACAAAGAATAAATACACAATGAGTAACGATACTTAGCTATATGTAACAGTATACATTTTGTCCGTCCCCTCTACCCGGGCTCGAACCAGGAACCCTCTGCACACATCAACAACTGACACCCACGAAGCATCATTACCCATCGCTCCACAAAAGCCTCGGCCCTTGCAGAGCAAGGGGAACAACTACTTCAAGGTCTGAGAGTGACGTCACCGATTGAAACACTATTAGCGTGCACCACCGCTAACTAGCTAGCCATTTCACATCGGTTACATATATATATATATATATATATATATACACACAGAGTACCAGTACCGAGTCAATGATAACATGACCATATACACGGGGTACCAGTACTGAGTCGATGATAACATGACAAAATACATGGGGTACCAGTACTGAGTATATATAAACTGTATAACTGTAAAACTATATAAACTGAGTACCAGTACCAAGTCAATGTAATTGAGGTAGATATTTAAATATAGGTAGGGGTAAAGTGATTAGGCAACAGGATAGATAATAAGCAGTATCAGCAGCGTATGTGATGACTCAAAAGGTAGCTATTTGTTTACTATTTAACAGTCTTATGGCTAAGGGGTAGATGCTGTTCAGGGTCCTGTTGGCAGTAGGTACCGCCTGCCGTGCGGTAGTACAGATAACAGTCTTATGGCTAAGGGGTAGATGCTGTTCAGGGTCCTGTTGGCAGTAGGTACCGCCTGCCGTGCGGTAGTACAGATAACAGTCTATGACTTGGGTGAATAAGGTCTATGCATTAGGCTAATAGATTAGTTGAGGCATAAATACAGAAATGACTTGTCCAAAGCATAGCTGATCCTCCTAGTTTTCCTAAAGGTTACCCAGTGAACTTGACAGTGGACACATGAGGATCATGGGCATGTGGATTAACACTAGCTTGGCTACCCTCTGCTTTCCTGTCCCCTTCTGCTGGCTTATCAGATAACGCCAGGCCAGGCGAGGATGATTTCTAGTTAGCCAGTAAAATATTTAAATCCCCCCGGTGAGCTATTTAGAAAGAACACAAAGGCGCTTGTGTTAAAACATTCATCAACAGGCCTGATTCCAATACAGTTTTTTTAAGACAGAGTTAGTTAGCTAGCAAGCGTCATCAGCTATTAGTATGTAGTTTTTAAAACGACCAGCTGCTTGTAAACTAAACAAGCATGCTCACAGTTCATCCTGGACTGTGAATGGGGAAATGCATGACAATGCAACGTTACAAGTCAAAATGTAAAAAGTCACCCAGACAATTTTAAAGTTACCAAGCTAGCTAGCATCATCAGCTATTAGTAGGCAGTTTCTAAATCGACCAGCTGTTTGTACTAAACTAGCCAGCTTGCCAACTTAGTGGTACTGCTAGCTTAAGTCTCATTGGCGTAGACACCTTGCAAGAACAAACTGCAGCTAAAGTTTAGTTTGCTAGACATACGTTAATGTAATACTTACTGTATGATCAGTACAACAGTAGTTGTTACACGTTCAATGACGAAACTCGGTGGACATTCCTCCTTTCTCCCGTAGACATGTGCAATACGGAAGTGTTGACTATTCAGTCTGTGATTGGACAGATGACTGAACGGAGGGTAGTGAGGGACAATCCAAAAAGTTATACAACAGTTGGAAACAGAAACGCTCATTGCGACAGGCTATGATCTTCTTCTTCGTGAGGTTCGAAATAAGTTTGTTGATTGAACTTTTATAAATCCATTGAACAATATTATAAATCCATTACACGTTGTGATACAAAATAGGAAAAGGGGAAACGGGAAAAATACAAAATATTTTTAATTACCCTACCAACTAACCTTATTAAACTCATTAAAACTCATTAACACTCATTAAAACCCACCACCTTATTTCACTACTTTAACCGTAAATGATTCTACCCCAGGCCAACGACCTGAGAGGACGGGACACTACCACTCAACACACCCTGTAACTCTTCTGAAGTTAAATCTCGTACCCCCAAGTACTTTTCTGCAGCTGCCACCACAACATATATTTTCTGTGACTTTACATTCCATCACCATGGTACAGTTGATAACCATTGCTAAGGAGCCAACCTTACTGAAACATACGATATATCACTCATTGGCCTATCCCTCTGTTCTGGCACAGATCTACTATTCACAGGGATCCTCTCAGAATCCCTTACCCTTGATCCACCCTCCTCTACTTTCTTTACTGCCTCATAATAGGACATCTTCTGCACTATGACCCTGGCCACCTCAACCTGCCTCTCTCACACCGGACACCTCCAATTCTCCGCAACATGGGCACAGTTGACACACATTTTTTTCCCATCGAAACTACACATTGCTCTGTCCCATGTCCTCCTTCACACTTCCCATGTCCTCCTTCACACTTCCCATGTCCTCCTTCACACTTCCCACGTCCTCCTTCACACTTCCCATGTCCTCCTTCACACTTCTCATGTCCTCCTTCACACTTCCCACGTCCTCCTTCACACTTCCCACGTCCTCCTTCACACTTCCCATGTCCTCCTTCACACTTCCCACGTCCTCCTTCACACTTCCCACGTCCTCCTTCACACTTCCCACGTCGTCCTTCACACTTCCCACGTCCTCCTTCACACTTCCCACGTCCTCCTTCACACTTCCCACGTCCTCCTTCACACTTCCCACGTCCTCCTTCACACTTCCCACATCCTCCTTCACACTTCCCACATCTTGAATTATCCCTCCTACACACTGCTGCAACCTGCCCATAAATGTGACACCTATAACACTGCAGTGTATTCTATGGTATATGAGAGATGCATAATTAGTGGTCTGTCAAATATAAATGATTCTTTATGTAAACATTTGCAACAAATGCATTATATTGAATTTTGTGAGTGTATGCAGTGTTGTACAGGTATTGACAAAAATTATGATGATGATCTTCTTGAAAACAGTGAGTAACCAACAATAGCATGTGTTGGACCCTCATTCACACTGCAGGCCTTAATGCTCAAATCAGTTTTGTTTTTGAAATCTGTTTTGGAATACTGGCTGTACAAACAGCAAGTTACAAGTAACCAAATGGGATATGTGTATGTTCAGACAGCAGTCATTTGCTGACATGGCTATGGCAGTTGTCATAGTAATGACAGGTGTGTGCGCTGTGGTGTAGGCTGATTGGTGGTGGTGCTCCTGGTTCCTATCGCTCAAAAGTTATGTAACAGGCTAAGGTGACAACAATGCCTGCCATGGACGTTTACTAGTTGCTTTAAATGTTCGAAATCATAGTGTAAGAACTCAAAGGATAAGATGATTCAACTTTAAAAACAAGTCCTTTTTGGATGGCCATAGCAGTCAACTAGCTCGCTAGGTAGCACATTCACTAATTTGCTTGTAAACAATTAACAAGCAAGTTGGCTACCACATGTTCTTGTCAAACTGTCAGAGTGGCCAGCAAGCAACAAGATATGCCAAATAAGTTTAAAAATAAGTCAGATTAGACAGCTCAGACTCAAGTCGCATGGCCATGACTCAGATTTGTATCTGATTTCATACCACCTACGAAGATGATTTGAAATGTGGCTTGATATATCTGATTCCATGTGCTTTTTGGCAGTTCAGTTGGCAGGAAAAATAATCAATTAAAATCTGATATACAAATACATAGTATTTGAGTCATTTCAAACTGCCAATGTGAACACAGCTTGTGTGCAGGCCCAATGTGAACACAGCTTGTGTGCAGGCCCAATGTGAACACAGCTTGTGTGCAGGCCCAATGTGAACACAGCTTGTGTGCAGGCCCAATGTGAACACAGCTTGTGTGCAGGCCCAATGTGAACACAGCTTGTGTGCAGGCCCAATGTGAACACAGCTTGTGTGCAGGCCCAATGTGAACACAGCTTGTGTGCAGGCCCAATGTGAACACAGCTTGTGTGCAGGCCCAATGTGAACACAGCTTGTGTGCAGGCCCAATGTGAACACAGCTTGTGTGCAGGCCCAATGTGAACACAGCTTGTGTGCAGGCCCAATGTGAACACAGCTTGTGTGCAGGCCCAATGTGAACACAGCTTGTGTGCAGGCCCAATGTGAACACAGCTTGTGTGCAGGCCCAATGTGAACACAGCTTGTGTGCAGGCCCAATGTGAACACAGCTTGTGTGCAGGCCCAATGTGAACACAGCTTGTGTGCAGGCCCAATGTGAACACAGCTTGTGTGCAGGCCCAATGTGAACACAGCTTGTGTGCAGGCCCAATGCAACAAGTAGCAATCAAAGAAGACAACACATTGTTTTAATCACTTCATCTTTATTTAGAAAAACAACAATAGTGCCAAAAACATTATACTAAGTTCTTCATTTGGTTATATGTTTAGCACCATTGTCAGGTAACATTTATTTTTTCCTTCAAGGCAGTCTCAACAGGGATACACATTTACAATTTCAGACAAAATCAGTAGTTAAACAAATAAATGACAGAGAGGAATACTGCCACATACCTTAGAGAAGTGTGGTTGACTTTTTAACTTAATGTGCATATTGGAAATGTTGACTATACACCCCTTCAAACTCCCATAACTCATTTATTTATTAATGCACAACAGATGAAATGGGCAGCTTACAACCAAATGTCTTCACTATGTTGCATATCAATTGAATTTTATTTTAGGTTCCAAACCATGAAACAATCTAATTTCCAAATCTGATATCAATAAATAAAATGGTAGACACTTCTGCATAATCTGGAACAACGTGAATAAGTGGATGATAAAAAAGAAATCAATCTGTCGTGGAGGAACTATGGGATCGGGAAAATCATGTTGTTAAAGGGGAACAATGTATGGTAAAACATACTGTGAATGTAACAGTGTTACTTATATGCCAAAAGTATAATCTGGCATGAAATAAAGACGTTAGAATGTCTTCTGAAAAGTCCACACATGGAAGAATGACCTCTGAAGAATAATTGTGTACTAACATTAGGTATGCATGACAGATAAAGCAGATGCGTTGATGCTTGCTTATGAAAGCTGCGGTAGACGGCTTGCCCTTTAGTGGCGTCATATGGCTGTTGGAATGCAAAGAACGGATATACTGAGTGCACATAACATAAATCTGATATGGAAATATAAAATACAAACAAATGCTATATATTCACATAAGGAGAAGAACATGTTGGGCAAATGTAATAATTACATCCTAAAATAGTTCTCTTTAATAAAAAAATAACACATTGTTTCCATTGTAATATGCTGCTATCCACAGTAGCGCCATAGCATGTCAGCAACCATGTTTTCTCTATAAACACAGTCAATCACGTGAGGTGGATGACATTGCTACAACTGGGATAGTCAGTATTCTCAATCATTTGCAACATTTCCACCCCCTACTAACCAACAGAAATTGTAATTTGCATAATTATCTGAATATCTACATACAGACATCTCAAATAATTTATCTGAGGGTTTTGCCAAATTAATTTCTGGGGTAAATGAAATGTATTGCAGAGAGATTGATTTATGTTGTTTTTTCTCACCCATCTAATACTGCAATACAAAGGCAGAAACATTCTATAGCTGTAGCACTCACACAGTCATTGGATACTTCCGAGCCGAGTAGTAGTTTTCACTGTTGTCATCATTGTGTCACTATTGAGGTCAACAGTTTAAAATGAATAAAACACTAATAAAACAGCTATGTAGTGAGTTGTGGTGTGGATGCCCTTTTTGTTGTTGATCTTTACATTGGGTACAATAAATATCCGGAGAATGAAGAGTGGACATATTGACCGGCATAAAGTCCTGCTGCCTGGTCAGATGGAAGCTGTACATGCACAGTGTCTCCTTGCTGTAAGGGGAGCACAGCGCTCCCTGACGCCTGGTCCAGGCTGCCCTTTTTGTACTCATCATATGTGTACATCACAGGCTCATTGTTCTTGACCAGCGCCACCCACACATTAGCTCCTTTGCAGTGGACGTGGTAAGCAAAGTAATAGATTCCCGGTATCGTACAGCTGAAGATGCCGGTTTGGGGATTGTAGTCCTGATGGCCATTGTACAGGAGCTTGTCGAAGACCACAGGGGAGCCTACGGGGGGGAAAGGATTGGTGAGCTGAGCCGTGAATGCTGGCATCTCCAGGCCGTTCCTGTCCCCTCCATTATTTGGTTTCTTGTAACCGCCTTGTTTAAGACCGTCCAGACCAGGACCCAGCTCAGGGAGGATTTCACCAAGACCAGGTGGTTGGGTGGGGGGTCCGGGTGGGCCAGGGGGACCAGGTTGTCCTGGTTGTCCAGGTTGACCAGGGGGTCCACCGTTGCCAGGTTTCCCTTGGGGCCCTAAAGCGCCTGGAACACCAGGTTTACCTTCGCCGGGGTAGCCAGGTTTCCCTGGAGGACCAAGCTCGCCTTTTGGCCCGGGAAGACCGGGAGGACCAAGTGGCCCACCTGGACCAAAATTTCCAGGGATTCCCTTGGGTCCCTGGTGACCTTTTTCTCCGGGCATTCCACCTTCTCCCCTTGAACCGGGCATTCCAGGAGCTCCAGGGAGGCCAGGTAACCCTTTGTGGCCGTTATCCCCTTTCGGACCCAGTGGCCCTGGTATACCTCTCGGTCCTGGTTGACCACCCTCTCCAGGATACCCACCCTGTCCAGGAAGCCCTGGAGGCCCTGGCTCACCTTTAGGACCTGGCAGCCCCTTTGGCCCTCCATTGCCACCTTCTCCCTTCGGACCTGGGAAACCAAGACCCCCAGGTGGCCCAATGGAACCGGGCAGGCCCGGTGGCCCGTTGGGTCCAGGAAGGCCTTCCTGCCCTGGGAGACCTCCATGACCTTTGTCACCTTTTGGGCCTGGAGCTCCAGGAAAACCTCCATGTCCTTTGTCTCCTTTTGGTCCAGGATATCCTGGCTTTCCGTAACCAGGTAGGCCTGGGCCCCCTGGCAAACCTGGTGGGCCTGATTCCCCTTTACCACCTGGGAACCCTGGTTGTCCTGGCAAACCATCTTGCCCGGGCTTGCCAATACCTGGTAGCCCTGGTGGTCCTGGTTCTCCTCCTTCACCTGGTGGACCAGCAAGTCCTCCTTCTCCAGGTGGGCCTGGTTTTCCTGCCCCCCCGGGCAATCCTGGTAGTCCATTCAGACCTGGTTTTCCAACCCCTGGCAAACCCCCTTGACCAGGAGGCCCAGGTGGTCCACCAGGTCCTTTCAAACCTGGCAATCCTGGCAAGCCAATCCCTTTGTCTCCCTTGGGCCCAGGAAGACCAGGCAGTCCAGGTATGCCCTTGTGTCCAGGCTCCCCTCGAGGCCCAGGCTGCCCAGGCAGTCCCTGACCCCCTGGCTTCCCGATGCCTGGCAGGCCTGGTGGCCCTGGAAGACCTGGCCCCCCAGGCATCCCCATTGGTCCTACATCACCACCAGGACCAAGGTCGCCCTTCGGACCTGGCTGGCCGCCTCCACCAGGTTTACCGGGCATTCCCGGCATTCCGGGTTTCCCTATCCCAGGATACCCTTGGGGACCAGGAGGGCCTGGTTTTCCATGGGGGCCGGGCATCCCTTGACCTAGCATCCCTGGAGGGCCCTGTGGTCCTGGAGGCCCTTGGGCTCCTGGTGGCCCCTCGGGACCAGGACCCTGTAGTCCCCTATCATCAGGTGGTGGGCCTCCAAGGCCTTTCCCATTACTGGGATATGACTGACCTGTGGATGACATCAATTAGCATTTATCATGAATTACTGACTGGAGTTCGTGACTTGAGTATCTCATCGAGCACATAGGAACATGACCAATTAATATGCATGGACATTGGGGTAAGCCCAATGGACCTTCATCCGTAGATGATGGGCCAAATGATTATATTTGAAAATGAATGCCAAAAGCTGGCTTTAATGTCCCCCTTGGACACAGGATGCTGATAGTGGATGTTAAAAGCATGTTACATTTCTTAGTTATCGAACATACTTTCTTTCCGCCTTCTCTGATTCCTTGCTTGATTGTTAAAACAGTCAAAATACACATTTATGTGAAATGTCTTACACTCTTAGAAAAAAGGTTTCCAAAAGGGTTCTTCGGCTGTTCCCATAGGAGAACCCTTTTTTGTTCCAGGGAAAACACTTTCTGGTTCCATGTAGAACCCTCTGTAGAAAAGGTCCTACATGGAACCCAAAAAGGTTCATACCTGGAACCAAAAAGGTTCTTCAAAGGGTTCTCCTATAGGGACAGCCAAAGGACCCATTTAGGTTCTAGATCGCACCTTTTTTCTCAGTGTGTACAGTATCTGCAATATGCCGTATCTCAAATCAAAGTGTATTGGTCACCTACAAAGATTTGCAAGTGTTCTAGCAGGTGCTGCGAAATGGTTAGGATGCTAGCTCCAAAAGTGCAATAGAATGACTCGCAAATACAATACAAATAATAAAACATCTAAACAAGAAATAGCAGAATGAGTCCAATTAACAATCCAGTGGTAGATATATTAGAATGAGCATGCGTCAGAATCCAGAAAATAAATACGTGGTGTTTGTAGACAGTATATCATTTGGAAGGAAAATGGTTTGTATAGTAGTAGCTATATTAGGATGAGCTATGTGGAGAACACAGTACAGACATACACAGTGAGGAAACAACAGTGTATTTTGCCTGCTTAACATGTGATTTGTCAATGATGCTTTTATAACCCATGAGCTGGATCTGATTTCCTGTGGATGTTAGGACAGATGAGAAGAATCTTGGAAAACCAGTTGAGAGGTGTTTTGAATGGAACTAACATGTCAGAGACGGGGTAATGGTTTCATGTCAGCACTGCACCATGAACCTCGGGTTGTACCATACTGTCCATGTTGGCTTTCCCTTCAAACCCACATTGGTGGCCATGGCCATGATCCAATTTCAAATCTAAATATGGTTCAAATATACTATTGTTTAGCCTACACTGTTAGAAAAAAAGGTGCTATCTAGAACCAAAAATGGTTCTCTAGCTGTCCCCACAGGAGACCCCTTTAAAGAATCCTTTTTAGTTCCAAGTAGAACCTTTTTGGTTCCATGTAGAACCAAAAGGGTTCTCCTATGGGGACAACCAAATAACCTATTTTTTTCTAAGCGTGTACATTTTTGTGATGTAGACAATCTATTAAAATCTCACCTTTTCCCTTGCCCTTATTGGGTGGCATCTGGGGTTGTTCGTGCATCTGTGGAAGCATCTGTGGAAGTTCTTGCCCATACTGTGGCAGCACATATGGCATCTCTTTGCCGTATGGCATATGTTGTGGCATTTCCTTCCCGTACTGTTGCTTGGGCAGCCCGTCCCCATTCCCGTTCCCGTTCCCATTCCCATTCCCGTTCCCGTTCCCGTTCCCATACCCGTTCCCTAGGGGCATGTGAGGTATCTGTTGCATGGGCTGGTGCTGCTGGGGAAGGTGCTGCTGTGGGTGCTGCGGCTGCTTGTGCCCGTAATATGCCGCCGTACGGGCATGGTGGCGTAGTACTAGACACAGCTGGAGTGCCACCACCAATAGATGAGTAGAGGGGAGGGGCTTGGCCATGTCCTATAGGAGAGAGAGAGAGGGCAGGTCAGCAGAATGAGATTTTCAAGACCATATAATGAGTTAAGCAGATGAGATTTTCAAGACCATAGAAGAGTTAAACAGATGAGATTTTCAAGACCATAGAATGAGTTAAACAGATGAGATTTTCAAGACCATAGAATGAGTTAAACATGAGATTTTCAAGACCATAGAATGAGTTAAACAGATGAGATTTTCAAGACCATAGAATGAGTTAAACATGAGATTTTCAAGACCATAGAATGAGTTAAACAGATGAGATTTTCAAGACCATAGAATGAGTTAAACAGATGAGATTTTCAAGACCATAGAATGAGTTAAACATGAGATTTTCAAGACCATAGAATGAGTTAAACAGATGAGATTTTCAAGACCATAGAATGAGTTAAACAGAGGTATTCTGACAGATACATTAGAGAAAATGTATGGCAGTACAATAACCCCTCGCCGAAGTTTCTCGGAATCCTGAGTGCTAAGATAAGTGTGCTATTTAACATTTTGTAGCGAGGACTCAGGATGCGCACTATAACCATATGACTCTACACAGCGAGGGACTCCTAAATTTTCTGATCATACTGTACTCTGAAACATTTTAAAAGCCATCTTTTTGTGGAACAGATAATTAATAATTCTGACAAGTTAAATCACATGGATTTGAGTTTGATACTGCCAGGGTGGACAGCCAGGCCACTCTTCAAGGGCAGACATTTTTTGCTCTGAAACCACAACACTCTTTATCAGAGGTGGGGTTTTGAGTTACTGGGTGTGTAGGAAAAGAGAGTGGGCTCGTTGTTGTGGATGTCAGTTCCTGCTCTAATGAAGAGATGTGTTTTGCATCATTGAGAAGCGAATGTGCAAAAATTCGAACTGAAAATAATCCAACGCATTACTTTGAAGCTTCACACAGTACAGTTGTTATTGATCCAGTGGGCCTACCCCAGTGTAACGAGGGAAGAGGTGATTCATCATACGACTCTATTTCTCTATTTTGAAAGTTATATATCTTGAAAACCTGATTGTTGACACGCAAAACATTTTGGGATAATATCAACCACAGACTAATGAAAGAAATACCAAAAGAAGAGTATTAACACTACAGTATGCTTGTTTGGGTTTTAAAGAGAACATTTGGTTCAAACAAGGTGTTAGAGTACATTTGGAGGGACACTGAGCTAGCTGTAAGATTACTGTTGATCAGTGGAGGCTGCTGAGGGGATGACGACTCCTAATAGTGGCTGGAACGGAGCCAATGGAACGGCATCAAACAGATGGAAACCATGTGTTTGATGTATTTGATACAGTACCATTCCACTGACTCGGCTCCAGGCATTACCACGAGCCCGTTCTCCACCAACCTCCTGTGCTGTTCATACATTATGATTAGTCTCATTCCAGACACCTGGACAAAACAACTGTGAAAGGTGAGGAGTTAGATGCAACATGGCAGAGTCTAAACATGACAGTCTTCACAGCACATCTATTTCCACTGGGCAAAAACGGGTTGAATCAACGTTGTTTCACATAATTTCAACCAAATAAATCATGTGATGACGTTGAAGCAACATGGAAAACTGATTGGATTTGCTCATCAGTGTAAGGGAATTACATTTTTTCACCCAAATGTGTACCTAAATCCAATGGCATGGTGACACTGTTTGTGGATTTCACGTTGAACTCCCGTTAATTGACAACTCAACCAAATGGAAATCAAAACTAGACTGTTGAACTGATGTCTGTGCACAGTGGGTTGTCAGTATATGCTAAGTACATGCAGTACAACACTGACATGGAATTTAAGGGACCTCCTCAGACCAAAGGAAAAGCAATGACTAAATGGACAATTGGCATGTGTGGTTCTTGTAGACATCAGCATGGACCACAGACTACCATACCACCTGAATCAAGTCATTTATGGTTTGACTTGGCAAAAACATCTCTGCTTTCACTAACCATTTAATGCACAGTTTGTCTACGCAGTAACCATTTGTAAGTGCTCAACACTGGATAAAATGACCTCACTCTGTCCAAGTCAAGGTTGTGATTCTCCATGCTTTCATAAGAATCAGTCTGGCCAGGCTGTGAACAGCAGAGAACAGCAGTGAATCAATTTATAGCCCACATGCCAGATGTATTATGTCTCAGAAAACAAGCAGGAAGCAAGGGAACAGGATAACATTTGGTTTAATGCTCAGCCAAAATTAAATGCCCTAAAAAAGCTTCAATGCTGACTTTATCAAGTCTTGGTTGTGACAGACTGCATAGAAACAGGAGGTCGGCACATTGGACCTAATCAAAGCTACGGAACACTTTGACTTTCAGGGTTTTCCAAATTTCACTAATGTCATCGGTCCTGTTGATCAAACATCTTTAAAATGTTTACTGGTAGAATTAAGCATAATTTCTCATTTACAACCACTGTAGGAGCATACCAGGAACAACTTGTTGATGGAATTGATGTATCCCATGAGCCAGTGCGAAATAAGAAAAACACATAAACACCAAGATCACTCCACACTGTTCCTTAACACTGCCAACTACCAAGCTATGAAAGAGTTATCACTTAGTGTAGAATTTTGTAGTATACTATAGTAAATACTAGTGTTATCTGCAAAAAAATACTATAGTAAATAATATAGAAATGACAGCAAAAACACTTTAAAAACTATAGTAGATACCACAGTATTTAATTAGCATATACCCTGCCCATTCCCCACCCCCATATCCCAATTTGTGCCAGCCATAAGTGAGAAACCTACATGCCAAGTACAGACCATAATTATATTGTGTTCCGTATGGCTGTTGAAAAGAGCAGAAACTGTGAATTACCTGTTCAGACCCCAGTCCAACCATTCTACCTACATGCTATGGAAAATGTGCTCTTTGTCAAAGATAATTCAACTAAAACACTATAGTAAATACTAGAGTATACTTCAGTCGCAAAAACACTACAGTGAATGCTACAATAAAGTCCACAGAAACAATACAGTGAATACAACAGTATTCCTACCATGGTATACACTATAGTTGTTTTTCATGTGGGTAGGCTGCTGGAGCCACACAAATCAGAGGGCTGCCGACAGTGTTACACAGTCCACCCGCTTACTGTTAATGCAATGTCAGTGTTGTGTCAGCTAACATTGGCTCAGCCAGCAGACATTCCAATTTCAGCTACAAATTCTTTGTGTATAGTGTAAGTAGTGGATCTGTAGACACATGAATATGGTTGATGTTATCACTCTATAGACTGCCAGACTGTATTAATGGGTAACATTTGTAGGCCTATAGTGTACAGTAACTCACCACATCCATAACCTGTTGCATTGTGGGGGGACGTGTGCTGTAGGCTGGTGACTACTTATTCAATTATTCTATTTCCCTCTGCTAATGCTAATTTTGCTTTAGTGTTTTTATAGCAACATCAGCCATTTTGTTAGAGTTTGGAATTGGTTTTGGAAAGCAGCGCTGGATGGATTCTCCTCGCCAGAATAGCAGTCATTAGGTTGATGAATAACACACGAGAAGTCATGGGAATAATACCTCTCTTATTCCAACCACCAATATTAAAATAATACAATTACAATAAGTCCATGGAGGAAGCATCAAGAGGCTGTGCCACATGTCAGTGTAGAGCAGACCAGAGACTGTGAGGAAGAATGGCCTGTAATATTCACTCTGTTCATTCTCAGAGCAACAACATGAGTGGAGCTACGTCCATTCGCTTCATTCCATCGACGACCTCCTATCCGCTGTAATTACACTGTGCTGTGTGAAGAGAAACACTGATCTGCACAGCAAAAATACAAACGGTGTGGATTACCCTCACAGAAAAAAACAGGATTTCACATCAAATCAACATAAGATCACATGTGATCACATGCAAAGGTGTGTTTTTGTGATCACGTGAGATTCAGGGTCCAGTTAGGTGTTGTATATGTAACCTCTGTGGTCACTCACCTGCACACCTCTTAACTTGTTTTGATCTGCACTGTGTCTTTCACTTGTCTTTCCTGTCAGAATAACCTAAACTAAAACACTCTGGTTCTGGGTTGCAGCACGATCTCATAAACACAAGTTGTCTGATATGTCCTTCTCCTCTCTTTCTGCTCTTTCTACAAAATGATGGAAAGTTCAACTGTGTGTGTGTGTGTGTGTGTGTGTGTGTGTGTGTGTGTGTGTGTGTGTGTGTGTGTGTGTGTGCCCGTGTGTTTGCCCGTGTGTGTGCATGTGTGTGTGTGCGCCCGTGTGTGTGCCCGTGTGTGTGTGTGTGTGTGTGTGCGTGTGCCCGTGTGTGTGTGTGTGTGTGTGTGTGTGTGTGTGTGTGTGTGTGTGTGCGCCCGTGTGTGTGTGCGTGTGCCCGTGTGTGTGTGTGTGTGTGTGTGTGCGTGTGTACATGCGTGTGTGTGTGTCTAATATGTTTGGTTGTGTGTATTTATTCCTTGTGTCACTATTTCAAAGTTTTAATGAAATTGTTATCTTTATCTTAAACTCTGCATTGTTTTAAAAGGACCGGTAAGTAAGCATTTCACTGCTTGTGTGCACCTGTTGTTTACGATGAATGTCACAAATCAAATTTGATTTGATGTAATCTCTTTGACCACAAGAGGGCGCTACGCCCAATCCTTTCACTCTCCACACATCTACAGGAGTGGAGAAGATACCCCTGATACCAATATCACGCCCTTTAACTAATATCCTACATTCACCACGAGGGGGCAGAAATCAGTACCACACTTACAGACGTGGTGAACACATCATGAGAAAACAGCATTTGTACCTTGTGTTATGGCAAGTTGTGATTATGGAGAATTGAGAATTTGTTAGGATTTGTTTTTTTTTAAAACAATTTGTGGCCAATAAGCTCACACACACACACACACACACACACATACACACACGCTTCCATAGAAGGCCAAACCAAAACGCCCTCCACACCCTGGATGTGTGTACATTCCTCCTTTCCTCTATTTACCTTTCCCATCCTTCTCATCCTTCCCTCCTTCCCTCAATCCCCTCCTTTCCTCCTTCCTCTCTCCGCCGGCTCGTTGCTGAGTAAGGAAGAGAGAGTCACGTTTCCCCTCAGAGTGAGTTGTTCCACACAGACAGCACATGCTGCTAAATGGGAGATGATTAGAGACAGGAACCTAGGACGTGACTGTATGTGTGTGTGTTTCTGCGTGTGTGTGTTTCTGCGTGTGTGTGTGTTTCTGCGTGTGTGTGTTTCTGTGTGTGTTTGTGTTTCTGTGTGTGTGTGTGTGTGTGTGTTTCTGTGTGTGTGTGTGTTTCTGTGTGTGTTTCTGTGTGTGTGTGTGTGTGTTTTCTGTGTGTGTGTGTGTGTGTTTCTGCGTGTGTGTGTGTGTTTCTGTGTGTGTGTGTGTGTGTGGACCCAACACCGCACTCCGCTGGGCCGCACTACTCCTTTAAACATGGACCACGTCTCAGGAGATTTGTACAATGCTGCCAGGTGATCGGTGCAATAATAAACGTAAGGTGTGAATGTATGTAAGCTTCCCTCACGGTATTCTTTACTGTTCTCTCAGCCGCGCTGAGCGCTGAGATCAAAGCATTGACTTATGGAGAGAAGATGTTTATTCTGCCTGCTGAAATAACCTCCCAAGTTGTTCTATTGTGGAAAGATTAGTTACACTTGTGTAACCGTTGTGAAATGACTGGCTAGTTAGCCGGGCGCGCTGTGGGGCATTTCAATCAGTGATGTCACTCACTCTGAGACCTTGAAGTAGTTGTTCCCCTTGCTCTGCAAGGACTGCAGCTTTTGTGGAAAGGTAACGTTGCTTCGAGGGTGACTGTTGTCGATGTGTGCAGAGGGTCCATGATTTAAACCCAGGTTGGGGGAAGGAGAGGGACGGAAGCAAAACTGTGACGCTTAGATATTGTTGCCATCAACATCATGCTACAGGTGTGAGGAGAAAAGGCACTAGTACAGAGAACAATCTGTACTCTACATAACACCCTTCAGACATCGAATGTGTCTGTCTGTCTGTGACTGTCTCTTTTTTTTTTGAACAATTACGCACGTCCATTTCCTTCCTCCATGACCTGCTAACCTCATGACCTGACAAACAGAAAAATCCTGCTCCTCTTACCCTTAGTGTCTCCTCTCCTCAAACCCAAGGGCCTGTCGCGATGACGACCTAACCTCTCACTCTGTCCTTTGGCCTGCAGGTCTCTGTACTTTCCCTCTGTTTTTGGTGGTGTTGGAGTTGGGGGCTTCCCGAGGCATGAGACTGCATGTGACTCTGGCCACAGGTCCGATAAGTTGCGGTGCAGTGCAGTGCAGTCTAGGGCCCTGCAACAGAACATGATGAATGAGCGATCCTGGAGCACCATGACTTTTCTCAGACAGCTGGGGTTTTAACACTGAGCTGCCATTTCCATCTCACTGCCCTGCCCAACTTGGCCATCATACAGCACTGTACAGTAGTGGAGGTGTTATCACTCTGGACAGTAGTGGAGGTGTTATCACTCTATAGTAGTGGAGGTGTTATCACTCTATAGTAGTGGAGGTGTTATCACTGTGTACAGTAGTGGAGGTGTTATCACTCTATAGTAGTGGAGGTGTTATCACTCTATAGTAGTGGAGGTGTTATCACTGTGTACAGTAGTGGAGGTGTTATCACTCTATAGTAGTGGAGGTGTTATCACTCTATAGTAGTGGAGGTGTTATCACTGTGTACAGTAGTGGAGGTGTTATCACTCTATAGTAGTGGAGGTGTTATCACTCTATAGTAGTGGAGGTGTTATCACTGTGTACAGTAGTGGAGGTGTTATCACTCTATAGTAGTGGAGGTGTTATCACTCTATAGTAGTGGAGGTGTTATCACTCTATAGTAGTGGAGGTGTTATCACTCTATAGTAGTGGAGGTGTTATCACTGTGTACAGTAGTGGAGGTGTTATCACTCTATAGTAGTGGAGGTGTTATCACTCTATAGTAGTGGAGGTGTTATCACTGTATACAGTAGTGGAGGTGTTATCACTCTATAGTAGTGGAGGTGTTATCACTATAAACAGCAGTAGAGGTGTTATCACTCTGGACAGTAGTGGAGGTGTTATCACTGTGTACAGTAGTGGAGGTGTTATCACTGTGTACAGTAGTAGAGGTGTTATCACTATGAACAGTAGTAGAGGTGTTATCACTCTACAGTAGTAGAGGTGTTATCACCTGAACAGTAGTAGAGGTGTTATCACTGTGTACAGTAGTAGAGGTGTTATCACTACGAACAATAGTAGAGGTGTTATCACTATGAACAGTAGTAGAGGTGTTATCCCTATGACCAGTAGTAGAGGTGTTATCACTATGACCAGTAGTAGAGGTGTTATCACTATGAACGGGAGTAGAGGTGTTATCACTATGAACAGTAGTAGAGGTGTTATCACTATGACCAGTAGTAGAGGTGTTATCACTATGAACAGTAGTAGAGGTGTTATCACTCTACAGTAGTAGAGGTGTTATCACCTGAACAGTAGTAGAGGTGTTATCACTGTGTACAGTAGTAGAGGTGTTATCACTACGAACAATAGTAGAGGTGTTATCACTATGAACAGTAGTAGAGGTGTTATCCCTATGACCAGTAGTAGAGGTGTTATCACTATGACCAGTAGTAGAGGTGTTATCACTATGAACGGGAGTAGAGGTGTTATCACTATGAACGGGAGTAGAGGTGTTATCACTATGAACAGTAGTAGAGGTGTTATCACTATGAACAGTATTAGAGGTGTTATCACTATGGACAGTAGTAGAGGTGTTATCACTGTGGACAGTAGTAGAGGTGTTATCACTATGGACAGTAGTAGAGGTGTTATCACTCTGGACAATAGTAGAGGTGTTATCACTATTTACAGTAGTAGAGGTGTTATCACCTGAACAGTAGTAAAGGTGTTATCACTCTGGACAATAGTAGAGGTGTTATCACTATGAACAGTAGTAGAGGTGTTATCACTCTACAGTAGTAGAGGCGTTATCACCTGAACAGTAGTAGAGGTGTTATCACTGTGTACAGTAGTAGAGGTGTTATCACTACAAACAATAGTAGAGGTGTTATCCCTATGACCAGTAGTAGAGGTGTTATCACTATGACCAGTAGTAGAGGTGTTATCACTATGAACGGGAGTAGAGGTGTTATCAATATGAACAGTAGTAGAGGTGATATCACTATGAACAGTAGTAGAGGTGTTATCACTATGAACAGTAGTGGAGGTGTTATCACTCTACAGTAGTAGAGGTGTTATCACTATGGACAGTAGTAGAGGTGTTATCACTATGGACAGTAGTAGAGGTGTTATCACTATGAACAGTAGTGGAGGTGTTATCAATATGAACAGCAGTAGAGGTGTTATCACTATGAACAGTATTAGAGGTGTTATCAATATGAACAGCAGTAGAGGTGTTATCACTATGAACAGTAGTAAAGGTGCTATCACTATGAACAGTAGTAGAGGTGTTATCACTATGACCAGTAGTAGAGGTGTTATCACCTGAACAGTAGTAGAGGTGTTATCACTATGTACAGTAGTAGAGGTGTTATCACTATGAACAGTATTAGAGGTGTTATCACTAGGGTCGTACTTCCGGCGCCGACAGAGATGGCCGCCTCGCTTCGCGTTCCTAGGAAACTATGCAGTTTTTTGTTTTTTTACGTGTTATTTCTTACACTAGTACCCCAGGTCATCTTAGGTTTCTTTACATACAGCCGAGAAGAACTACTGAATATAAGATCAGCGTCAACTCACCATCAGTACGACCAAGAATATGTTTTTCGCGATGCGGATCCTGTGTTCTGCCTTACAACCAGTGTAACGGAGTGGATCACATGCAGCGACCAAAAAAAAAAACGACTCAGAAAAAGAGGGAAACGAAGCGGTCTTCTGGTCAGACTCCGGAGACGGGCACATCGTGCACCACTCCCTAGCATTCTTCTTGCCAATGTCCAGTCTCTTGACAACAAGGTTGATGAAATCCGAGCAAGGGTAGCATTCCAGAGGACATCAGAGACTGTAACGTTCTCTGCTTCACGGAAACATGGCTAACTGGAGAGACGCAATCCGAAGCGGTGCAGCCAGCGGGTTTCTCCACGCATCGCGCCGACAGAAACAAACATCTTTCTGGTAAGAAGACGGGCGGGGGCGTATGCCTTATGGCCAACGTGACATGGTGTGATGAAAGAAACATACAGGAACTCAAATCCTTCTGTTCACCTGATTTAGAATTCCTCACAATCAAATGTAGACCGTATTATCTACCAAGGGAATTCTCTTCGATTATAATCACAGCCGTATATATCCCCCCCCAAGCAGACACATCGATGGCTCTGAACGAACTTTATTTAACTCTCTGCAAACTGGAAACGATTTATCCGGAGGCTGCATTCATTGTAGCTGGGGATTTTAACAAGGCTAATCTGAAAACAAGACTCCCTAAATTTTATCAGCATATCGATTGCGCAACCAGGGGTGGAAAGACCCTGGATCATTGTTACTCTAACTTCCGCGACGCATATAAGGCCCTGCCCCGCCCCCTTTCGGAAAAGCTGACCACGACTCCATTTTGTTGATCCCTGCCTACAGACAGAAACTAAAACAAGAAGCTCCCACGCTGAGGTCTGTCCAACGCTGGTCCGACCAAGCTGACTCCACACTCCAAGACTGCTTCCATCACGTGGACTGGGAGATGTTTCGTATTGCGTCAGACAACAACATTGACGAATACGCTGATTCGGTGTGCGAGTTCATTAGAACGTGCGTTGAAGATGTCGTTCCCATAGCAACGATTAAAACATTCCCTAACCAGAAACCGTGGATTGATGGCAGCATTCGTGTGAAACTGAAGGCACGAACCACTGCTTTTAATCAGGGCAAGGTGTCTGGTAACATGACTGAATACAAACAGTGCAGCTATTCCCTCCGCAAGGCTATCAAACAAGCTAAGCGCCAGTACAGAGACAAAGTAGAATCTCAATTCAACGGCTCAGACACAAGAGGTATGTGGCAGGGTCTACAGTCAATCACGGACTACAGGAAGAAACCCAGCCCAGTCACGGACCAGGATGTCTTGCTCCCAGGCAGACTAAATAACTTTTTGCCCGCTTTGAGGACAATACAGTGCCACTGACACGGCCTGCAACGGAAACATGCGGTCTCTCCTTCACTGCAGCCGAAGTGAGTAAGACATTTAAACGTGTTAACCCTCGCAAGGCTGCAGGCCCAGACGGCATCCCCAGCCGCGCCCTCAGAGCATGCGCAGACCAGCTGGCCGGTGTGTTTACGGACATATTCAATCAATCCCTATACCAGTCTGCTGTTCCCACATGCTTCAAGAGGGCCACCATTGTTCCTGTTCCCAAGAAAGCTAAGGTAACTGAGCTAAACGACTACCGCCCGTAGCACTCACATCCGTCATCATGAAGTGCTTTGAGAGACTAGTCAAGGACCATATCACCTCCACCCTACCTGACACCCTTGACCCACTCCAATTTGCTTACCGCCCAAATAGGTCCACAGACGATGCAATCTCAACCACACTGCACACTGTCCTAACCCATCTGGACAAGAGGAATACCTATGTGAGAATGCTGTTCATCGACTACAGCTCGGCATTCAACACCATAGTACCCTCCAAGCTCGTCATCAAGCTCGAGACCCTGGGTCTCGACCCCGCCCTGTGCAACTGGGTACTGGACTTCCTGACGGGCCGCCCCCAGGTGGTGAGGGTAGGCAACAACATCTCCTCCCCGCTGATCCTCAACACTGGGGCCCCACAAGGGTGCGTTCTGAGCCCTCTCCTGTACTCCCTGTTCACCCACGACTGCGTGGCCATGCACGCCTCCAACTCAATCATCAAGTTTGCGGACGACACAACAGTGGTAGGCTTGATTACCAACAACGACGAGACGGCCTACAGGGAGGAGGTGAGGGCCCTCTGAGTGTGGTGTCAGGAAAATAACCTCACACTCAACGTCAACAAAACTAAGGAGATGATTGTGGACTTCAGGAAACAGCAGAGGGAACACCCCCCCATCCACATCGATGGAACAGTAGTGGAGAGGGTAGCAAGTTTTAAGTTCCTCGGCATACACATCACAGACAAACTGAATTGGTCCACTCACACAGACAGCATCGTGAGGAAGGCGCAGCAGAGCCTCTTCAACCTCAGGAGGCTGAAGAAATTCGGCTTGTCACCAAAAGCACTCACAAACTTCTACAGATGCACAATCGAGAGCATCCTGGCGGGCTGTATCACCGCCTGGTATGGCAACTGCACCGCCCTCAACCGTAAGGCTCTCCAGAGGGTAGTGAGGTCTGCACAACGCATCACCGGGGGCAAACTACCTGCCCTCCAGGACACCTACACCACCCGATGCTACAGGAAGGCCATAAAGATCATCAAGGACATCAACCACCCGAGCCACTGCCTGTTCACCCCGCTGTCATCCAGAAGGCGAGGTCAGTACAGGTGCATCAAAGCTGGGACCGAGAGACTGAAAAACAGCTTCTATCTCAAGGCCATCAGACTGTTAAACAGCCACCACTAACATTGAGTGGCTACTGCCAACACACTGTCAATGACACTGACTCTACTCCAGCCACTTTAATCATGGGAATTGATGGGAAATGATGTAAATATATCACTAGCCACTTTAAACAATGCTACCTTATATAATGTTACTTACCCTACATTGTTCATCTCATATGCATACGTTGATACTGTACTCTATATCATCGACTGCATCCTTATGTAATACATGTATCACTAGCCACTTTAACTATGCCACTTGGTTTACATACTTATCTCATATGTATATACTGTACTCGATATCATCTACTGTATCTTGCCTATGCTGCTCTGTACCATCACTCATTCATATATCCTTATGTACATATTCTTTATCCCCTTACACTGTGTATAAGACAGTAGTTTTTTTTGGAATTGTTAGTTAGATTACTTGCTCGTTATTACTGCATTGTCGGAACTAGAAGCACAAGCATTTCGCTACACTCGCATTAACATCTGCTAACCATGTGTATGTGACAAATAAAATTTGATTTGATTTGATTTGATTTATGGACAGTAGTAGAGGTGTTATCACTATGGACAGTAGTAGAGGTGTTATCACTATGGACAGTAGTAGAGGTGTTATCACTCTGGACAATAGTAGAGGTGTTATCACTATTTACAGTAGTAGAGGTGTTATCACCTGAACAGTAGTAAAGGTGTTATCACTCTGGACAATAGTAGAGGTGTTATCACTATGAATAGTAGTAGAGGTGTTATCACTCTACAGTAGTAGAGGCGTTATCACCTGAACAGTAGTAGAGGTGTTATCACTGTGTACAGTAGTAGAGGTGTTATCACTACAAACAATAGTAGAGGTGTTATCCCTATGACCAGTAGTAGAGGTGTTATCACTATGACCAGTAGTAGAGGTGTTATCACTATGAACGGGAGTAGAGGTGTTATCAATATGAACAGTAGTAGAGGTGATATCACTATGAACAGTAGTAGAGGTGTTATCACTATACAGTAGTAGAGGTGTTATCACTATGGACAGTAGTAGAGGTGTTATCACTATGGACAGTAGTAGAGGTGTTATCACTATGAACAGTAGTGGAGGTGTTATCAATATGAACAGCAGTAGAGGTGTTATCACTATGAACAGTAGTAGAGGTGTTATCACCTGAACAGTAGTAGAGGTGTTATCACTATGTACAGTAGTAGAGGTGTTATCACCTGAACAGTAGTAGAGGTGTTATCACTATGTACAGTAGTAGAGGTGTTATCACTCTGGACAATAGTAGAGGTGTTATCACTATTTACTGTAGTAGAGGTGTTATCGCCTGAACAGTAGTAAAGGTGTTATCACTCTGGACAATAGTAGAGGTGTTATCACTATGAACAGTAGTAGAGGTGTTATCACTCTACAGTAGTAGAGGCGTTATCACCTGAACAGTAGTAGAGGTGTTATCACTATGGACAGTAGTAGAGGTGTTATCACTATGGACAATAGCAGAGGTGTTATCACTATGAACAGTAGTAGAGGTGTTATCACTATGAACAGTAGTAGAGGTGTTATCACGCTACAGTAGTAGAGGTGTTATCACTCTGGACAGTAGTAGAGGTGTTATCACTATGGACAGTAGTAGAGGTGTTATCACTATGGACAGTAGTAGAGGTGTTATCACTATGGACAATAGCAGAGGCGTTATCACTCTGGACAGTAGTAGAGGTGTTATCACTCTGGACAGTAGTAGAGGTGTTATCACTATGAACAGTAGTAGAGGTGTTATCACTCTGGACAGTAGTAGAGGTGTTATCACTATGGACAGTAGTAGAGGTGTTATCACTATGGACAGTAGAAAAGATGTTATCACTCTGGACAATAGCAGAGGTGTTATCACTATTTACAGTAGTAGAGGTGTTATCACTCTGGACAATATTAGAGGTGTTTTCACTCTGGACAATAGTAGAGGTGTTATCACTATGAACAGTAGTAGAGGTGTTATCACTATGAACAGTAGTAGAGGTGTTATCACTATGAACAGTAGTAGAGGTGTTATCACTCTACAGTAGTAGAGGTGTTATCACCTGAACAGTAGTAGAGGTGTTATCACCTGAACAGTAGTAGAGGTGTTATCACTATGAACAGTAGTAGAGGTGTTATCACTTTGAACAGTAGTAGAGGTGTTATCTCTATGAACAGTAGTAGAGGTGTTATCAATATGAACAGTAGTAGAGGTGTTATCACTATGAACAGTAGTAGAGGTGTTATCACTCTACAGTAGTAGAGGTGTTATCACCTGAACAGTAGTAGAGGTGTTATCACCTGAACAGTAGTAGAGGTGTTATCACTATGTACAGTAGTAGAGGTGTTATCACTATGAACAGTATTGGAGGTGTTATCACTATGGACAGTAGTAGAGGTGTTATCACTTTGGATACTAGTAGAGGTGTTATCATTCTGGACAATAGTAGAGGTGTTATCACTATTTACAGTAGTAGAGGTGTTATCACCTGAACAGTAGTAAAGGTGTTATCACTCTGGACAATAGTAGAGGTGTTATCACTATGAACAGTAGTAGAGGTGTTATCACGCTACAGTAGTAGAGGTGTTATCACCTGAACAGTAGTAGAGGTGTTATCACTATGGACAGTAGTAGAGGTGTTATCACTATGGACAGTAGTAGAGGTGTTATCACTATGGACAGTAGTAGAGGTGTTATCACTCTGGACAGTAGTAGAGGTGTTATCACTCTGGACAGTAGTAGAGGTGTTATCACTCTGGACAGTAGTGGGAGGTGTTATCACTCTATAGTAGTAGAGGTGTTATCAATATGAACAGTAGTAGAGGTGTTATCACTCTGGACAGTAGTAGAGGTGATATCACTCTACAGTAGTAGAGGTGTTATCACTCTGGACAGTAGTAGAGGTGTTATCACAATGTACAGTAGTAGAGGTGTTATCACTCTGGACAGTAGTAGAGGTGTTATCCATATGTACAGTAGTAGAGGTGTTATCACTCTATAGTAGTAGAGGTGTTATCACTATGGACAGTAGTAGAGGTGTTATCACTCTACAGTGGTAGAGGTGATATCACTCTACAGTAGTAGAGGTGTTATCACTCTGGACAGTAGTAGAGGTGTTATCACTCTGGACAGTAGTGGAGGTGTTATCACTCTGGACAGTAGTAGAGGTGTTATCACTCTGGACAGTAATAGAGGTGTTATCACTCTCTAGTAGTAGAGGTGTTATCACTATGGACAGTAGTAGAGGTGTTATCACTGTGTACAGTAGTAGAGGTGTTATCACTCTGGACAGTAGTAGAGGTGTTATCACTATGAACAGTAGTAGAGGTGTTATCACCTGAACAGTAGTAGAGGTGTTATCACTATGTACAGTAGTAGAGGTGTTATCACTATGAACAGTAGTAGAGGTGTTATCAATGTGAACAGTAGTAGATGTGTTATCACTCTGGACAGTAGTAGAGGTGTTATCACCTGAACAGTAGTAGAGGTGTTTTCAGTATGTACAGTAGTAGAGGTGTTATCACTATGAACAGTAGTAGAGGTGTTATCACTATGAACAGTAGTAGAGGTGTTATCACTATGAACAGTAGTAGAGGTGTTATCACTCTGGACAGTAGAAGAGGTGTTATCACTATGGACAGTAGTAGAGGTGTTATCACTATGGACAGTAGTAGAGGTGTTATCACTATGGACAATAGCAGAGGTGTTATCACTATTTACAGTAGTAGAGGTGTTATCACCTGAACAGTAGTAAAGGTGTTATCACTCTGGACAATAGTAGAGGTGTTATCACTTTGAACAGTAGTAGAGGTGTTATCACTATGAACAGTAGTAGAGGTGTTATCACTCTACAGTAGTAGAGGCGTTATCACCTGAACAGTAGTAGAGGTGTTATCACTGTGTACAGTAGTAGAGGTGTTATCACTATGGACAGTAGTAGAGGTGTTATCACTATGAACAGTAGTGGAGATGTTATCAATACGAACAGCAGTAGAGGTGTTATCACTATGAACAGTAGTAGAGGTGTTATCAATATGAACAGCAGTAGAGGTGTTATCACTATGAACAGTAGTAAAGGTGCTATCACTATGAACAGTAGTAGAGGTGTTATCACTATGACCAGTAGTAGAGGTGTTATCACCTGAACAGTAGTAGAGGTGTTATCACTATGTACAGTAGTAGAGGTGTTATCACTATGAACAGTATTAGAGGTGTTATCACTATGGACAGTAGTAGAGGTGTTATCACTATGGACAGTAGTAGAGGTGTTATCACTATGGACAGTAGTAGAGGTGTTATCACTCTGGACAATAGTAGAGGTGTTATCACTATTTACTGTAGTAGAGGTGTTATCGCCTGAACAGTAGTAAAGGTGTTATCACTCTGGACAATAGTAGAGGTGTTATCACCTGAACAGTAGTAGAGGTGTTATCACTGTGTACAGTAGTAGAGGTGTTATCACTACAAACAATAGTAGAGGTGTTATCACTATGAACAGTAGTAGAGGTGTTATCACTATGAACAGTAGTAGAGGTGTTATCACGCTACAGTAGTAGAGGTGTTATCACCTGAACAGTAGTAGAGGTGTTATCACTATGGACAGTAGTAGAGGTGTTATCACTATGGACAGTAGTAGAGGTGTTATCACTCTGGACAGTAGTAGAGGTGTTATCACTCTGGACAGTAGTAGAGGTGTTATCACTCTATAGTAGTAGAGGTGTTATCAATATGAACAGTAGTAGAGGTGTTATCACTCTGGACAGTAGTAGAGGTGATATCACTCTACAGTAGTAGAGGTGTTATCACTCTGGACAGTAGTAGAGGTGTTATCACAATGTACAGTAGTAGCGGTGTTATCACTCTGGACAGTAGTAGAGGTGTTATCACTATGTACAGTAGTAGAGGTGTTATCACTCTATAGTAGTAGAGGTGTTATCACTATGGACAGTAGTAGAGGTGTTATCACTCTACAGTGGTAGAGGTGATATCACTCTACAGTAGTAGAGGTGTTATCACTCTGGACAGTAGTAGAGGTGTTATCACTCTGGACAGTAGTAGAGGTGTTATCACTCTGGACAGTAATAGAGGTGTTATCACTCTCTAGTAGTAGAGGTGTTATCACTATGGACAGTAGTAGAGGTGTTATCACTGTGTACAGAATTAGAGGTGTTATCACTCTGGACAGTAGTAGAGGTGTTATCACTATGAACAGTAGTAGAGGTGTTATCACCTGAACAGTAGTAGAGGTGGTATCACTATGTACAGTAGTAGAGGTGTTATCACTATGAACAGTAGTAGAGGTGTTATCAATGTGAACAGTAGTAGAGGTGTTATCACTCTGGACAGTAGTAGAGGTGTTATCACTCTGGACAGTAGTAGAGGTGTTATCACTATGTACAGTAGTAGAGGTGTTATCACTCTACAGTAGTAGAGGTGTTATCAATATGAACAGTAGTGGAGGTGTTATCACTATGAACAGTAGTAGAGGTGTTATCACCTGAACAGTAGTAGAGGTGTTTTCAGTATGTACAGTAGTAGAGGTGTTATCACTATGAACACTAGTAGAGGTGTTATCACTATGAACAGTAGTAGAGGTGTTATCACTATGAACAGTAGTAGAGATTTTATCACTCTGGACAGTAGTAGAGGTGTTATCACTATGGACAGTAGTAGAGGTGTTATCACTATGGACAGTAGTAGAGGTGTTATCACTCTGGACAATAGCAGAGGTGTTATCACTATTTACAGTAGTAGAGGTGTTATCACTCTGGACAATATTAGAGGTGTTTTCACTCTGGACAATAGTAGAGGTGTTATCACTATGAACAGTAGTAGAGGTGTTATCACTATGAACAGTAGTAGAGGTGTTATCACTATGAACAGTAGTAGAGGTGTTATCACTCTACAGTAGTAGAGGTGTTATCACCTGAACAGTAGTAGAGGTGTTATCACCTGAACAGTAGTAGAGGTGTTATCACTATGAACAGTAGTAGAGGTGTTATCACTTTGAACAGTAGTAGAGGTGTTATCTCTATGAACAGTAGTAGAGGTGTTATCAATATGAACAGCAGTAGAGGTGTTATCACTATGAACAGTAGTAAAGGTGCTATTACTATGAACAGTAGTAGAGGTGTTATCACTATGACCAGTAGTAGAGGTGTTATCACCTGAACAGTAGTAAAGATGTTATCACTCTGGACAATAGTAGAGGTGTTATCACTTTGAACAGTAGTAGAGGTGTTATCACTATGAACAGTAGTAGAGGTGTTATCACTCTACAGTAGTAGAGGCGTTATCACCTGAACAGTAGTAGAGGTGTTATCACTGTGTACAGTAGTAGAGGTGTTATCAATATGAACAGTAGTAGAGGTGATATCACTATGAACAGTAGTAGAGGTGTTATCACTATGAACAGTAGTGGAGGTGTTATCACTCTACAGTAGAAGAGGTGTTATCACTATGGACAGTAGTAGAGGTGTTATCACTATGGACAGTAGTAGAGGTGTTATCACTATGGACAATAGCAGAGGTGTTATCACTATTTACAGTAGTAGAGGTGTTATCACCTGAACAGTAGTAAAGGTGTTATCACTCTGGACAATAGTAGAGGTGTTATCACTTTGAACAGTAGTAGAGGTGTTATCACTATGAACAGTAGTAGAGGTGTTATCACTCTACAGTAGTAGAGGCGTTATCACCTGAACAGTAGTAGAGGTGTTATCACTGTGTACAGTAGTAGAGGTGTTATCACTATGGACAGTAGTAGAGGTGTTATCACTATGAACAGTAGTGGAGATGTTATCAATACGAACAGCAGTAGAGGTGTTATCACTATGAACAGTAGTAGAGGTGTTATCAATATGAACAGCAGTAGAGGTGTTATCACTATGAACAGTAGTAAAGGTGCTATCACTCTACAGTAGTAGAGGTGTTATCACTATGGACAGTAGTACAACGACGAGACGGCCTACAGGGAGGAGGTGAGGGCCCTCGGAGTGTGGTGTCAGGAAAATAACCTCACACTCAACGTCAACAAAACTAAGGAGATGATTGCGGACTTCAGGAAACAGCAGAGGGAACACCCCCCCATCCACATCGATGGAACAGTAGTGGAGAGGGTAGCAAGTTTTAAGTTCCTCGGCATACACATCACAGACAAACTGAATTGGTCCACTCACACAGACAGCATCGTGAGGAAGGCGCAGCAGCGCCTCTTCAACCTCAGGAGGCTGAAGAAATTCGGCTTGTCACCAAAAGCACTCACAAACTTCTACAGATGCACAATCGAGAGCATCCTGGCGGGCTGTATCACCGCCTGGTATGGCAACTGCACCGCCCTCAACCGTAAGGCTCTCCAGAGGGTAGTGAGGTCTGCACAACGCATCACCGGGGGCAAACTACCTGCCCTCCAGGACACCTACACCACCCGATGCTACAGGAAGGCCATAAAGATCATCAAGGACATCAACCACCCGAGCCACTGCCTGTTCACCCCGCTGTCATCCAGAAGGCGAGGTCAGTACAGGTGCATCAAAGCTGGGACCGAGAGACTGAAAAACAGCTTCTATCTCAAGGCCATCAGACTGTTAAACAGCCACCACTAACATTGAGTGGCTACTGCCAACACACTGTCAATGACACTGACTCTACTCCAGCCACTTTAATCATGGGAATTGATGGGAAATGATGTAAATATATCACTAGCCACTTTAAACAATGCTACCTTATATAATGTTACTTACCCTACATTGTTCATCTCATATGCATACGTTGATACTGTACTCTATATCATCGACTGCATCCTTATGTAATACATGTATCACTAGCCACTTTAACTATGCCACTTGGTTTACATACTTATCTCATATGTATATACTGTACTCGATATCATCTACTGTATCTTGCCTATGCTGCTCTGTACCATCACTCATTCATATATCCTTATGTACATATTCTTTATCCCCTTACACTGTGTATAAGACAGTAGTTTTTTTTTTTGGAATTGTTAGTTAGATTACTTGCTCGTTATTACTGCATTGTCGGAACTAGAAGCACAAGCATTTCGCTACACTCGCATTAACATCTGCTAACCATGTGTATGTGACAAATAAAATTTGATTTGATTTGATTTGATTTGATTTGATTTTTGAATTGATTTGATTTGATTTGATTTGATTTGATTTGATTTGATTTGATTTGATAGTAGAGGTGTTATCACTATGGACAGTAGTAGAGGTGTTATCACTATGAACAGTAGTGGAGGTGTTATCAATATGAACAGCAGTAGAGGTGTTATCACTATGAACAGTAGTAGAGGTGTTATCAATATGAACAGCAGTAGAGGTGTTATCACTCTGGACAGTAGAAGAGGTGTTATCACTATGGACAGTAGTAGAGGTGTTATCACTATGGACAGTAGTAGAGGTGTTATCACTATGGACAATAGCAGAGGTGTTATCACTATTTACAGTAGTAGAGGTGTTATCACCTGAACAGTAGTAAAGGTGTTATCACTCTGGACAATAGTAGAGGTGTTATCACTTTGAACAGTAGTAGAGGTGTTATCACTATGAACAGTAGTAGAGGTGTTATCACTCTACAGTAGTAGAGGCGTTATCACCTGAACAGTAGTAGAGGTGTTATCACTGTGTACAGTAGTAGAGGTGTTATCACTATGGACAGTAGTAGAGGTGTTATCACTATGAACAGTAGTGGAGATGTTATCAATACGAACAGCAGTAGAGGTGTTATCACTATGAACAGTAGTAGAGGTGTTATCAATATGAACAGCAGTAGAGGTGTTATCACTATGAACAGTAGTAAAGGTGCTATCACTATGAACAGTAGTAGAGGTGTTATCACTATGACCAGTAGTAGAGGTGTTATCACCTGAACAGTAGTAGAGGTGTTATCACTATGTACAGTAGTAGAGGTGTTATCACTATGAACAGTATTAGAGGTGTTATCACTATGGACAGTAGTAGAGGTGTTATCACTATGGACAGTAGTAGAGGTGTTATCACTATGGACAGTAGTAGAGGTGTTATCACTCTGGACAATAGTAGAGGTGTTATCACTATTTACTGTAGTAGAGGTGTTATCGCCTGAACAGTAGTAAAGGTGTTATCACTCTGGACAATAGTAGAGGTGTTATCACCTGAACAGTAGTAGAGGTGTTATCACTGTGTACAGTAGTAGAGGTGTTATCACTACAAACAATAGTAGAGGTGTTATCACTATGAACAGTAGTAGAGGTGTTATCACTATGAACAGTAGTAGAGGTGTTATCACGCTACAGTAGTAGAGGTGTTATCACCTGAACAGTAGTAGAGGTGTTATCACTATGGACAGTAGTAGAGGTGTTATCACTATGGACAGTAGTAGAGGTGTTATCACTCTGGACAGTAGTAGAGGTGTTATCACTCTGGACAGTAGTAGAGGTGTTATCACTCTATAGTAGTAGAGGTGTTATCAATATGAACAGTAGTAGAGGTGTTATCACTCTGGACAGTAGTAGAGGTGATATCACTCTACAGTAGTAGAGGTGTTATCACTCTGGACAGTAGTAGAGGTGTTATCACAATGTACAGTAGTAGCGGTGTTATCACTCTGGACAGTAGTAGAGGTGTTATCACTATGTACAGTAGTAGAGGTGTTATCACTCTATAGTAGTAGAGGTGTTATCACTATGGACAGTAGTAGAGGTGTTATCACTCTACAGTGGTAGAGGTGATATCACTCTACAGTAGTAGAGGTGTTATCACTCTGGACAGTAGTAGAGGTGTTATCACTCTGGACAGTAGTAGAGGTGTTATCACTCTGGACAGTAATAGAGGTGTTATCACTCTCTAGTAGTAGAGGTGTTATCACTATGGACAGTAGTAGAGGTGTTATCACTGTGTACAGAATTAGAGGTGTTATCACTCTGGACAGTAGTAGAGGTGTTATCACTATGAACAGTAGTAGAGGTGTTATCACCTGAACAGTAGTAGAGGTGTTATCACTATGTACAGTAGTAGAGGTGTTATCACTATGAACAGTAGTAGAGGTGTTATCAATGTGAACAGTAGTAGAGGTGTTATCACTCTGGACAGTAGTAGAGGTGTTATCACTCTGGACAGTAGTAGAGGTGTTATCACTATGTACAGTAGTAGAGGTGTTATCACTCTACAGTAGTAGAGGTGTTATCAATATGAACAGTAGTGGAGGTGTTATCACTATGAACAGTAGTAGAGGTGTTATCACCTGAACAGTAGTAGAGGTGTTTTCAGTATGTACAGTAGTAGAGGTGTTATCACTATGAACACTAGTAGAGGTGTTATCACTATGAACAGTAGTAGAGGTGTTATCACTATGAACAGTAGTAGAGATGTTATCACTCTGGACAGTAGTAGAGGTGTTATCACTATGGACAGTAGTAGAGGTGTTATCACTATGGACAGTAGTAGAGGTGTTATCACTCTGGACAATAGCAGAGGTGTTATCACTATTTACAGTAGTAGAGGTGTTATCACTCTGGACAATATTAGAGGTGTTTTCACTCTGGACAATAGTAGAGGTGTTATCACTATGAACAGTAGTAGAGGTGTTATCACTATGAACAGTAGTAGAGGTGTTATCACTATGGACAGTAGTAGAGGTGTTATCACTCTACAGTAGTAGAGGTGTTATCACCTGAACAGTAGTAGAGGTGTTATCACCTGAACAGTAGTAGAGGTGTTATCACTATGAACAGTAGTAGAGGTGTTATCACTTTGAACAGTAGTAGAGGTGTTATCTCTATGAACAGTAGTAGAGGTGTTATCAATATGAACAGCAGTAGAGGTGTTATCACTATGAACAGTAGTAAAGGTGCTATTACTATGAACAGTAGTAGAGGTGTTATCACTATGAACAGTAGTAGAGGTGTTATCACCTGAACAGTAGTAAAGGTGTTATCACTCTGGACAGTAGTAGAGGTGTTATCACTATGAACAGTAGTAGAGGTGTTATCACTATGAACAGTAGTAGAGGTGTTATCACTCTACAGTAGTAGAGGCGTTATCACCTGAACAGTAGTAGAGGTGTTCTCACTGTGTACAGTAGTAGAGGTGTTATCAATATGAACAGTAGTAGAGGTGATATCACTATGAACAGTAGTAGAGGTGTTATCACTATGAACAGTAGTGGAGGTGTTATCACTCTACAGTAGTAGAGGTGTTATCACTATGGACAGTAGTACAACGACGAGACGGCCTACAGGGAGGAGGTGAGGGCCCTCGGAGTGTGGTGTCAGGAAAATAACCTCACACTCAACGTCAACAAAACTAAGGAGATGATTGCGGACTTCAGGAAACAGCAGAGGGAACACCCCCCCATCCACATCGATGGAACAGTAGTGGAGAGGGTAGCAAGTTTTAAGTTCCTCGGCATACACATCACAGACAAACTGAATTGGTCCACTCACACAGACAGCATCGTGAGGAAGGCGCAGCAGCGCCTCTTCAACCTCAGGAGGCTGAAGAAATTCGGCTTGTCACCAAAAGCACTCACAAACTTCTACAGATGCACAATCGAGAGCATCCTGGCGGGCTGTATCACCGCCTGGTATGGCAACTGCACCGCCCTCAACCGTAAGGCTCTCCAGAGGGTAGTGAGGTCTGCACAACGCATCACCGGGGGCAAACTACCTGCCCTCCAGGACACCTACACCACCCGATGCTACAGGAAGGCCATAAAGATCATCAAGGACATCAACCACCCGAGCCACTGCCTGTTCACCCCGCTGTCATCCAGAAGGCGAGGTCAGTACAGGTGCATCAAAGCTGGGACCGAGAGACTGAAAAACAGCTTCTATCTCAAGGCCATCAGACTGTTAAACAGCCACCACTAACATTGAGTGGCTACTGCCAACACACTGTCAATGACACTGACTCTACTCCAGCCACTTTAATCATGGGAATTGATGGGAAATGATGTAAATATATCACTAGCCACTTTAAACAATGCTACCTTATATAATGTTACTTACCCTACATTGTTCATCTCATATGCATACGTTGATACTGTACTCTATATCATCGACTGCATCCTTATGTAATACATGTATCACTAGCCACTTTAACTATGCCACTTGGTTTACATACTTATCTCATATGTATATACTGTACTCGATATCATCTACTGTATCTTGCCTATGCTGCTCTGTACCATCACTCATTCATATATCCTTATGTACATATTCTTTATACCCTTACACTGTGTATAAGACAGTAGTTTTTTTGGAATTGTTAGTTAGATTACTTGCTCGTTATTACTGCATTGTCGGAACTAGAAGCACAAGCATTTCGCTACACTCGCATTAACATCTGCTAACCATGTGTATGTGACAAATAAAATTTGATTTGATTTGATTTGATTTGATTGATTTGATTTGATTTGAATTTGATTTGATTTGATTTGATTTGATTTGATAGTAGAGGTGTTATCACTATGGACAGTAGTAGAGGTGTTATCACTATGAACAGTAGTGGAGGTGTTATCAATATGAACAGCAGTAGAGGTGTTATCACTATGAACAGTAGTAGAGGTGTTATCAATATGAACAGCAGTAGAGGTGTTATCACTATGAACAGTAGTAGAGGTGTTATCACCTGAACAGTAGTAGAGGTGTTATCACTATGTACAGTAGTAGAGGTGTTATCACCTGAACAGTAGTAGAGGTGTTATCACTATGTACAGTAGTAGAGGTGTTATCACTATGAACAGTATTAGAGGTGCTATCACTATGGACAGTAGTAGAGGTGTTATCACTATGGACAGTAGTAGAGGTGTTATCACCATGGACAGTAGTAGAGGTGTTATCACTCTGGACAATAGTAGAGGTGTTATCACTATTTACTGTAGTAGAGGTGTTATCGCCTGAACAGTAGTAAAGGTGTTATCACTCTGGACAATAGTAGAGGTGTTATCACTATGAACAGTAGTAGAGGTGTTATCACTCTACAGTAGTAGAGGCGTTATCACCTGAACAGTAGTAGAGGTGTTATCACTGTGTACAGTAGTAGAGGTGTTATCACTACAAACAATAGTAGAGGTGTTATCACTATGAACAGTAGTAGAGGTGTTATCACTATGAACAGTAGTAGAGGTGTTATCACGCTACAGTAGTAGAGGTGTTATCACCTGAACAGTAGTAGAGGTGTTATCACTATGGACAGTAGTAGAGGTGTTATCACTATGGACAGTAGTAGAGGTGTTATCACTCTGGACAGTAGTAGAGGTGTTATCACTCTGGACAGTAGTAGAGGTGTTATCACTCTGGACAGTAGTAGAGGTGTTATCACTCTATAGTAGTAGAGGTGTTATCAATATGAACAGTAGTAGAGGTGTTATCACTCTGGACAGTAGTAGAGGTGATATCACTCTACAGGAGTAGAGGTGTTATCACTCTGGACAGTAGTAGAGGTGTTATCACAATGTACAGTAGTAGCGGTGTTATCACTCTGGACAGTAGTAGAGGTGTTATCACTATGTACAGTAGTAGAGGTGTTATCACTCTATAGTAGTAGAGGTGTTATCACTATGGACAGTAGTAGAGGTGTTATCACTCTACAGTGGTAGAGGTGATATCACTCTACAGTAGTAGAGGTGTTATCACTCTGGGCAGTAGTAGAGGTGTTATCACTCTGGACAGTAGTAGAGGTGTTATCACTCTGGACAGTAATAGAGGTGTTATCACTCTCTAGTAGTAGAGGTGTTATCACTCTGGACAGTAATAGAGGTGTTATCACTCTCTAGTAGTAGAGGTGTTATCACTATGGACAGTAGTAGAGGTGTTATCACTGTGTACAGAATTAGAGGTGTTATCACTCTGGACAGTAGTAGAGGTGTTATCACTGTGTACAGAATTAGAGGTGTTATCACTCTGGACAGTAGTAGAGGTGTTATCACTATGAACAGTAGTAGAGGTCTTATCACCTGAACAGTAGTAGAGGTGTTATCACTATGTACAGTAGTAGAGGTGTTATCACTATGAACAGTAGTAGAGGTGTTATCAATGTGAACAGTAGTAGAGGTGTTATCACTCTGGACAGTAGTAGAGGTGTTATCACTCTGGACAGTAGTAGAGGTGTTATCACTATGTACAGTAGTAGAGGTGTTATCACTATGTACAGTAGTAGAGGTGTTATCAATATGAACAGTAGTGGAGGTGTTATCACTATGAACAGTAGTAGAGGTGTTATCACCTGAACAGTAGTAGAGGTGTTTTCAGTATGTACAGTAGTAGAGGTGTTATCACTATGAACACTAGTAGAGGTGTTATCACTATGAACAGTAGTAGAGGTGTTATCACTATGAACAGTAGTAGAGGTGTTATCACTATGAGCAGTAGTAGAGGTGTTATCACTCTGGACAGTAGTAGAGGTGTTATCACTATGGACAGTAGTAGAGGTGTTATCACTCTGGACAATAGCAGAGGTGTTATCACTATTTACAGTAGTAGAGGTTTTATCACTCTGGACAATATTAGAGGTGTTTTCACTCTGGACAATAGTAGAGGTGTTATCACTATGAACAGTAGTAGAGGTGTTATCACTATGAACAGTAGTAGAGGTGTTATCACTATGAACAGTAGTAGAGGTGTTATCACTCTACAGTAGTAGAGGTGTTATCACCTGAACAGTAGTAGAGGTGTTATCACCTGAACAGTAGTAGAGGTGTTATCACTATGAACAGTAGTAGAGGTGTTATCACTTTGAACAGTAGTAGAGGTGTTATCTCTATGAACAGTAGTAGAGGTGTTATCAATATGAACAGCAGTAGAGGTGTTATCACTATGAACAGTAGTAAAGGTGCTATTACTATGAACAGTAGTAGAGGTGTTATCACTATGACCAGTAGTAGAGGTGTTATCACTATGAACAGTAGTAGAGGTGTTATCACTCTACAGTAGTAGAGGCGTTATCACTATGAACAGTATTGGAGGTGTTATCACTCTGGACAGTAGTAGAGGTGTTATCACTATGGACAGTAGTAGAGGTGTTATCACTTTGGATACTAGTAGAGGTGTTATCATTCTGGACAATAGTAGAGGTGTTATCACTATTTACAGTAGTAGAGGTGTTATCACCTGAACAGTAGTAAAGGTGTTATCACTCTGGACAACAGTAGAGGTGTTATCACTATGAACAGTAGTAGAGGTGTTATCACTCTACAGTAGTAGAGGTGTTATCACTATGGACAGTAGTAGAGGTGTTATCACTATGGACAGTAGTAGAGGTGTTATCACTATGAACAGTAGTGGAGGTGTTATCAATATGAACAGCAGTAGAGGTGTTATCGCTATGAACAGTAGTAGAGGTGTTATCACGCTACAGCAGTAGAGGTGTTATCACCTGAACAGTAGTAGAGGTGTTATCACTATGGACAGTAGTAGAGGTGTTATCACTATGGACAGTAGTGGAGGTGTTATCACTATGGACAGTAGTAGAGGTGTTATCACTCTGGACAGTAGTAGAGGTGTTATCACTCTGGACAGTAGTAGAGGTGTTATCACTCTATAGTAGTAGAGGTGTTATCAATATGAACAGTAGTAGAGGTGTTATCACTCTGGACAGTAGTAGAGGTGATATCACTCTACAGTAGTAGAGGTGTTATCACTCTGGACAGTAGTAGAGGTGTTATCACAATGTACAGTAGTAGAGGTGTTATCACTATGAACAGTAGTAGAGGTGTTATCACCTGAACAGTAGTAGAGGTGTTATCACTATGTACAGTAGTAGAGGTGTTATCACTATGAACAGTAGTAGAGGTGTTATCAATGTGAACAGTAGTAGATGTGTTATCACTCTGGACAGCAGTAGAGGTGTTATCACTCTGGACAGCAGTAGAGGTGTTATCACTATGTACAGTAGTAGAGGTGTTATCACTCTACAGTAGTAGAGGTGTTATCAATATGAACAGTAGTGGAGGTGTTATCACTATGAACAGTAGTAGAGGTGTTATCACCTGAAGAGTAGTAGAGGTGTTTTCAGTATGTACAGTAGTAGAGGTGTTATCACTATGAACAGTAGTAGAGGTGTTATCACTATGAACAGTAGTAGAGGTGTTATCACTATGAACAGTAGTAGAGGTGTTATCACTCTGGACAGTAGTAGAGGTGTTATCACTATGGACAGTAGTAGAGGTGTTATCACTATGGACAGTAGTAGAGGTGTTATCACTATGGACAATAGCAGAGGTGTTATCACTATGAACAGTAGTAGAGGTGTTATCACTATGAACAGTAGTAGAGGTGTTATCACTCTGGACAATAGTAGAGGTGTTATCACTATGAACAGTAGTAGAGGTGTTATCACTATGAACAGTAGTAGAGGTGTTATCACTCTACAGTAGTAGAGGCGTTATCACCTGAACAGTAGTAGAGGTGTTATCACTGTGTACAGTAGTAGAGGTGTTATCACTACAAACAATAGTAGAGGTGTTATCACTATGAACAGTAGTAGAGGTGTTATCACTATGAACAGTAGTAGAGGTGTTATCACGCTACAGTAGTAGAGGTGTTATCACCTGAACAGTAGTAGAGGTGTTATCACTCTGGACAGTAGTAGAGGTGATATCACTCTACAGTAGTAGAGGTGTTATCACTCTGGACAGTAGTAGAGGTGTTATCACTATGTACAGTAGTAGAGGTGTTATCACTCTGGACAGTAGTAGAGGTGTTATCACTCTGGATAGTAGTAGAGGTGTTATCACTATGTACAGTAGTAGAGGTGTTATCACTCTATAGTAGTAGAGGTGTTATCACTATGGACAGTAGTAGAGGTGTTATCACTCTACAGTGGTAGAGGTGATATCACTCTACAGTAGTAGAGGTGTTATCACTCTGGAAAGTAGTAGAGGTGTTATCACTCTGGACAGTAGTAGAGGTGTTATCACTCTGGACAGTAGTAGAGGTGTTATCACTCTGGACAGTAATAGAGGTGTTATCACTCTGGACAGTAATAGAGGTGTTATCACTCTCTAGTAGTAGAGGTGTTATCACTATGGACAGTAGTAGAGGTGTTATCACTGTGTACAGTAGTAGAGGTGTTATCACTCTGGACAGTAGTAGAGGTGTTATCACTATGAACAGTAGTAGAGGTGTTATCACTCTGAACAGTAGTAGAGGTGTTATCACTATGTACAGTAGTAGAGGTGTTATCACTATGAACAGTAGTAGAGGTGTTATCAATGTGAACAGTAGTAGATGTGTTATCACTCTGGACAGTAGTAGAGGTGTTATCACTCTGGACAGCAGTAGAGGTGTTATCACTATGTACAGTAGTAGAGGTGTTATCACTCTACAGTAGTAGAGGTGTTATCAATATGAACAGTAGTGGAGGTGTTATCACTATGAACAGTAGTAGAGGTGTTATCACCTGAACAGTAGTAGAGGTGTTTTCAGTATGTACAGTAGTAGAGGTGTTATCACTATGAACAGTAGTAGAGGTGTTATCACTATGAACAGTAGTAGAGGTGTTATCACTATGAACAGTAGTAGAGGTGTTATCACTCTGGACAGTAGTAGAGGTGTTATCACTATGGACAGTAGTAGAGGTGTTATCACTATGGACAGTAGTAGAGGTGTTATCACTCTGGACAATAGCAGAGGTGTTATCACTATTTACAGTAGTGGAGGTGTTATCACCTGAACAGTAGTAAAGGTGTTATCACTCTGGACAATAGTAGAGGTGTTATCACTATGAACAGTAGTAGAGGTGTTATCACTATGAACAGTAGTAGAGGTGTTATCACTCTACAGTAGTAGAGGCGTTATCACCTGAACAGTAGTAGAGGTGTTATCACTGTGTACAGTAGTAGAGGTGTTATCACTACAAACAATAGTAGAGGTGTTATCACTATGAACAGTAGTAGAGGTGTTATCACTATGAACAGTAGTAGAGGTGTTATCACGCTACAGTAGTAGAGGTGTTATCACCTGAACAGTAGTAGAGGTGTTATCACTCTGGACAGTAGTAGAGGTGATATCACTCTACAGTAGTAGAGGTGTTATCACTCTGGACAGTAGTAGAGGTGTTATCACTATGTACAGTAGTAGAGGTGTTATCACTCTGGACAGTAGTAGAGGTGTTATCACTCTGGATAGTAGTAGAGGTGTTATCACTATGTACAGTAGTAGAGGTGTTATCACTCTATAGTAGTAGAGGTGTTATCACTATGGACAGTAGTAGAGGTGTTATCACTCTACAGTGGTAGAGGTGATATCACTCTACAGTGGTAGAGGTGATATCACTCTACAGTGGTAGAGGTGATATCACTCTACAGTAGTAGAGGTGTTATCACTCTGGACAGTAGTAGAGGTGTTCTCACTATGTACAGTAGTAGAGGTGTTATCACTCTGGACAGTAGTAGAGGTGTTATCACTCTGGACAGTAGTAGAGGTGTTATCACTCCATAGTAGTAGAGGTGTTATCACTATGGACAGTAGTAGAGGTGTTATCACTCTACAGTGGTAGAGGTGTTATCACTCTGGACAGTAGTAGAGGTGTTATCACTCTGGACAGTAGTAGAGGTGTTATCACTATGTACAGTAGTAGAGGTGTTATCACTCTGGACAGCAGTAGAGGTGTTATCACTCTGGACAGTATTAGAGGTGTTATCACTATGTACAGTAGTAGAGGTGTTATCACTCTGGACAATAGTAGAGGTGTTTTCACTCTGGACAGTAGTAGAGGTGTTATCACTCTATAGTAGTAGAGGTGTTATCAATATGAACAGTAGTAGAGGTGTTATCACTCTGGACAGTATTAGAGGTGTTATCACTATGTACAGTAGTAGAGGTGTTATCACTATGAACAGTAGTAGAGGTGTTATCAATATGAACAGCAGTAGAGGTGTTATCACTATGAACAGTAGTAGAGGTGTTATCACTATGGACAGTAGTAGATTTGTTATCACTATGGACAGTAGTAGAGGTGTTATCACTATGAACAGTAGTGGAGGTGTTATCAATATGAACAGTAGTAGAGGTGTTATCAATATGAACAGTAGTAAAGGTGTTATCACTATGAACAGTAGTAGAGGTGTTATCACTATGAACAGTAGTGGAGGTGTTATCACTCTACAGTAGTAGAGGTGTTATCACTATGAACAGTAGTAGAGGTGTTATCAATATGAACAGTAGTAAAGGTGCTATCACTATGAACAGTAGTAGAGGTGTTATCACTATGACCAGTAGTAGAGGTGTCATCACTATGACCAGTAGTAGAGGTGTTATCACTATGAACAGTAGTAGACGTGTTATCACTATGGACAGTAGTAGATTTGTTATCACTATGGACAGTAGTAGAGGTGTTATCACTATGAACAGTAGTGGAGGTGTTATCAATATGAACAGCAGTAGAGGTGTTATCACTATGAACAGTAGTAGAGGTGTTATCAATATGAACAGCAGTAGAGATGTTTTCACTATGAACAGTAGTAAAGGTGCTATCACTATGAACAGTATTAGAGGTGTTATCAATATGAACAGTAGTTGAGGTGTTATCACTATGAACAGTAAGTAGTAAAGGTGCTATCACTATGAACAGTAGTGGAGGTGTTATCACTATGAACAGTAGTAGAGGTGTTATCACTATGAACAGTAGTACAGGTGTTATCACTATGAACAGTAAGTAGTAAAGGTGCTATCACTATGAACAGTAGTGGAGGTGTTATCACTATGAACAGTAGTAGAGGTGTTATCACTATGAACAGTAGTAGAGGTGTTATCACTATGAACAGTAGTAGAGGTGTTATCACTATGAACAGTAGTAGAGGTGTAATCAATATGAAGAGTAGTAGAGGTGTTATCACTATTTACAGTAGTAGAGGTTTTATCACTATGAACAGTAGTAGAGGTGTTATCACTATGAACAGTAGTAGAGGTGTTATCACTATGAACAGAAGTAGAGGTGTTATCACTATGGGCAGTAGTAGAGGTGTTATCACTATGAACAGTAGTGGAGGTGTTATCAATATGAACAGTAGTAGAGGTGTTATCAATATGAACAGTAGTAAAGGTGTTATCACTATGAACAGTAGTAGAGGTGTTATCACTATGAACAGTAGTGGAGGTGTTATCACTCTACAGTAGTGGAGGTGTTATCACTATGAACAGTAGTAGAGGTGTTATCAATATGAACAGTAGTAAAGGTGCTATCACTATGAACAGTAGTAGAGGTGTTATCACTATGAACAGTAGTAGAGGTGTTATCAATATGAACAGCAGTAAAGGTGTTATCACTATGACCAGTAGTAGAGGTGTTATCACCATGACCAGTAGTAGAGGTGTTATCACTATGAACAGTAGTAGATTTGTTATCACTATGGACAGTAGTAGAGGTGTTATCACTATGAACAGTAGTGGAGGTGTTATCAATATGGACAGCAGTAGAGGTGTTATCACTATGAACAGTAGTAGAGGTGTTATCAATATGAACAGCAGTAGAGATGTTTCACTATGAACAGTAGTAAAGGTGCTATCACTATGAACAGTATTAGAGGTGTTATCACTATGACCGGTAGTAGAGGTGTTATCACTATGGCCAGTAGTAGAGGTGTTATCACTATGAACAGTAGTAGAGGTGTTATCAATATGAACAGTAGTTGAGGTGTTATCACTATGAACAGTAAGTAGTAAAGGTGCTATCACTATGAACAGTAGTGGAGGTGTTATCACTATGAACAGTAGTAGAGGTGTTATCACTATGAACAGTAGTAGAGGTGTTATCACTATGAACAGTAAGTAGTAGAGGTGTTATCAATATGAACAGTAGTAAAGGTGCTATCACTATGAACAGTAGTAGAGGTGTTATCACTATGACCAGTAGTAGAGGTGTTATCACTATGACCAGTAGTAGAGGTGTTATCACTATGAACAGTAGTAGAGGTGTTATCACTATGAACAGTAGTGGAGGTGTTATCACTATTTACACGAGTAGAGCTGTTATCACTATGAACAGTAGTAGAGGTGTTATCACTATGAACAGTAGTAGAGGTGTTATCACTATGAACAGAAGTAGAGGTGTTATCACTATGAACAGTAGTAGAGCTGTTATCACTATGAACAGTAGTAGAGGTGTTATCACTATGAACAGTAGTAGAGGTGTTATCACTATGAACAGAAGTAGAGGTGTTATCACTATGAACAGTAGTAGAGGTGTTATCACTATGAACAGTAGTGGAGGTGTTATCACTCTACAGTAGTAGAGGTGTTATCACTATGAACAGTAGTAGAGGTGTTATCAATATGAACAGTAGTAAAGGTGCTATCACTATGAACAGTAGTAGAGGTGTTATCACTATGACCAGTAGTAGAGGTGTTATCACTATGACCAGTAGTAGAGGTGTTATCACTATGAACAGTAGTAGAGGTGTTATCGCTATGGACAGTAGTAGATTTGTTATCACTATGGACAGTAGTAGAGGTGTTATCACTATGAACAGTAGTGGAGGTGTTATCAATATGAACAGCAGTAGAGGTGTTATCACTATGAACAGTAGTAGAGGTGTTATCAATATGAACAGCAGTAGAGATGTTTTCACTATGAACAGTAGTAAAGGTGCTATCACTATGAACAGTATTAGAGGTGTTATCACTATGAACAGTAGTAGAGGTGTTATCGCTATGGCCAGTAGTAGAGGTGTTATCAATATGAACAGTAGTAGAGGTGTTATCAATATGAACAGTAGTTGAGGTGTTATCACTATGAACAGTAAGTAGTAAAGGTGCTATCACTATGAACAGTAGTGGAGGTGTTATCACTATGAACAGTAGTAGAGGTGTTATCACTATGAACAGTAGTAGAGGTGTTATCACTATGAACAGTAAGTAGTAAAGGTGCTATCACTATGAACAGTAGTGGAGGTGTTATCACTATGAACAGTAGTAGAGGTGTTATCACTATGAACAGTAGTAGAGGTGTTATCACTATGAACAGTAAGTAGTAAAGGTGCTATCACTATGAACAGTAGTGGAGGTGTTATCACTATGAACAGTAGTAGAGGTGTTATCACTATGAACAGTAGTAGAGGTGTTATCAATATGAACAGCAGTAGAGGTGTTATCACTATGAACAGTAGTAGAGGTGTTATCACTATGGACAGTAGTAGATTTGTTATCACTATGGACAGTAGTAGAGGTGTTATCACTATGAACAGTAGTGGAGGTGTTATCAATATGAACAGTAGTAGAGGTGTTATCAATATGAACAGTAGTAAAGGTGTTATCACTATGAACAGTAGTAGAGGTGTTATCACTATGAACAGTAGTGGAGGTGTTATCACTCTACAGTAGTAGAGGTGTTATCACTATGAACAGTAGTAGAGGTGTTATCAATATGAACAGTAGTAAAGGTGCTATCACTATGAACAGTAGTAGAGGTGTTATCACTATGACCAGTAGTAGAGGTGTTATCACTATGACCAGTAGTAGAGGTGTTATCACTATGAACAGTAGTAGAGGTGTTATCACTATGAACAGTAGTAGAGGTGTTATCACTATGGACAGTAGTAGAGGTGTTATCACTATGAACAGTAGTGGAGGTGTTATCAATATGAACAGCAGTAGAGGTGTTATCACTATGAACAGTAGTAGAGGTGTTATCAATATGAACAGCAGTAGAGATGTTTTCACTATGAACAGTAGTAAAGGTGCTATCACTATGAACAGTATTAGAGGTGTTATCACTATGACCGGTAGTAGAGGTGTTATCACTATGGCCAGTAGTAGAGGTGTTATCACTATGAACAGTAGTAGAGGTGTTATCAATATGAACAGTAGTTGAGGTGTTATCACTATGAACAGTAAGTAGTAAAGGTGCTATCACTATGAACAGTAGTGGAGGTGTTATCACTATGAACAGTAGTAGAGGTGTTATCACTATGAACAGTAGTAGAGGTGTTATCACTATGAACAGTAAGTAGTAAAGGTGCTATCACTATGAACAGTAGTGGAGGTGTTATCACTATGAACAGTAGTAGAGGTGTTATCACTATGAACAGTAGTAGAGGTGTTATCACTATGAACAGTAGTAGAGGTGTTATCAATATGAACAGTAGTAGAGGTGTAATCAATATGAACAGTAGTAGAGGTGTTATCACTATTTACAGTAGTAGAGGTGTTATCACTATGAACAGTAGTAGAGGTGTTATCACTATGAACAGTAGTAGAGGTGTTATCACTATGAACAGAAGTAGATGTGTTATCACTATGGACAGTAGAGAGGTGTTATCACTATGAACAGTAGTGGAGGTGTTATCAATATGAACAGTAGTAGAGGTGTTATCAATATGAACAGTAGTAAAGGTGTTATCACTATGAACAGTAGTAGAGGTGTTATCACTATGAACAGTAGTGGAGGTGTTATCACTCTACAGTAGTAGAGGTGTTATCACTATGAACAGTAGTAGAGGTGTTATCAATATGAACAGTAGTAAAGGTGCTATCACTATGAACAGTAGTAGAGGTGTTATCACTATGAACAGTAGTAGAGGTGTTATCAATATGAACAGCAGTAAAGGTGTTATCACTATGACCAGTAGTAGAGGTGTTATCACTATGACCAGTAGTAGAGGTGTTATCACTATGAACAGTAGTAGAGGTGTTATCACTATGGACAGTAGTAGATTTGTTATCACTATGGACAGTAGTAGAGGTGTTATCACTATGAACAGTAGTGGAGGTGTTATCAATATGAACAGCAGTAGAGGTGTTATCACTATGAACAGTAGTAGAGGTGTTATCAATATGAACAGCAGTAGAGATGTTTTCACTATGAACAGTAGTAAAGGTGCTATCACTATGAACAGTATTAGAGGTGTTATCACTATGACCGGTAGTAGAGGTGTTATCACTATGGCCAGTAGTAGAGGTGTTATCACTATGAACAGTAGTAGAGGTGTTATCAATATGAACAGTAGTTGAGGTGTTATCACTATGAACAGTAAGTAGTAAAGGTGCTATCACTATGAACAGTAGTGGAGGTGTTATCACTATGAACAGTAGTAGAGGTGTTATCACTATGAACAGTAGTAGAGGTGTTATCACTATGAACAGTAAGTAGTAAAGGTGCTATCACTATGAACAGTAGTGGAGGTGTTATCACTATGAACAGTAGTAGAGGTGTTATCACTATGAACAGTAGTAGAGGCATTATCACTATGAACAGTAGTAGAGGTGTTATCAATATGAACAGTAGTAGAGGTGTTATCAATATGAACAGTAGTAGAGGTGTTATCACTATTTACACGAGTAGAGGTGTTATCACTATGAACAGTAGTAGAGGTGTTATCACTATGAACAGTAGTAGAGGTGTTATCACTATGAACAGAAGTAGAGGTGTTATCACTATGAACAGTAGTAGAGCTGTTATCACTATGAACAGTAGTAGAGGTGTTATCACTATGAACAGTAGTAGAGGTGTTATCAATATGAACAGTAGTAGAGGTGTATCACTATTTACACGAGTAGAGCTGTTATCACTATGAACAGTAGTAGAGGTGTTATCGCTATGGACAGTAGTAGATTTGTTATCACTATGGACAGTAGTAGAGGTGTTATCACTATGAACAGTAGTGGAGGTGTTATCAATATGAACAGCAGTAGAGGTGTTATCACTATGAACAGTAGTAGAGGTGTTATCAATATGAACAGCAGTAGAGATGTTTTCACTATGAACAGTAGTAAAGGTGCTATCACTATGAACAGTATTAGAGGTGTTATCACTATGACCGGTAGTAGAGGTGTTATCACTATGAACAGTAGTAGAGGTGTTATCAATATGAACAGTAGTTGAGGTGTTATCACTATGAACAGTAAGTAGTAAAGGTGCTATCACTATGAACAGTAGTGGAGGTGTTATCACTATGAACAGTAGTAGAGGTGTTATCACTATGAACAGTAGTAGAGGTGTTATCACTATGAACAGTAAGTAGTAAAGGTGCTATCACTATGAACAGTAGTGGAGGTGTTATCACTATGAACAGTAGTAGAGGTGTTATCACTATGAACAGTAGTAGAGGTGTTATCACTATTTACACGAGTAGAGCTGTTATCACTATGAACAGTAGTAGAGGTGTTATCACTATGAACAGTAGTAGAGGTGTTATCACTATGAACAGAAGTAGAGGTGTTATCACTATGAACAGTAGTAGAGGTGTTATCAATATGAACAGTAGTACAGGTGCTATCACTCTGGTATATAAAGATGTTCTGCGTTTTTTTGACACAGAAATCAACTGTACTAGTCGTTAAGGCTCTGTTCTTGATTACTGTCCGGTTATATGGTCAGGTGCAGCAAAGAAAGACCTAGCATGGCTGCATCTGGCTCAAAATGGATACAGAACTAACATCAACAACATGCCAGTCCTTCCTGGTTGAGAGTTAACGAGACTTCTTTCCATGAGAAATATTACTGCAATGAAAATTCCAGATTGTCTGCGTAATCAAATAACATTCAGCTCAGACACCCATACATACCCCACAAGACATGCCACCAGGCATCTGTTCACAGTCCCCAAGTCCAAAACGAATTCACGGCAACGCACGGTGTTATACAGAGCCATGATCGCATGGAACTCCCTTCCATCTTTCATTACTCAGTCAAACAGAAAGATTACTGTACCTTTAAAAAAGCGGGACTATGAGGGGACACACACAAACACACACATTGTTTTTTAGTTTTGGTGTTTGTAATGTTTGTAAATTGTTGTGTTTAAAAGTTGTGACTGTCCTTGTCTATCAGTGTTCTGTTACTTGTCATGTTTTGTGTGTTTTGTAGACCCCAGGAAGAGTAGCTGATGCTTCTGCAAAAGCTAAGAGGGAACCAAATAAACAAATAAAAAGATGAACCCAATATTTTATATATAGCAGGTTTTTAAAGGACCAAAGAGTATGATGTGCTTCGTGCTTTCATTTTTGCAAAAGAAAAAATACTGGTATCATCTCGGCCCTAATATACAGTATAATTTATTTTATATCTGTGTCCATAATGTCTACAAGTTTCTGGTATATAGACTTTCTGGTTCAAGAAAAAATCAACAAAATAATGAAAAAAGCTAATCAACAATTCCATTATTTTCACTTAACTCTGCAACTCTTCCAACTATTGTATTTTTTCACAACTGTCACCAGTTTGGCACCAACACATTTACAACAAAGACATATTGACATAGAAAAATAAATTAAAGTGTGTAAAAAAATACAGATAAATTATATTTCATGCTGAAACCCTCACATTAAACACCAATGGTATTCACTGAGCTGATGGTTTATATTTAGAATTATGTTTTACAGCTTTGTCATTCAATTTTTTTTAATCATCTTATTATATATACAGTAATAGTCAAAGTTTAGACACACCTACTCATTCCAGGGTTTTTCTTTATTTTGACTATTTTCTACATTGTATAATAATAGTGAAGACATCAACACTATAAAATAACACATATGGAATCACGTAGTAACCAAAAAAGTGTTAAACAAATCCAAATATATTTTATATTTGAGATTCTTCAAAGTAGCCACGCTTTTCCTTGATGACAGCTTTGCACACTCTTGGCATCCACAGTGATCAGCGAGACAATTATTCCCAGACTCAGAAGACATCCCTTAGGCTTCATGTCGGAAATGACTCTGAGACCTCTGGATTAAGAATGATTTACAGCTTTGATTAAAATAATACACAAACATGAAAGAGCTGAGAGGGGATACCAAGACACCAGCATTTACTTTAAACCAAGAGGTATATTTCTGATCCGATAAGATTTTCAGGAAGAAAAAAATACAACTATTGTGTTTGCAATGTATGTATCCAGCACCATGGACAGAGGACTGAGTGCTGCCAAACACGAATGGATAAAAACCGGACGGCACTGCAATATAAATGTTTTAATTTACTCGCTTTGCAATGAGTAAATAATAATAATAAAAAGTATATGACCCGGAAATAATAATATATGACCCGGAAATAATAATATACTGACAACAACAATAACAACAACAACAGCAGAGAAAACAGAGAAGAGCAATAGGCTCTTTAAAACAGATGCATCATGGCACGTCTCCAAGGACGTGTCAATCTGCCTCCCTGCTGAGAGCAACCAGACCAAAACACATCCTATTCAATTACCAACACCTGTCCTACCAACACCCCTAGTTCATTTAACAATAGTGTAATTTAACTTCACTAGGGTAGGGGGCAGCACTCAGTCCCATTATATAGGATATGCATATAATTAGTAGATCTGGATAGAAAACACTCTAAAGTTTCCAAAACTGTTAAAATAATGTCTGTGAGTATAACAGAACTGATATGGCAGGTGAAAACCCGAGGAAAATCCAACCAGGAAGTACTATTATTTTGAAAGGCTGTTTTTCCATTGAAAGCCTATACACCATACAAAGACTTAGGACCCAGTTCACGAGCTCTGTGCCTTCCCCTACATGTGACCAGTCTTTAGGCATTGTTTCAGGCTTTTACTCTGAAAAATGAGGGAGATACAGCACTTTCAATCAGTGGCCAGTGGAAATTTCCATTCATCAGCCATGCGCCCTGATCGTGAACGTGCCTTTCTTGTTTCTCCTTTCCTATTGACGAAGCTTTTGTCCGGTTTAAATATCATTGATTATTTATGACAAAAACAACAAGAGGATTGATTTTAAACATCGTTTGGCATGTTTCTACTAACCTTTATTGTACTTTTTAAAACCTTTTTGTCCTGCAATTAGTGCAAGCGCCTTCTGCATTCGTATTACTGGACAAAACGCGCGAACAAAAAGGAGGTTTTTGCTCATAAAGAGGTACATTATCGAACAAAATGAACATTTATTGTCTAACATGGAGACCTGGGAGTGCCACCAGATGAAGATCATCAAAGGTATGTGATTCATTTTAATGCTATTTCTGACTTTTTTGACACTCCTTGGCTGGAAAATGGCTGTATGCGTTTCTGTGGCTAGCTAACACAAAGTGTGCTTTCGCCGTAAAGCATTAAGGAGAAGCTTATCTATTTTTCCATGAAAACACTTGTATAGTTTATCAATGTTTATGATGAGTATTTCTGTCATTTTATGTGGCTCTCTGCACTTTCACCGGATGTTTGTTTGAGACAATGCATTTCTGACCACAACGCGCCAACGTAAACTCAGATTTTTGGATATAAATATGAACTTTACCGAACAAAACATACATGTATTGTGTAACATGAAGTCCTATGAGTGTCATCTGATGAAGATCATCAAAGGTTAGTGATTAATTTTATCTATATTTCTGCTTTTTGTGAATCCTCTCTTGGGCTGGAAAAAATGGCTGTGTTATTCTGTGAATAGGCACTCACCTAACATAATCGTTTGGTTTGTTTTCGTCGTAAAGCCTTTTTGAAATCGGATACTGTGGCTGGATATACAACAAGTGTATCTTTAAAATGGTGTAAAATACATGTATGTTTGAGGAATTTTAATTATGGAATTTCTGTTGTTTTGAATTTGGCGCCCTGCAGTTTCACTGGCTGTTGACGAGGTGGGACTCTACCATGGTTAAGGTTAACTACTCCCCCTGTGGACAGTGAGGGCCAGACACCCAGAGTTAAAGAGAGCCGGGGTACGAGGGTTCACAGCTGCTATTTTCCAGTCTCCACGCAGCCCACTCACACATCAACCAATCGGGTGACAGTCTTGGATAATCCAAGGGATTCTAGACGGACCAATTGCGAGACGCCTGTGGGAGCCGTGTTCTTTGGCTCCTCAATTTGGCCGAGGAGAGAGAACGACGGGCCTCCACTAGGGAGTCGACGTCCGGCACACAGCAGATTCAGAATCCAACAACTGAGCCGGGTCCAAGCTCTCAGCTGCAAAAGCAACCTGTTTCCCCACTCCCTGCCTTATTTACTTATCAGATTCACATGGCTGCAATAAAATTCTCACATTGTTTTCTGGGGCTTGCTGTTGGAACAACAAAAGTCAGTCAAACGTCTAAATTTTCCTTCAACAGGCTGCCAAAATGTATTTCTCCGAACCCTCTGTCAATACTTAGACCAGGACTCTCAAACCCTGTTCCTGGTGAGCAACCTCCTGCAGGTTTTCTACCTATAGGACGGTAGCTTTCCAGGAACGGGGTTGGAGAGCCCTGACCTAGACACTAACCTGGGATTTTTAGTGTGGTGCAAAACAATAATGATAATGCAACAAAGTGGCTCCCGAGTGGTGCAGCGGTCTACGGCACCGTTCTCAGTGCCAGAGGTGTCACTACAGTTCCTGTTTCAAATCCGGCTGTGAATGGGAGTCCCATAGGGTGGCGCACAATTGGCCCAGCGTCGTCCGGGTTTGGCCGTCACTGTAAATAAGAATTTGTTCTTAACTAACTTGCCAAGTTTAATAAATACATGTTTTTTTAAAAGGCTGTTGCCACTCTACCACAGGATGTCTGTTTCCTACCACCTTTGCCACCACTTCCAACCACAGCAGTGTCTGCTTGGTCCCGCGCCACAACTCTTTTATCGCCCCCAACTCGGGGGTTTGAAAATAATCACATTTCCATTTCTCCTCTGTATTTGCCTGACTGCTTCCAGATGGTAACTTTAATTCTCAATAATCAAAAGGGGATCATGAGGAAAAGCATGTTGAATACCAACCATGCTGTTGAGATATGTGCTTCTTTAGTAGTCTGTAGTCAGGTCTGGCATCGCTGTTTCAACGGCACCCCTTGGCCTAATACCCCTTCACTATGTAAACATGCAGTGAACAAGGAAAGTTGACAAGTGAACTTATACGTGAACATTACTGGCCCTGTCATCGTCTATCCAAATCGAACACGGCTTGTTTCTGATTCTGATCAAACTGCAACCTCACTTCAAACACGGACACAGCAAGCAAATAAATAAGGGATAATGTCATATTTTCCACTGATCTGAACTCTGGACTGTTGAGGTGGTAAAATCAGACTCTGTTATGAGGCTCAGTAAGACAATATGCAGCTCAGAGGACCCGTTCCTTCTCTACCCAGAACACCATCAGATGTATTTCTAATGTTTCTAATGTTCACAAAAACTGAAAACATGAGACTGAAAATGGATGAAGACAGGGGCCGTTTTCTTTATCCTGCCATATTATACTTCTGTGTGTTTTTTATCCAATTTTCTATTATTCTCTCAATGCATTGTTGGGAAAGAGCTCTCAAGGAAGAATTTCACAGTACTGTTTTACACCGGTTGTATCCTGTGCATGTGGCGAATAAACGTTGAAACATATTCAACACGGAGTATATGACGCATATCACTCGAAGACTGGCAATGGAGACAAGCTAAGCTGGAACAGACTCCCAGTCGAAAGGTTAGTGGGTGAAACATATTCTATGGAACAGAGATGGAGTGAGGGAAAAGGAGGGAACAAAAGGAAGGATTTTCATTTCTACCACGTTGGGCTTTACTTGATGCCGTTTTGCTTGCGTCGGTTCCAGAAATCAAGCCTGAACAGTTTAAGTTGAATGTGGATCATGTCCTCTGAACACAAAGGTAGGACGCGTGACTGGAGACAAAGTACTGTAATTCTTACAAAGCTGCCCTTGGAAACTCTACACAGAATACCAGAGGGAAATGCCTGACACCTTCCCATGGACCAATCTGTGTGCTCTCCTTCCTTCTCTGAATAAAAGGAGTTTTACCCGACAGATGTATGATCTTAATTTGATCACTCTTTTCTTGATGAAACTTGTAGATTTGTTGCTGAAAGTTGTAGTGTATTCGAGGTTTAAAAAAGGCTTCTAAAGTTTGTAATTTCCACTTTAAAATGTCAGACTTGATTTGTCATATCGAAAAATGTATCAACCCATACAAAAAAATGCCCAATAATTATAATCCACACAATATTTCACATTTCCTGTTGCTGCAGGATTATTTTCCTGCTGTAGGAAACTGGCTCAAAATAAGTTCCTACATCAGTACTCACTGATCCAAGGTCAGTTTAGCATTTTCCCATCTAATACGTAAGGTTAGGATATGATGAGAGTAAGCTGATTTTAGATCAGAGCCTCAGTTCAGGTTCCCTTCCTACAGGCTGTGGCTGGTGACCTAAAGAAGCCCATTGTCTTTGGTGTAACCCGTTTGGCCCATTGACCCATGAGAACGGGTCTCTGTCCTCAAGGGCTTCCCAATAAAACGGATGCTGATGGCTGTCACGCTCTTCACGTTACCTAACTTGCACACTTGACCTGGCCGCCTTGGCAACCGATGTCCACAGATAACCATGGCAACCACTCCAACCTTACTCTACCACACACACACACACACACACACACACACACACACACACACACACACACACACACACACAGATGGTAATGACTGGAGCAGAATCAGTGGAATGGTATCAAATACATCAAACACATGGTTTCCATGGTTTCCAGGTGTTTGATGCCATTCCATTTGCTCAGTTCCAGCCATTATTATGAGCCATTCTCCCCTCAGCAGCCTCCAATAATGAGTAGTGTGTTAAACAGAAGAAGAACCGCTCCGTGTTAGCATCAGCATGGGTTAGTGATAGCCAGGAACCTTGGGACGTCCCGACCTTAACCCCTAATTCCTAACCTTAACATTTACTCTAATCTTTACCGTAACCCTTACCTAACACTAACGCTTACCTTAACTGTTTTATATTTCAAGTTCAATGGGGTGATGTCAGAGTTGGGATGTCCAAAAGTATCCCACTTAGACTTTTCCCAGCAGCATTCTGGAGTTTCAAAGGGAAAGACACACCACTGGTTCCACAGGAATGTCCGATCAGCTGACAGAGCCGAGCGGGAGCCAAACACACATCTGGGGACTGTAAAACCCATCGGGACCTAAGCCTCTCTCTCCCTCTAGTCTTCATCTCATCTGTGGGTGCTCTCTCTGTGTATTCAGGAACACCACTCCACACTTCACTCAGCTGACCTGGTCTAGTGGTGAAGACCCTTGGGCAGCAGAGACAGAGAGACAGAGCAGGAGGGAGGGAGGAAAGGTGGAAGAGAGAGAGAGAATGAAAGAGAGACAGAGAGAAGGAGAGTGAGACACAGAGACAGCAAGAGAGAGACACCTCTCCCCTCCCCTCTGCTCTCCTCTCCATTCCTCCCTCCTTCACCTCTCCCCTCCCCTCTGCTCTCCTCTCCATTCCTCCCTCCTTCACCTCTCCCCTCCCCTCTGCTCTCCATTCCTCCCTCCTTCACCTCTCCCCTCCCCTCTGCTCTCCTCTCCATTCCTCTCTCCTTCACCTCTCCCCTCTGCTCTCCTCTCCATTCCTCCCTCCTTCACCTCTCCCCTCCCCTCAGCTCTCCTCTCCATTCCTCCCTCCTTCACTTCTCCCTCCTTTCCCCTCTCCTCTCCCTGTATGTGCTGTTCATCTGGCCTTGTCCGATGTGATTTATCCCATCACAAACACTACTCCACTCCCAGCAGCCTAAATACCTGCCCTGCAAAGGTCAGCGCCCCTGCCAATACTCCCGTTGTCCTGCCTATGTTATGATCTGATCGATGTGTGTGTGTGCCTGGCCTTTTCCAGCATTCCTTCACACATAGACGCTCTCTTTACAGACCAAGGCTACAGGAGTCACCCTGAGTTATTTGGTCGTAGCTCTCAGTCTCCAGAGGGGGGAAACCAATGGTGATCACGATGACCACAGCAGTTCACAGTTCACACACCTATCAATATAAAGCAAATTAATCCGTACTGCGTCTGATTAGGAGACTCACTATGTCTGAGTGTTGGAGTGTGCCCGTCTGTCCGTAAATATAAAAAACAACCTGTGTAGTCAGGTTTGCTTAATATAAGGAATTTGATGTGTCATGACGTTGGCCTGGGGGTAGGTTTATGACAGTCATAAATACCTCTTCCCCCCTTTTCCCTCTCTCTACCCTACTGATGTTACATTTGCAAAACCCTTGGTTAACATAGAGATTCTGGAAATATCAGAAGGTGGGGAAATTAACTATATTCTGGTAATCCGACCAATTGAACATATGCGGTGGTACTTAATGAATATGATGTCAGTTCGGTTGTCATCTGAGACATTCTCATCAATGATAAGATGACATAAACTCTACAGTGGAATGTCTACACATCAGAGTTATCGGATTCACATGGGATTGTTGTTTAATTTAAATGTTAGAATATGAAATTATTCGTGATGGGATGAAATGTGATTTTAGCTTCTAAAATGTGAGATTTGGGTTTTCATAAGTTTAGGGCTCTGCTCAATCAGTGGCCCACCCCTGTGAAGGGACAAGGGCTATAAAACCTTTCAAACACGCCCTCCTCTCCCTTCCTATATAAAGCCTTGACGACAATATAACCTTCTGTTCCCAGGACGTGAGGACGACGGTCCGATGTCAGAATGGTTCAGATAATAACTACAGAACGAAGCCAACATCAGCGTTCAGCCAACCATCAGCTTTGGTTGCAAATGTTATGAACTTTGAACTCTTATTCACTACAGAAGTGATACCTCCTAGCCGTTGAGTTAGCAACAGCTGCTGCAAATGAGGGTTAAGGAAGGAACAGACAGAGTATCCCGTCTATCACTCAACAACGCTACTACAACGTATCCAATTGACAACCAGAGACATTCTTCAAAGGACAAAGGACTCGGTTGGCCTTCCATCTACCAGCAACCTACCGAAGCACAGCTCAGAGTAAATATTTATTGCATTCTCCTTTTCCAAATGGGCGGTAATTTAGAATGCATAAGATACTGTATTTACGATAGCACAGCTTCGCCCTTTGTTCCTCATTCTTCCCGCTCTTTCACTCAAACCCAGACCCTTTTCTTTTGTGTAACCAGCTGTCATATCTGTTCCGCCCGCTAGGGCCGTTTTCCTTTATGACGTAATTTGTAATCAAATTTTGATTTAAATATGTGTATGTGTAATTCTGTGTGATTAGTTAGGTATTTAGTAAATAAATAATTAAACCCAATTTTGTATTGCTGATTCAACTTGTTAACTTGTCAGGGTTCGTGCAGATACCCAAGAATTTACAACTTTCAGATGAGACTGAATTAAGATGACGATTAATATTGACTGCTATTGATGTAAAATATTACTAGGTCTTTAAGAGTTTATTCGGAAGATAACAGCTCTATAAATATTATTTTGTGGTGCCCGACTCTCTAGTTAATTACATTTACATGATTAGCTCAATCAGGTAATATTAATTAAGGAGAAATTATTTTATAGAATAGCATGTCATATCACTTAATCTGGCATAGCCAAAGACACGACAGATGTATAGCATTTAATTTTTTTGTATGACAATTCAGTACTTTTTCCACCACTGTACTTAAGTACATTTAAAATCAGATACTTTAAGACTTTTACTCAATAAATATTTTACTGGGTGACATTCGCTTTGACTTGAGTTATGTTTTATTAAGGTATCTTTACTTTTACTCAAGTATGACTATTGAGTACTTTCCCAACTACTGCAGTGTGAGAAATATCCCATCCAAGAGACCAGTCTAAGGGACTTTAGCTTCTGTCGTCGATGCTCTCTTCACAATAACACTGGTAACACTTTACCCTGCAGTTACAAAGCAGTTACCATGTAACGCCATGTTAATAATAAAATGTTATTACCGTTGGTTACATAAGGTGATACCATAACACATATTTCTCCTTCCCCCCTGTACCATAATCCACCATAAAATATATATAACAGCATGTTGTGTTGTTTTTACCCACATGCTGATGGCTTCACTCCAGACCATTAAACCAAACCCAGGATCATTTAGGATCTCTCAGAAGAGAGATGTACAGTACGGCCATGGGCCAGACAGGATAGTGATGAGAATAGTGATGGATGTCAGAGACAACTTAACGTATTATACAGTTCAGCAATCAAATATGTTCTACATCACATGCCATACAAAACTGACGTAGGAATTCTGAATTCCATGCCATTCGCTTGAGGCATCATCCGCGTAACTTTCAAGAATATTTTATTAGGAATATGACTCCACATATCTGCATAACTTTCAAGCTATTTTATTTTAGATATCCACATAACTTTCAAGTTATTTTATTTTAGATATCCACATAACTTTCAAGCTATTTTATTTTAGATATCCACATAACTTTCAAGTTATTTTATTTTAGATATCCACATAACTTTCAAGCTATTTTATTTTAGATATCCACATAACTTTCAAGTTATTTTATTTTAGATATCCACATAACTTTCAAGCTATTTTATTTTAGATATCCACATAACTTTCAAGTTATTTTATTTTAGATATCCACATAACTTTCAAGTTATTTTATTTTAGATATCCACATAACTTTCAAGTTATTTTATTTTAGATATCCACATAACTTTCAAGCTATTTTATTTTAGATATCCACATAACTTTCAAGTTATTTTATTTTAGATATCCACATAACTTTCAAGTTATTTTATTTTAGATATCCACATAACTTTCAAGTTATTTTATTTTAGATATCCACATAACTTTCAAGTTATTTTATTTTAGATATCCACATAACTTTCAAGCTATTTTATTTTAGATATCCACATAACTTTCAAGTTATTTTGCCAATAATATTATTACATTCACTATGAATACTTCAATTCAGAATCTACATAACTTTCAAGCTATTTTATTTTAGATATCCACATAACTGTCAAGTTATTTTATCAACAGTACCTTCAGAAAGTATTTATACCCCTTGACTTATTGCACATGTTGTTGTGTTACAAGCCTGAATTCGAAACAAATTAAATATTAAATATTTGGTCTCACCCATTTACACACAATACCCCATAATGAAATAAGTGAAATTATGTTTTTAGAAATTGTTGCAAATGTATTTCAAATTAAATACAGAAATATCTCATTTACACAAGTATTCCCTCCCCTGAGTCCATACATGTTAGATTCACCTTTGGCAGTGATAACAGCTGTGAATCTTTCTGGTCTCCAAGAGCTTTGCACACCTGGATTATACAATATTTGCACATTATTCTTCAAGCTCAAACAAGTTGTTTGTTGATCATTGCTAGACAGCCCTTTTCAAGTCTTGCCATAGATATTTAAGTAAAAACTGTAACTAGGCCACTCTGGAACATTCAATGTCATCTTGGTAAGTAACTCCAGTGTATATTTGGCCTTGTGTTTTAGGTTATTGTCCTGCTGAAAGGTGAATTTGTCTCCCAGTGTCTGTTAAAAAGCACACTGAACCAGGTTTTGTGCTTAGCTCTATTCTGTTTATTTTTATCCTAAAAAACTCCCTAGTCCTTGCCGATGACAAGCATACCCATAACATGATGCAGCCAACACCATGAGATGTTGTGTTGGATTTGCCCCAAACATATTGCTTTGTATTCAGGGCATAAAGTTAATTTCTTTGCCACAATTTTTAGCAGTTTTACTTTAGTGCCTTATTGCAAACATTATGAATGTTTTAAAATATTTTTTATTTAGGCTTCCTTCTTTTCACTCTGTCATTTAGGTTGATATTGTGGAGTAACTATAATGTTGTTGATCCATCCTCAGTTTTCTCCCTTCACAGCCATTAAACTCTAACTGTTTTAATTCACCATTGGCCTCATGGTATCTTTGTAGTGACTGGGTGTATTGACGCACCATTCAAAGTGTAATTAATAACTTCACCATGCTCAAAGGGATATTCAATGTTTGCCTTTTTCTTACCCATCTACCAATAGGTGCCTTTATTTGCATTGGGAAACCTCCCTGGTCTTTGTGGTTGAATCTGTGTATGAAATTCACTGCTCGACTGAGGGACCTTAGATATTATTGCACACAGAGTGAGTCTTTGCAACTTATTATGTGACTTGTTATGCCCATTTTTACTCCTGAACTTATTTAGGCTTGCCATAACAAAGGGGTTGAATCCTTATTGACTCAAGGCACTTCAACTTTTCATTTGTAAAACTTTTTTTTTTAAATAACATAATTCCAATTTGACATTATGGGGTATTGTGTGTAGGTCAGTGAAACAAAATCTCAATCTTCAGGCTGTAACACAACAAAATGTGAAAAAAGGGGTGTGAATACTTTCAGAAACGCACTGTAATTAAATGCACTATGAATACATCTATTCAGTGGGTGTTATATCCTGATGAGCTACTAAAGAACCAGATACAGCAGCTGCAGTGGAACGGAACAGGGCTTCTCTGCTCCCGGCAGTAGGGCTGATCTGCTAGGGATAGACTGCTACTGTCCCGTATTTGGTAGTCACAGCCACTGCAGCTGTGTGATCCCAGGGCACATTCCCCTAAACCTTATAAACACTTCTTATACAACGGCGTTAGCAGAGAGAAGGAAGGAAGGAAAGACATTTTTTTATTTTTTATTCTACCTTTATTTAACTAGGCAAGTCAGTTAAGAACAAATTCTTATTTTCAATGACGGCCTAGGAACAGTGGGTTAACTGCCTGTTCAGGGGCAGAATGACAGATTTGTACCTTGTCAGCTCAGGGATTTGAACTTGCATACCTTCCGGTTACTAGTCCAACGCTCTAACCACTAGGTTACCCTGCCGCCCCGGAAGGGAGGGAGGGAGGAAGGAAGGAAGGAAGGAAGGATGGAGAGAGAAAAAAAACCTGGCTCCCTGTAGAGGAAAGCCTGTGCAACCACAGCACCACAGCAGAACCTGAGACAGAGCTGCATTTCCTGACAAAATGTCAAAAATATAAAACAATTAGAGAGTGTCATTTCCCCACATTTGAAACCCTTATTCAAGGTTTCAAAGACCTCTCTGATGAGAGTAGGCTTCCCATCCTGTTGGGGGAGGATGCCGAGAGCTGTGGATTGGCAGCGCACTACATTGCTGCCTGCCATAAGATGAGGGACAGTGTCTGACAGACCAACCAACATGTCCTCTATATTGTTATTGTTCAATAGTTATTTTGACCCTTGGTTATTGTTGTTACTGTTGTCCTGTTGACAATATTGATTACTATTATTTTAATATTGTAAATATCCAAAGTAAGCTTTGGCAAGATGTACATTGTTACGTCATGCCAATAAAGCAAATTTAATTGGAGAGAGAGAGAGAGAGAGAGAGAGAGAGAGAGAGAGAGAGACCTACTAATTTATGAGCTAGAGCAGTCACACAATGTGCTTTTGTCCAATAGGTTGACACTAATTGCCTAAGCTATACAGATTTAAATCTCATTTCATTATGTGCGTTGTTTGTTGAAAATGTAAATGTTCCTCCCCTAATAATCAGAGCAACCCTTTATAATACACAGCCACTTGTCAGTCTGAGGCGAGGGTTGATGTGCAACATTCTGATTTTATTTGTGTTTATGTGTTAAGTGTTTTACAACTCAAATGTATAAAGTCCAACAGCAATATGTGCAATGAATTGTATGTGTAATGTCCTAGCCTCTGTTCTGAAACGTGTCTATATGTCCTTCCTGTTGTTTTTAAATGTCTGATGTACATATGTTGTCCTTTTGTATATAATGTTGTCGTGGTTACAGTATATGTTCACCTGCCCAGGGACAACGTATGTAAATGAGCTGTTTGCTAAATCTGGAGCAGCGCATGTTTTTGTTGCACGCTGTCCCTGTCCAAATAAACTTCAGAAAATAAATAAATAAATGACATCACCAGGTGTGATTTGTTTTAAACTAGCAAAGAACACAGTTATAACCATGTCAGAGACTCAATCTCCACTTTTTGTTGTCGAGTCAAATCTCTGCCAACTGACTACACCCGAATCACCTCTTCACCCTGAACAAGGCAAGGGCACCACCCTTAGCTCACACAACACATACAATAGGTCGCGGCTTATAAGTTGAATTCCAAATGATTTCATACACCCCTCCCTGAAATGGCTAAGCGGTCTAAGACAGATCACACCGGGTACTGTGGTTCCACACCTTCAGGGGGAGAGTGACCCTCTGGGGAGGGTAGAGCGACAACCCGCTGCCCAGGCCTTTTTCTGGCCCTCTCTCTCAGGCTGCACAGCAGACACACAGGAACGCTCCCACAATGAACCTCAGAGACAACAGAAACAACCTGCTGCTGTATCTAATCCTTGTATAGGAAGAGAGGGAGAAAGAGATGGGAAAGAGAGAGAGAGCAAAATGGGGGAAAGAGAGAGAGGAAGAGAGGGGGGACAGAATAGAGTTGCCCTCAGGGTCCAGGCTCAGATCTATGGGCCAGGAAGTGAAGGTAAAGCTAGGATGCTGCATGGGGCTTTTGGGAACCCATTAAGAAGCCCAGAGCCACATAGTCATGTCTAGTGGACACAGGGCCTACTGCCTTTACAAGGACAGGCCATCAGGCTGCACATATCCTGACTGCTGGAGGTATGTTTTCAATGGGTTAATCTGTGTTCAACAGCCTCTCACTCTCTCTCTGTCTCAAATGATATGAATGTGAATAATATGAATAATATTTTAATGCGAAGCAAAGGATTTAGCATATGATCATATTTAGGAGATGACATCACCATCCTAATACATTATGTGGTATTAACTAACTAGACTGGAGATGACATCACCATCCTAATACATGATGTGGTATTAACTAACTAGACTGGAGATGACATCACCATCCTAATACATGATGTGGTATTAACTAACTAGACTGGAGATGACATCACCATCCTAATACATGATGTGGTATTAACTAACTAGACTGGAGATGACATCACCATCCTAATACATGATGTGGTATTAACTAACTAGACTGGAGATGACATCACCATCCTAATACATGATGTGATATTAACTAACTAGACTGGAGATGATATCACCATCCTAATACATGATGTGATATTAACTAACTAGACTGGAAGTAAAGCTACTGGGTCAGTTCTCTCAGAGTTAACACCTCTGACATCACCATCCTAATACACAATGTGGTATTAACTAACTAGACTGGAAGTAAAGCTACTGGGTCAGTTCTCTCAGAGTTAACACCTCTGACATCACCATCCTAATACACGATGTGGTATTAACTAACTAGACTGGAAGTAAAGCTACTGGGTCAGTTCTCTCAGAGTTAACACCTCTGACATCACCATCCTAATACACGATGTGGTATTAACTAACTAGACTGGAAGTAAAGCTACTGGGTCAGTTCTCTCAGAGTTAACACCTCTGACAAGCCCTGGATTTCTACTGAACAGACTGTTTCACATGTCCTTTTCTCTTTGGAAAAAGAAGTGCCTCATCATCACGAGATTTAGGGTTATTCCAGCAGGATCTTTTTCAGGGAATCTCTCAGTGAAGAAAGGTTACAAAAGTCCCAATGAACACTGAACAATTTGAGCTGAACGTTCTCCTCATTTTAACCTCATAGCCTTCAGAACAACCCAGACACGTGCAAAGAATCTCGCCCCGTTCCCTCGTCACCCTTGCCAGAATACACAAACTCACCGGAGGAGAAAAATGCAGACATTGAAAGCACCAAATAGTCAGGTGGTACCAGGTCTAGAGAATGAGAATACACTCCTGATAAACACCCAGTTCACAAAACCCCTCCAAATCATCATCATAATATCAGCCAAATTAATCCTGACAGACCACACCTTCCTCCAGGAAATCTATAAGATGTCCTTACCTTGCTCAGTGTGTGTCTGTTGAGGGGAACTATCACCGGAGTTACAGAAGTGTGATACAGACCCCTGAACAGAAGTAAACAGCATGGACTAGGCTTTTATGTTCAGGTGGGTGGAGCTACTGGCAGGGAGACTTGGCTTTTATGTGCAGGTGGGTGGAGCTACTGGGGAGGACACTAGGCTTTATGTGCAGGTGGGTGGAGCTCCTGGGGAGGAGACTAGGCTTTTATGTTCAGGTGGGTGGAGCTACTGGGGAGGACACTAGGCTTTATGTGCAGGTGGGTGGAGCTCCTGGGGAGGAGACTAGGCTTTTATGTTCAGGTGGGTGGAGCTACTGGGGAGGAGACAAGACTTCTATGTGCAGGTGGGTGGAGCTACTGGGGAGGAGACTAGGCTTTTATGTGCAGGTGGGTGGAGCTACTGGAGAGGAGACTAGGCTTTTATGTTCAGGTGGGTGGCGCTACTGGGGAGGAGTACCCCTCAGAGAAGGTGGGCAGAGGGAGAGGTGAGGTAGCCCCCGAGAGAGTGTGAAAGAGGGAGAGAGAAAGAGAATAGAAGAGAGGGGGAGATAGAGAAGAGGGGGAGAGAAGAGAGAGGTATTCTCCTGAGAAGTAGGGAGACAGAGTCAGAGAGAGGGAGAGAGAAGAGAGGTGGAAAGAGAGAAGAGAGGTGGATAGAGAGAAGAGAGGTGGATAGAGAGAGGAGAGATGGATTGAGAGAGGAGAGGTGGATATAGATAAGAGAGGTGGATAGAAAGAAGAGAGGGGGATAGAGATAAGAGAAGTAGATTGAGAGAAGAGAGATGGACAGAGAAGAGAGATGGGATAGAGAGAAGTGGATAGAGAGAAGAGAGATGGATAGAGAGAAGAGAGATGGATAGAGAGAAGAGAGATGGATATTGAGAAGAGAGATGGACAGAGAAAGAGATGGGATAGAGAGAAGAGAGATGGATAGAGAGAAGAGAGATGGATAGAAAGAAGAGAGGGGGATAGAGATAAGAGAAGTAGATTGAGAGAAGAGAGATGGACAGAGAAGAGAGATGGGATAGAGAGAAGTGGATAGAGAGAAGAGAGATGGATAGAGAGAAGAGAGATGGATAGAGAGAAGAGAGATGGATATTGAGAAGAGAGATGGACAGAGAAAGAGATGGGATAGAGAGAAGAGAGATGGATAGAGAGAAGAGAGATGGATAATGAGAAGAGAGATGGACAGAGAAAGAGATGGGATAGAGAGAAGAGAAGTGGATAGAGAGAAGAGAGATGGATAGAGAGAAGAGAGATGGATAGAGAGAAGAGATGGGATAGAGAGAAGAGAAGTGGATAGAGAGAAGAGAGATGGATAGAGAGAAGAGAGATGGATAGAGAGAAGAGAGATTGATAGAGAGAAGAGAGATGGACAGAGAAAGAGATGGATAGAGAGAATAGAGTTGGACAGAGAAGAGAGATGGGATAGAGAGAAGAGAAGTGGATAGAGAGAATAGAGATGGATAGAGAGGTGGATAGAAAGAAGAGAGGAGGCCATAGAGACATGGTAGGTCACTCAAAGGAAATTAATCCAACCTCTAACACTACTACTCCTGTAAGGAGCTTCACCTTGATTCTCATTTGATTTCATCTGTTAAAACCATTCTTTGGCGTGATGATTTCCTACGGATAGAAGTTTGGTTCAGTGGACCGGTGGTGTTTAGGTGAAGTAGAAGAGCTATATCTCCCAGTATCTGTCCACTGGGCCGGCTGCTGATCTCTAGCACCGTACAACTCAGTGGTGCTTCTGCTGCAGAGCTTCACATCAACAGAACACAGCGAGTGAACAGCTGGTTCAGATTTGATGCCGTATTGAAACCGTGTTGTAATGTTGCAGTTTGCCATGTCCTTTCTGCGCCATTCCTGTTGATCTAGAAAACATTATCATAACCACCACCCATTATTGTTGATCTAGAAAACATTATCATAACCACCGCCCATTCCTGTTGATCTAGAAAACATTATCATAACCACCGCCCATTCTTGTTGATCTAGAAAACATTATCATAACCACCGCCCATTCCTGTTGATCTAGAAAACATTATAACCACCGCCCATTCTTGTTGATCTAGAAAACATTATCATAACTACCACCCATTATTGTTGATCTAGAAAACATTATCATAACCACCGCCCATTCCTGTTTATCTAGAAAACATTATCATAACCACCACCCATTATTGTTGATCTAGAAAACATTATCATAACCACCGCCCATTCCTGTTTATCTAGAAAACGTTATCATAACCACCACCCATTCCTGTTTATCTAGAAAACATTATCATAACCACCACCCATTCCTGTTTATCTAGAAAACATTATCATAACCACCACCCATTCCTGTTTATCTAGAAAACATTATCATAACCACCACCCATTCCTCTTTATCTAGAAAACATTATCATAACCACCGCCCATTCCTGTTGATCTAGAAAACATTATCATAACCACCACCCATTCCTGTTTATCTAGAAAACATTATCATAACCACCACCCATTCCTCTTTATCTAGAAAACATTATCATAACCACCACCCATTCCTGTTTATCTAGAAAACGTTATCATAACCACCACCCATTCCTCTTTATCTAGAAAACATTATCATAACCACCACCCATTCCTCTTTATCTAGAAAACATTATCATAACCACCGCCCATTCCTGTTGATCTAGAAAACATTATCATAACCACCACCCATTCCTGTTTATCTAGAAAACATTATCATAACCACCACCCATTCCTCTTTATCTAGAAAACATTATCATAACCACCACCCATTCCTGTTTATCTAGAAAACGTTATCATAACCACCGCCCATTCCTCTTTATCTAGAAAACATTATCATAACCACCACCCATTCCTGTTTATCTAGAAAACATTATCATAACCACCGCCCATTCCTCTTTATCTAGAAAACATTATCATAACCACCACCCATTCCTGTTGATCTAGAAAACATTATCATAACCACCGCCCATTTTATTGTCAGCTGCATCTGTCTTGCATCCACTATAGGCACACTCCTCATTAAAGTCCTTTCTAATACAAATACGCTGTCCTCAAGTGCTGCTTCTCTCTCTCTCTCACTCTCTCTCTCTCTCTCTCTCTCTCTCACACACACACAAATATCAACCTTTTTCTGGAAACTTTTTGTCCATTTGTTCTACTGCCCCACCTGTCTCACATTATGGTGTCTGGCAGGAACCACTCACCCTGTTTCTATTGATCTATTATACACTGTATTATCTTCCATTACATATCAAGGAAAAACATTGAACAGCCACCAGTTGAATGGAATCTTTGACATCATACCTGCCCAGACTTCCTATCCATGTAGTTAACCTGCATGTGCTTACATCTCAAGGCCAAAATGTTATTATGTCAAAAGGTGGCCCCAGAAATGTGGTATGCATATGCCATTATATCTCTGCTTCCTGTTGTTTGATCAACTTCCTTTAATCTGTCCCATTGGCAGTTAGTGGGGATGACTAATATGTCAACTGAGTTCACTCCCACACTACAGGAGTAGTCCAACTATCGAAACATGATGTGAACATTTGTACATGATCACGACAATATCTGATACACCACGGTATGTTGGTCTATCGTTTAGTTTGACTGTCTTTAAATCCTCAGTGACTAGTTCTTACAGATTCACGGACGTGCCAGTGAGAGTAGCAGTAAGACAGACAGACAGAGAGAGAGATAGACAGAGACAGACAGACAGACAGACAGACAGACAGACAGACAGACAGACAGACAGACAGACAGACAGACAGACAGACAGACAGACAGACAGACAGACAGACAGACAGACAGACAGACAGACAGACAGACAGACAGAGAGAGAGAGTGAGAGAGAGAGAGACAGACAGAGAGAGAGAGAGACAGACAGAGAGCCAGACACTGCTGCTACGTTGGACTTGTGTTACTCACACAGCTCATGTTCACTGGTGCTGACAGGCTGTCTGTTAGAGACACGGGCAATGTTTCAGTATGAATGTGTTGGATCGACAGCTCAAACGTGACCGGCATCTGGGCCCTGGTCCGGGGCAGATAATTCCAATGCCAGGAGCCTGGTTGAACCCTGCAGCTGCCGAGAACAGCAGTCACTCCGGTCAACCCAGGTTACACACAGACATTCATAGCCACAACACTAAACACTCAACCACAGACAGAGCAGAGATATGTTCATTGCGTCACTCACAAACACTGCATACACCATGTGTGTCATTGGGAGAGTTCTAGATAGAAATGTTATGTTAAATTGACATCATTACATTTTCACAGACTGTCCCAGCCCTGACTGAGATATACAGTCACAGAGGGGTTGCAAGGGGAGGGTACTGTATATTACTTTAGAAGTTTATCAGAATACGAATAGAATTTTGGTAACTTTCAAGGATTTTAATGTAATTTAGCACAAGACGTCTGGTGGGTCTTTTGGGTAATTCCAATTATCACAGGTGTTTTCTGGCCCTCCATGTGGCCTTATCACATGTCAAATATATAACATAATCATATAAGATGATTTTTAAATAAAAAAATACAATCACTAAGCTGTAAAACATGATCTGAAATATAAACCATCAACCATCATTTAGCAAGTGAATACCATTGGTGTTTAATTTGAGGGTTTCATCATGAAATATATTTTATAAACATTTTTACACACTTTTTCTTTACTATGTCAATGTCTTTGTACATGTTTTTGATGCCAAACTGGTGGCAGCTGTGAAAAAAGTCAATAGTTGGAAGAGCTGTAGAGCTAACTGAAAATAATGCCATTGTTAATTAGGCTATTTTCTCTTGAACCATGTGGTCTATCCACTAGAAACTCATGGACAATATGGACAGAGATTTTTTTAAATCAATACTATATGTGAATACATTTTTTAAAAGCTATGAAACATAAGTGACCAAAGTTACCATAAATTGCCATAGATTACCAAAATTATAGAAGATTCTGGTAACTTTGGTAAATTACCACTAGCTTTGCAACCTTAGTTACAGAACATTCACTTCATTAACTGAAAAGTCCCCATTGGCTGTAAACCATGACGCTGATCTGCAGCAGCGTTAGCGAAGTCAAACAGAAAAAGAGGAGAAGACAAGAATGAGATTCAATTGGTCAATTATTAGAATTGTGCTTGGTCAGGTGACCTCAGATTCTGGCCGACGACCACAGACTACAGAGATGATCGATGGTTGTCTTCTGTGGTTCCCATGGTCAGAGGAAGTCAGCTGAAGTTTAAGAAGCGAGAACGAGAGAGGCGCAAGAGTGCAGCTGGGTGCGACTCTGAATATCGTTTCTGTTACTGCGGTGTTATATCGCCGCCGAGTTGTGTTCGGGTTGACTGTTAACTCACTCCCATTTAGTAGAATTACAGCTGTCGAGTTTGGCCGAGGATTGGACACGTTTGCCTGTGAGAACATTAAATAAAGCTGCAGTCACATGCTCCTCTGAAAAATGCAGACGGTCCCCTTTTCCAGAGATCTCAACACAGCATCCACTCCATCGCCCTGCCAAATGAAAGCTAGGTTGGAAAATATTCCTCTCTGTTTTTTATGGGCCTTCAGAACAGCTTTTGATAAGGTCGTCAAAACGTGTCGGAATTCATTGCCATTTGATACCTAATTAAGGATTCAAGAACCACTTCTGAAGGACGAAATGTAATGGATAAAAAGTTGGTGCAAGATTGAGACAGATTCATCATGTGAACATCAGCCTTCAGATGGTGTTGGAACGGCCCTATTTATCACTATAACCAGAAAGGACGGTCCCCAGATATGCAACTGGTCTTCCAGCACAGATACGTCATGACCTCTGGAAAGTTGAAACTGTTCCGACAGAGACCAATGACCTGTCTTTCTGCCTCGTTATTACGTCTCTGTCTATTTTGGCTCGGGTGCAAGGACAGGTGAAGTCACCAATACAGAGCAAAACATGAGGGAGCGCCAACACTGCTGAGGTCGTTTCAGGAAAAGGGAGTGCAGGCCTTTGTTCCATCCCTGCCCTAACACACCATCAGGACCTGAATGACGTATGTTAGTGCCGTAACACAACCCTGCATGCCCAGTAGCTCTCCAGCAGGGTTAGTATGCCCTGTTTGTCCCATGATGAATACATTACAACTGTATCCCAGACATACATATGTTGGAGAATATTAACCTTACTGACCTGAGCTGGCCAACAGGCTGATGTCGATAGACATCCCTCACGTGACAATGACACACACAAGTTAGATGTGGGAAACTCCGGGACTGAGCCTGTACCATACCTATGAGAGGACTATCCTTCTAAAGCCCACATCTATAATTGGTAAAAGAAGTCAATTACTCAACGAGTGGTGGAGTTGAGAAATGTATAAACTGTCTGTGGGTTTCCTGCTACCACAGCTTCATTATTCACACATTCATATATCAAGCACTCGCTACAGAGGCATTTCCTCGTTCCCTGTTTTGTTTTGGCACACAAACATGGAAAATATCATTCCCTCTTAATAAATGTCCCCCCACCGAACCACCTGCAGCCTGCATAACGTGTCGTCTGTTTAGTCAAAATGTTCTCAATCCTAATTGTTAATGGGGCGGTTTGAACAACACTATATAGAGTTCTGGAGAAGAAAACAAATCCCAAATTGTGTGTGTATGTGTGACAGCAGACTGAAATCTCTCAATGGATCGAGTGTGTGTGTGTGTGTGTGTGTGTGTGTGTGTGTGTGTGTGTGTGTGTGTGTGTGTGTGTGTGTGTGTGTGTGTGTGTGTGTGTGTGTGTGTGTGTGTGTGTGTATGTGTATGTGTGTATGTGTATGTGTGACAGCAGACTGAAATCTCTCAATGGATCGAGTGTGTGTGTGTGTGTGTGTGTGTGTGTGTGTGTGTGTGTGTGTGTGTGTGTGTGTGTGTGTGTGTGTGTGTGTGTGTGTGTGTGTGTGTGTGTGTGTGTATGTGTATGTGTGTATGTGTATGTGTGACAGCAGACTGAAATCTCTCAATGGATCGAGTGTGTGTGTGTGTGTGTGTGTGTGTGTGTGTGTGTGTATGTGTATGTGTGGCAGCAGACTGAAATCTCTCAATAGTGTCACGCCCTGGTCTTAGTATTTAGTGTTTTCTTTATTATTTTGGTTAGGCCAGGGTGTGACATGGGTTAATTATGTGGTGTGTTTTGTCTATATTTTTTTTTTATAGGTAATGGGATTGTGGTTAGTGGGGTTTTCTAGCAAAGTCGATGGTTGCCTGGAGTGGTTCTCAATCAGAGGCAGGTGTTTATCGTTGTCTCTGATTGGGAACCATATTTAGGCAGCCATATTCTTTGAGTGTTTTTGAGTGTCTTTGAGTGGGTGATTGTTCCTGTCTCTGTGTTAGTTTGCACCGGAATAGGCTGTTTTAGGGTTTCACGTTTATTGTTTTGTATTGTTTGTGTTTATCTTTTATTAAACATGTATCAAAAATAACCACGCTGCATTTTGGTCCACCTCTCCTTCACCACAAGAAAACCCTAACAAATGGATCATGTGTAGGCAGTTAACCCACCGTTCCTAGGCCGTCATTGAAAATTAGAATGTGTTGTTAACTGACTTGCCTAGTTAAATAAAGGTTAAATCAAATAAATCAATGTGTGTGTGTTGTGTATGTGGCAGCAGACTGAAATCTCCCAATGGGTCATGTGTGGTTAACGTCCCTCCCCATGACAGTGAGTGTCTGTTTAATATTATGTCTGTAATGGCATTACGAAAAATGGAACATATTTAAGGGTAATTTAGTTCAAACAGATCTCTCAATCATCACAGGATGGGTCTTTACACTTTAATTGGTATGATGTCATTAAAGCAAATGATGCAGAACAAAACATCACTTTCTGCCATAAAGCTAGTCGGCTATTACAGGACCTGTTCCTTCACTGTAATAGGTAAATAATGTATTCAAGCCCTCAATCTCCACTCTCCTTAAGGAGAGGGGTTGTAATGTTGACATCGTGAAGAAAGGGTTCATCCTTTCTCTGGTAACTATGGTAACACTACCATCGAGGGTTGGGCTACTGTGTGAAATACCAGTCGGACCACTTGTTTGCTAACACCAGCTTTGCCAGTTGGGCACGGGTTGAATTTGCTGTCCTGCCATCAATCTCTCTGGCATTTGTGGGTTTGTGTTGAGTTGGTCTACTGCTCTGTGTTTTTCTCCAGTATGGCAGGCTGGTGGCGGGGTTGAACCTCCGGTGTGGGACGTTGTACGAAACAGAACCAAACACTAGTCCCTGCGCTGGGCTCCTCACACCGGGCTTTGGGGCAGAGAGACTCTGTGTGTTCCCGTCTGTCCTCTACGACCCAGACGACCCAGCCGTTGGGAGATACATCACGTGTGAGAAGAGTTCAGCTGCTGGTCGCTCCTCTCCTCAGACGACAAGCAGAGATAGAGACAGGCTATGAGGGACATTATTAGTTACACATGTCCTCATTTTTAAAGAGTACCTCATCTAATGTAAGATACTCCACAGTGGTGACCAGAACTAGACAGTCAGTTGAGCCCAGAATAAAAGAAAGGTTGTCTGCAGTACACAAAACACGTATTTTCAACCATGTACAAAGAACAGATATTCCCAAATATATTGTAGAAACAACACTTCATAACTGAGTCAGCAGCTGTTCTTCCTCCTAACCATGTCTTCACTTACGTACAAGTTACTATTTCCCCAACAACAACAGCCATTTACCATGAGGGTGGAATTTCCCCAACAACAACAGCCATTTACCATGAGGGTGGCATTTCCCCAACAACAACAGCCATTTACCATGAGGGTGGCATTTCCCCAACAACAACAGCCATTTACCATGAGGGTGGCATTTCCCCAACAGCAACAGCCATTTACCATGAGGGTGGCATTTCCCCAACAACAACAGCCATTTACCATGAGGGTGGCATTTCCCCAACAACAACAGCCATTTACCATGAGGGTGGAATTTCCCCAACAACAACAGCCATTTACCATGAGGGTGGCATTTCCCCAACAACAACAGCCATTTACCATGAGGGTGGCATTTCCCCAACAACAACAGCCATTTACCATGAGGGTGGCATTTCCCCAACAACAACAGCCATTTACCATGAGGGTGGCATTTCACCAACAACAACAGCCATTTACCATGAGGGTGGCATTTCCCCAACAACAACAGCCATTTACCATGAGGGTGGCATTTCCCCAACAACAACAGCCATTTACCATGAGGGTGGCATTTCCCCAACAACAACAGCCATTTACCATGAGGGTGGCATTTCCCCAACAACAACAGCCATTTACCATGAGGGTGGCATTTCCCCAACAACAACAGCCATTTACCATGAGGGTGGCATTTCCCCAACAACAACAGCCATTTACCATGAGGGTGGCATTTCCCCAACAACAACAGCCATTTACCATGAGGGTGGCATTTCCCCAACAACAACAGCCATTTACCATGAGGGTGGCATTTCCCCAACAGCAACAGCCATTTACCATGAGGGTGGCATTTCCCCAACAACAACAGCCATTTACCATGAGGGTGGCATTTCCCCAACAACAACAGCCATTTACCATGAGGGTGGAATTTCCCCAACAACAACAGCCATTTACCATGATGGTGGCATTTCCCCAACAACAACAGCCATTTGCCATGAGGGTGGCATTTCCCCAACAACAGCCATTTACCATGAGGGTGGCATTTCCCCAACAACAACATCCATTTACCATGAGGGTGGCATTTCCCCAACAACAACAGCCATTTACCATGAGGGTGGCATTTCCCCAACAACAACAGCCATTTACCATGAGGGTGGCATATCCCCAACAACAACATCCATTTACCATGAGGGTGGAATTTCCCCAACAACAACCGCCATTTACCATGAGGGTGGCATATCCCCAACAACAACAGCCATTTACCATGAGGGTGGAATTTCCCCAACAACAACAGCCATTTACCATGAGGGTGGAATTTCCCCAACAACAACATCCATTTACCATGAGGGTGGAATTTCCCCAACAACAACAGCCATTTACCATGAGGGTGGAATTTCCCCAAAAACAACAGCCATTTACCATGAGGGTGGAATTTCCCCAACAACAACAGCCATTTACCATGAGGGTGGAATTTCCCCAACAACAGCCATTTACCATGAGGGTGGCATTTCCCCAACAACAACATCCATTTACCATGAGGGTGGAATTTCCCCAACAACAACAGCCATTTACCATGAGGGTGGAATTTCCCCAACAACAACAGCCATTTACCATGAGGGTGGCATATCCCCAACAACAACATCCATTTACCATGAGGGTGGAATTTCCCCAACAACAACAGCCATTTACCATGAGGGTGGCATATCCCCAACAACAACAGCCATTTACCATGAGGGTGGAATTTCCCCAACAACAACAGCCATTTACCATGAGGGTGGAATTTCCTCAACAACAACATCCATTTACCATGAGGGTGGAATTTCCCCAACAACAACAGCCATTTACCATGAGGGTGGAATTTCCCCAACAACAACAGCCATTTACCATGAGGGTGGAATTTCCCCAACAACAACATCCATTTACCATGAGGGTGGAATTTCCCCAACAACAACAGCCATTTACCATGAGGGTGGAATTTCCCCAACAGCAACAGCCATTTACCATGAGGGTGGCATTTCCCCAACAACAACAGCCATTTACCATGAGGGTGGCATTTCCCCAACAACAACAGCCATTTACCATGAGGGTGGCATTTCCCCAACAACAACAGCCATTTACCATGAGGGTGGAATTTCCCCAACAACAACATCCATTTACCATGAGGGTGGAATTTCCCCAACAACAACAGCCATTTACCATGAGGGTGGAATTTCCCCAACAACAACAGCCATTTACCATGAGGGTGGCATATCCCCAACAACAACAGCCATTTACCATGAGGGTGGAATTTCCCCAACAACAACAGCCATTTACCATGAGGGTGGAATTTCCCCAACAACAACATCCATTTACCATGAGGGTGGAATTTCCCCAACAACAACAGCCATTTACCATGAGGGTGGAATTTCCCCAACAACAACAGCCATTTACCATGAGGGTGGAATTTCCCCAACAACAACAGCCATTTACCATGAGGGTGGAATTTCCCTAACAACAGCCATTTACCATGAGGGTGGCATTTCCCCAACAACAACATCCATTTACCATGAGGGTGGAATTTCCCCAACAACAACAGCCATTTACCATGAGGGTGGAATTTACCCAACAACAACAGCCATTTACCATGAGGGTGGCATTTCCCCAACAACAGCCATTTACCATGAGGGTGGCATTTCCCCAACAACAACATCCATTTACCATGAGGGTGGAATTTCCCCAACAACAACAGCCATTTACCATGAGGGTGGAATTTCCCCAACAACAACAGCCATTTACCATGAGGGTGGCATATCCCCAACAACAACATCCATTTACCATGAGGGTGGAATTTCCCCAACAACAACCGCCATTTACCATGAGGGTGGCATATCCCCAACAACAACAGCCATTTACCATGAGGGTGGAATTTCCCCAACAACAACAGCCATTTACCATGAGGGTGGAATTTCCCCAACAACAACATCCATTTACCATGAGGGTGGAATTTCCCCAACAACAACAGCCATTTACCATAAGGGTGGAATTTCCCCAACAACAACAGCCATTTACCATGAGGGTGGAATTTCCCCAACAACAACAGCCATTTACCATGAGGGTGGAATTTCCCCAACAACAGCCATTTACCATGAGGGTGGCATTTCCCCAACAACAACATCCATTTACCATGAGGGTGGAATTTCCCCAACAACAACAGCCATTTACCATGAGGGTGGAATTTCCCCAACAACAACAGCCATTTACCATGAGGGTGGCATATCCCCAACATCAACATCCATTTACCATGAGGGTGGAATTTCCCCAACAACAACAGCCATTTACCATGAGGGTGGCATATCCCCAACAACAACAGCCATTTACCATGAGGGTGGAATTTCCCCAACAACAACAGCCATTTACCATGAGGGTGGAATTTCCTCAACAACAACATCCATTTACCATGAGGGTGGAATTTCCCCAACAACAACAGCCATTTACCATGAGGGTGGAATTTCCCCAACAACAACAGCCATTTACCATGAGGGTGGAATTTCCCCAACAACAACATCCATTTACCATGAGGGTGGAATTTCCCCAACAACAACAGCCATTTACCATGAGGGTGGAATTTCCCCAACAGCAACAGCCATTTACCATGAGGGTGGCATTTCCCCAACAACAACAGCCATTTACCATGAGGGTGGCATTTCCCCAACAACAACAGCCATTTACCATGAGGGTGGCATTTCCCGAACAACAACAGCCATTTACCATGAGGGTGGAATTTCCCCAACAACAACATCCATTTACCATGAGGGTGGAATTTCCCCAACAACAACAGCCATTTACCATGAGGGTGGAATTTCCCCAACAACAACAGCCATTTACCATGAGGGTGGCATATCCCCAACAACAACAGCCATTTACCATGAGGGTGGAATTTCCCCAACAACAACAGCCATTTACCATGAGGGTGGAATTTCCCCAACAACAACATCCATTTACCATGAGGGTGGAATTTCCCCAACAACAACAGCCATTTACCATGAGGGTGGAATTTCCCCAACAACAACAGCCATTTACCATGAGGGTGGAATTTCCCCAACAACAACAGCCATTTACCATGAGGGTGGAATTTCCCTAACAACAGCCATTTACCATGAGGGTGGCATTTCCCCAACAACAACATCCATTTACCATGAGGGTGGAATTTCCCCAACAACAACAGCCATTTACCATGAGGGTGGAATTTCCCCAACAACAACAGCCATTTACCATGAGGGTGGCATTTCCCCAACAACAGCCATTTACCATGAGGGTGGCATTTCCCCAACAACAACATCCATTTACCATGAGGGTGGAATTTCCCCAACAACAACAGCCATTTACCATGAGGGTGGAATTTCCCCAACAACAACAGCCATTTACCATGAGGGTGGCATTTCCCCAACAACAACATCCATTTACCATGAGGGTGGAATTTCCCCAACAACAACAGCCATTTACCATGAGGGTGGAATTTCCCCAACAACAACAGCCATTTACCATGAGGGTGGAATTTCCCCAACAACAACAGCCATTTACCATGAGGGTGGAATTTCCCCAACAACAACATCCATTTACCATGAGGGTGGAATTTCCCCAACAACAACAGCCATTTACCATAAGGGTGGAATTTCCCCAACAACAACAGCCATTTACCATGAGGGTGGAATTTCCCCAACAACAACAGCCATTTACCATGAGGGTGGAATTTCCCCAACAACAGCCATTTACCATGAGGGTGGCATTTCCCCAACAACAACATCCATTTACCATGAGGGTGGAATTTCCCCAACAACAACAGCCATTTACCATGAGGGTGGAATTTCCCCAACAACAACAGCCATTTACCATGAGGGTGGCATTTCCCCAACAACAACATCCATTTACCATGAGGGTGGAATTTCCCCAACAACAACAGCCATTTACCATGAGGGTGGCATATCCCCAACAACAACAGCCATTTACCATGAGGGTGGAATTTCCCCAACAACAACAGCCATTTACCATGAGGGTGGAATTTCCTCAACAACAACATCCATTTACCATGAGGGTGGAATTTCCCCAACAACAACAGCCATTTACCATGAGGGTGGAATTTCCCCAACAACAACAGCCATTTACCATGAGGGTGGAATTTCCCCAACAACAACAGCCATTTACCATGAGGGTGGAATTTCCCCAACAACAACAGCCATTTACCATGAGGGTGGAATTTCCCCAACAACAACAGCCATTTACCATGAGGGTGGAATTTCCCCAACAACAACAGCCATTTACCATGAGGGTGGAATTTCCCCAACAACAACAGCCATTTACCATGAGGGTGGAATTTCCCCAACAACAACAGCCATTTACCATGAGGGTGGAATTTCCCCAACAACAACATCCATTTACCATGAGGGTGGAATTTCCCCAACAACAACAGCCATTTACCATGAGGGTGGAATTTCCCCAACAACAGCCATTTACCATGAGGGTGGCATTTCCCCAACAACAACAGCCATTTACCATGAGGGTGGAATTTCCCCAACAACAGCCATTTACCATGAGGGTGGCCCCCAACAACAACATCCATTTACCATGAGGGTGGAATTTCCCCAACAACAACAGCCATTTACCATGAGGGTGGAATTTCCCCAACAACAACAGCCATTTACCATGAGGGTGGCATATCCCCAACAACAACATCCATTTACCATGAGGGTGGAATTTCCCCAACAACAACAGCCATTTACCATGAGGGTGGAATTTCCCCAACAACAACAGCCATTTACCATGAGGGTGGAATTTCCCCAACAACAACAGCCATTTACCATGAGGGTGGAATTTCCCAACAACAACATCCATTTACCATGAGGGTGGAATTTCCCCAACAACAACAGCCATTTACCATGAGGGTGGAATTTCCCCAACAACAACAGCCATTTACCATTTACCAACAACAACATCCATTTACCATGAGGGTGGAATTTCCCCAACAACAACAGCCATTTACCATGAGGGTGGCATTTCCCCAACAACAACAGCCATTTACCATGAGGGTGGCATTTCCCCAACAACAACAGCCATTTACCATGAGGGTGGCATTTCCCATTTCCCGAACAACAACAGCCATTTACCATGAGGGTGGAATTTCCCCAACAACAACATCCATTTACCATGAGGGTGGAATTTCCCCAACAACAACAGCCATTTACCATGAGGGTGGAATTTCCCCAACAGCAACAGCCATTTACCATGAGGGTGGCATTTCCCCAACAACAACAGCCATTTACCATGAGGGTGGAATTTCCCCAACAGCAACAGCCATTTACCATGAGGGTGGCATTTCCCCAACAACAACAGCCATTTACCATGAGGGTGGCATTTCCCCAACAACAACAGCCATTTACCATGAGGGTGGCATTTACCCAACAACAACAGCCATTTACCATGAGGGTGGCATTTCCCCAACAACAACAGCCATTTACCATGAGGGTGGCATTTCCCCAACAACAACAGCCATTTACCATGAGGGTGGAATTTCCCCAACAACAACAGCCATTTACCATGAGGGTGGCATTTCCCCAACAACAACAGCCTTTTACCATGAGGGTGGCATTTCCCCAACAACAACAGCCATTTACCATGAGGGTGGCATTTCCCCAACAACAACAGCCATTTACCATGAGGGTGGCATTTCCCCAACAACAACAGCCATTTACCATGAGGGTGGCATTTCCCCAACAACAACAGCCTTTTACCATGAGGGTGGCATTTCCCCAACAACAACAGCCTTTTACCATGACGGTGGCGTTGATCATCAAAGTAGCTGTAAGGCATTGGCTTGTTATTGTTATTGCATGGTAACCCCGTTCAACCCCGTCACGGCGCTACACGCAAACGCTTTGGACCTGGGTCATGTAGTGCACGTTCACAGCAGGTAAGGATCAGTTCCTCGCCACATGCTGCACTTCACTCTGCTGCCCAGGGACTACGCATAGCTCCCAAAAAACAAGACATAACATTCTCACTCAGCTGGAGCATCAGTCCGAGCATGTGCCAAGTAGCTGAAGTAGAAAGAGAGCTTGGCGAGCAGTTTCCATAGAGGTGCTATCCCTCATCCTCCGTTTCAACAGGCCCCTGTCTCTTCCACCTTTTCACCAGCCCCATCTCTTCCCTTCATCCCTCTAGCTCTGTACAGCTCCAGCCTCTGTCCCAGCCAAGGCAGCCGTCAAACCAGCCCCATCTCTTCCCTTCATCCCTCTAGCTCTGTACAGCTCCAGCCTCTGTCCCAGCCAAGCCAGCCGTCAAACCAGCACCCCGTCATGCCAGAGACATGACCCGTTCACACTCAAACAACTAACCTGTCTCTATGGAGGGAAGGAGGCAGGACTGATCAGAGGAACATGGGAACATATGAGCATGGGCCCCAGCAGAGTATGTCTGAACCCGGACTAATACTAAAGCACATAACCAGGGTCATCTGAAATGTGATGTAGAAAATGCAAGCTACAGAAACATGTAGTTTGACTAGACAAGACTAAGCTAGTATTTTGCAATTTCAACAGTGTCCATACGATTGAACATCGTACAGTAACCCTAGTAACCCAGGACCCTAAACGTCAGTAAGCTAACGTACACATCCAGTGTATACCATTCATCCACTTGATGACACACACACAGAATTTATGAACATCACAAACGCCTGCAGTCCCATTCATCACCATTGACTTCCCTCTGGTGGGTGAGGTCAGGGGTAAATAGCAGAGGAACGTAAATACACCAGCGTGCCCCCATGTGAGGAAACAGGTCATTATCCCAAACTGACGTTTCCTGTGGAGGGTAAGTCACTGGTCACGACACCTACAGAAGGGGCAATGTGAGCAATTTGATTTATTATTTTTTATTTAACCTTTATTTAACTAGGCAAGTCAGTTAAGAACAAATTCTTATTTACAATGACGGCCTACCAAAAGGCTTCCTGCGGGGATGGGTGTCTGGGATTTAAAAAAAATGAATGAACACAATATAAATATAGAACAAAACACACAACACAACACTACATAAAGAGAGACCTAAGACAACAACATAGAAAGGCAGCAACACATGACAACACAGCATGTTAGTAACACAACATAACAACAACATGGTAGCAACACAACATGGTAGCAGCACAAAACATGGTACTAACATTACTGGGCACAGACAACAGCACAAAGGGCAAGAAGGTAGAGACAACAATACATCACACAAATCAGCCACAACTGTCAGTAAGAGTGTCCATGATTGAGTCTTTGAATGAAGAGATCGAGATAAAGAGATTGTGATGCTAAATCCTGCTGAGCTGATCCAGGGTCGTGGGGTCAATTCCCACTGGGGCCACATATACTAAGATATAAGATGTTGACACATTCTGTCCTATTAGTCACATTGTATTATATACCATTATTATTGAGTCTGGGGACACAAAGAACTTGGCTCTGTTGACTCCTCGTCTGCATGGAGCAGACACCAGACACAGTTGTTGTTCCTGAATTAACTTCTTGGACACCAGAACACCCAAACAGTACTCCTACATTTCTCCTAAATGATGATAGATTAATATCCATGTGCAACAGTGCATAACATGGAATTTAGGATTAAATAAGAAAGATATAGGGGAATTGCAGTGCATTCGGGAAGTGTTCAGATGCCTTAACTTTTTCCAAATGCTGTTACGTTACAGCCTTATTCTAAAATGGATCAAATAAAAAACATCCTCATTAATCTACACGCAATACCCCATAATGACAAAGCAAAACTGTTTTTTAGATTTTTTTTCTCGTTTATATATGTATAAAAAAAATTAAAAATGAAATACTTATTTACATGAGTATAAGTATTCAGTCCCTTATCTATGAAACTCTAAATTGAGCTCAGGTGCATCCTGTTTCCATTGATCATCCTTGATGTTGCTACAACATGATTGGAGTCCACCTGCGGTAAATTCAATTGATTGGTCATGACTTGGAAAGGCACACACCTGTCAATATAAGGTCCCACAGTTGACAGTGCATGTCAGAGCAAAAACCAAGCCATGAGTTCGAAGGGATTGTCTGTAGAGCTCTGACACAGGATTGTGTTGAGGCACAGATCTGGGGTAGGATACCAAAACATTTCTGCAGCATTGAAGGTCCCTATGAACACAGTGGCCTCCATCATTCTTAAATGGAAGAAGTTTGGAACCACCAAGACTCTTCCTAGAGCTGGCTGCCCAGCCAAACTGAGCAATCAAAGGAGAAGGGCATTGGTCAGGGTGGTGACCAAGAACCCGATGGTCACTCTGACAGAGCTCCAAAGTTCCTCTGTGGAGATGGGAGAACTTTCCAGAAGGACAACCATCTCTGCAGCACTCCACCAATCAGGCCTTTATGGTAGAGTGGCCAAGTATAAGCCATTCCTCAGTAAAAGGCACATGACAGCCCACTTGGAGTTTGCCAAAAGGCACATAATGGACTCTTAGACCATGAGAAACAAGATTCTCTGATCTGATGAAACCAAGATTGAACTCAGATGTGACACCTGTATGCCAAGTGTCACATCTGGAGGAAACCTGGCGCCATCCCTACAGTGACACATGGTGGTTTTTCAGCTGCAGGCACTGGGAGACTCGTCAGGATCGTGGGAAAGATGAATGGCGCAAAGTACAGATTTTCTTGATGAAAACCTGCTCCAGACAGGACAACAACCCTTAAGCACACAACCAAGACAACGCAGGAGTGGCTTCGGACAAAGGCTCTGAATGTCCTTGAGTGGCCCAGCCAGAGCCCGGACTTAAACCCGATCGAACATCTCTGGAGAGACTTGGAAATAGCTCTGCAGCGTGCTCCCCATCCAACCTGACAGAGCTTGAGAGGATGTGCAGAAAATAGGAGAAACTTCTCAAATACAGGTGTGCCAAGTTTGTAGCATCATACCCAAGAAGACTCGAGGCTGTAATCACTGTCAAAGGTGCTTCAAGAAAGTGCTGAGTAAAGGGTCTGAATACTTGTGTAAATGTGATATTTCAGTTTTTTATTTTATTTTTTATTTTTTAACGTTTTTGCTTTGTCATTATTGGGTATTTCTGAATACCCTGTAGATCACTATATAGGCTGACTTGGTGACTCAGGAATAAAGCACTATATAGGCTGACTTGGTGACTCAGGAATAAAGCTGTAACGTAACAAAATGTGTAAAAAGTCAAGGGGTCTGAATACTTTCTGAATGCCCTGTAGTTAACTATATAGGCTGACTTGGGGACTCAGGAATAAAGCTGTAACATAACAAAATGTGTAAAAAGTCAAGGGGTCTGAATACTTCCTGAATGCCCTGTAGATCACTATATAGGCTGACTTGGTGACTCAGGAATAAAGTGGGGCAGCAGAACCGGAACCACCTCTTCTTTCCTTTTCCATTGAAAACCGGATGCTTCCGGTTTCTTCCGACTCAGCTGAGCTTGAGTAATTTCTTTAAACAGCTGCAGTGCCTGTGAGGGTGGCATATTTTCAGTACTCCTGAAAAGGTGAAAACATTTTTAACCAAGGAACATTGGCAGGACAAATACTCTGGCAGCTCACACAAAACATATTTTTCAGGAAAACTTACAGTAGAATAAAATGATACATCATGTTTCGATGTTGTATCAGGGAATAACATCTTAGAAAGCAACAAAGTCCCAAAATGTTTTGTTTTTTAATTTTTTACATGAATAGATTGTCCACGATATTGTTTACATTCCTTTGCACAGTAACTGGGCAAGAAGTATGTCATTTTGTGGTCAGAACCTGTCATTGCAAGTACATGTTCTGCAAGTCATCTTTGTCCACCCATGGTGCACATTTGCAAAGGAAATGTATAATGTATAAGGTTACAACTCTACAAAGACATATTGATCCCTGACCTTCTCCTTTTCATTATCACGTGTGTTGACATTTCTGAAGCACTGTGTATATCATGTAGTTTATTTTAGCATGGCTTGATCATGTATAGAAGTTGTAGTCACTTTACATCAATAAGACATTGAACATGGGCATAGTAACTTATTATTTTTTTAAAATCTTAATAATCTTGAATTATTGAGTCAATGCATGTTCACTATCTTAAAAATGCTGGCAAGTCGACAAGAGAATTCAAGAGTCAGTGGACACTGATTCTCCACTTCTTCCTGTGTCTTCAAAGGATTCTGCTATTTATCTCAGAGCACAATTCATGGCTGTGAACGTCAAGGGAATCCTTCAGCGTCTGATTACTGGATAATCTATGAGTGAGCTGTGGCGTTCACAGAGACGCTGAGACTTCTCCTCTTCAAATGGTTTATTTATTTGCCCGTGACCGCGATCCAAACGGTTTCTGTTCTGCTGAAAGTTTTGGTCCAACGCTTCCCTTGGAACAGCAGCCATATATTTTGACTGGAAACCATGTTGATCAGAGGGAGCAAATTAATCAACTTTGGTAGATCCAAAAACCTGAGTAACGTTCGTACATGAAAGGCACTGAGTCATCGTCTAATGATTCGACAGTCTGTCTGGCCAATGTCTGGACACACTTAGTTAAAGTTTGAGGCAAATGTTTGAGATTTGCTTTAAACCAGGGAGCTCAAAGCATAGCGAGGTGAAAAGACATGATCCCCCTTCTCCTCCTCTTTTTCTTTCCTTCCTTCTTCACATTTGTCCGGTTTCCATGGCAACCAGTTGGAAGACGTGTCGGGGTGGGTTTGGATTGAGAGTTTTGTTTTGGGATGCCCACAATATCATCTGGTGTGCTTTGTGAACTCCTTGAAATGTCTAACGGTGACCAACAGGTTAGGATATGCTGCTCGAGGTGATAGGTGACTACATGGAGAGGCCTAATTGCATCAATAATATAATTACCATTCTACCACCAGTCCCTACTTTACAGGTCCTGTAAATAGTCCTACTTTACAGGAATAAACAACACAATGTGAAAACTGTACATTGGAGTGAATATAGCTTCATACTGTATATCCAAAGTACTACAACAAAAACAGAATATTGGAATATAAATATCCTACATTTTACTACAGGAAAATGCTGACTGGGAGTTGCCTCATCTCATCCATCATGTCTAGTCTGACCTTTACACTACTGGGCCATACAGTACTGTGTAGTTACAACCCAGTGTCTCTCTCTCCCCACTGGGCCATACAGTACAGTGTAGTTACAACCCAGTGTCTCTCTCTCCCCACTGGGCCATACAGTACGGTGTAGTTACAACCTAGTGTCTCTCTCTCCCCACTGGGCCATACAGTACAGTGTAGTTACAACCCAGTGTCTCTCTCCCCACTGGGCCATACAGTACAGTGTAGTTACAACCCAATGTCTCTCTCCCCACTGGGCCATACAGTACAGTGTAGTTACAATCCAGTGTCTCTCCCCACTGGGCCATACAGTACAGTGTAGTTACAACCCAATGTCTCTATCCCCACTGCGCCATTCAGTACAGTGTAGTTACAACCCAGTGTCTCTCTCCCCACTGGGCCATACAGTACAGTGTAGTTAACAACCCAGAGTCTCTCCCCACTGGGCCATACAGTACAGTGTGTAGTTTACAACCCAATGTCTCTCTCCCCACTGTGCCATTCAGTACAGTGTAGTTACAACCCAGTGTCTCTCTTCCCACTGGGCAATACAGTACAGTGTAGTTACAACCCAGTGTCTCTCTTCTCACTGGGCAATACAGTACAGTGTAGTTACAAACCAGAGTCTCTCTCCCCACTGGGCCTAGTCATGCCGTATGGGTTAAAGAATGCTCCAGCCGTCTTTCAATCATTTGTAGATGAGATTCTCAGGGACCTGCACGAGCAGGGTGTGGATGTTTTATCGCTGATATTCTGATCTATTCCGCCACCCGCACCGCATGTGTCTCTGGTAAGCAAGGTGCTTGGTAGACTGCTGGAGCATGACCTATACGTCAAGACTGAGAAGTGTGTGTTCTCCAAACGAGCCGTCTCCTTCCTGGGTTATCGCATTTCCACCTCGGGGGTGGTGATGGAGTGTGACCGCATTAAGGCCGTGCGTAATTGGCCGACTCCTACCACGGTGAAGGAGGTGCAGCGGTTTTTGGGGTTTGCCAATTACTACCGGAGGTTTATCTGGGGTTTTGGCCAGGTAGCGGCCCCCATTACCTCACTGCTGAAGGGGGGCCCGGTGCGTTTGCGGTGGTCAGCACCTTGGCATCCGAGTCAGACCGAGGCTCCTGTGGTGGAGGAGTGGGTGCAGCGCTCCAAGGAGACCTGGAGGGCCGTCCAGGAATCCCTCAAACAAGCCAGTGGACGGCAGAAGAGGAGTGCTGACCGCCACCGCAGTGAGGCCCCCATGTTTTTACCAGGGGACAGGGTCTGGCTCTCGACCCGAAACCTACCCTTCCGCTTGCCCTGCCGGAAACTGGGACCGCAGTGTGTAGGGCCCTTCAAAGTCCTGAGGAGGATAAACGAGGTGTGTTATCGATTACAACTCCCTTCCTATTATCGTATTAACCCCTCATTTCATGTGTCTCTCCTCAGGGCGGTGGTAGCTGGTCCCCTGCAGGACGGTGAGGTGCCGGAGGTCCCTCCTCCCCCCTTGACATCGAGGGGTCCCCGGCGTACACGATACGGGCCATTCTGGACTCGAGAAGCCGGGTGAGGGGCCTGCAGTACCTCGTGGACTGGGTGGGGTACGGTCCGAAGGAGAGGTGCTGGGTACCGGTGGGGGACATTTTGGATCCGTCAATGTTGAGGGATTTCCATCGCCTCCATCCGGATCGCCCTGCGCCTCGCCCTCCGGGTCGCCCTCGAGGCCGGTGTCGGCACGCTGCGGGAGCCGCGCGTCAGGGGGGGGGTACTGTCTCGACTCCTACCGAAGGTTGCTCCCCTTCCTGTTCGGGTGGTACTCGGCGGTCGTCGTCACCGGCCTACTAGCTGCCACTGATCCTTTTTCCCCCCTTGTCTGTTTATTAGTTATACCTGTGTTTAGTTAGGTTAATTGGTTGGGCTTTATTATCCAGCCGGCCCGCATGCTGGGTGTGCGGGATTATTTCAGTGTACATGTGTACACGGCTGTAGGTCACGGTTGTCCGTGGGTTTGTAATTTTGCTGGACTGTTTTAGTTCCCCGTGTTTGGGGCATTTGTTTGGGTTGGCGTCTGTTCACCGTTGTGGTGCATTAAAAGTAGCGCTACCCTGAACTCTCTGCTTCCTGCACCTGACTTCTTCCTCCACTACACCCCGGGCGTTACAATAATGTTAGCAGTGTGGTTAACGTTAGGGTTAAGGTTAAGGTTGGTGTTAGTGTCACGCCCTGACCATAGAGAGCTTTTATTCTCTATGTTGGTTAGGTCGGGGTATGATTTAAAGGTGGGTTATCTAGGTGAATTATATTTCTATGTTGGCCTAGTATGGTTCCCAATCAGAGGCTGCTGTTAATCGTTGTCTCTGATTGGGGATCATATTAAGGTAGCCATTTTCCCATTGTGCTTTGTGGGATCTTGTCTATGTATAGTTGCCGGTGAGCATTATAGTAGCTTCACGTTTCGTTTGTTCGTTTTGTTGTTTTGTTCTTTAAAGTTTTCTATTCCAAAATAAAGGATGGAAACCACGCTGCATCTTGGTCCACTCCTTATAACGATCGTGACAGGTAGGTTTAAAATCTGATTTTAGAATGGCTGGGTTATGACTTTGTGTCTTGTGTTCACTAGTGAAAACCCTCACACATCCACTGATATTAAGTAGGTTTTTGCTTAAATAATGTCTCTAGGGTGGGATTGAAAAAAAACAGCATGTTGGAGAAGAATCCTGAAAACAGCCTCCGTGGTATGGTTGGTTCTGGGACTGTCCCATGGACAGTACAGTACATGAGGTATGGTTGGTTCTGGGCCTGTCCCATGGACAGTACAGTACATGAGGTATGGTTGGTTCTGGGCCTGTCCCATGGACAGTACAGTACATGAGGTATGGTTGGTTCTGGGGCTATAGATCACAACATAACAACAAAGCTTCAGATTGTACCCTAGGCAGGGTTAGTAAACAATGATATTACAGTGTAACGGAGCAGTTGAGTAATATTGGTAGCATGTAGTTTCAGACGGTTCCATAGTCTCTATCAATCAAGAGAAAGTTGGATTTTCACAGACTTGCATCAATGTGAAGAGAGTATTTTCACTTAGCTGTTTTACGGAGATTGATAGGGATCAGACTGGGATAGGACTGCTACCAGCCATCTGCCAGGGGAAATATATTTTACTTTCTCCTTTATAAACCAATCAAAGAGATCACATTCAAATGATTAATCACTCTTTTGCACACTCTCTTAATAGGCAGTTTTGGAAAGGATTTACCGTCAGTGTTGATGGGTAATTTGCACTAAAATTACACTGTTCATGTCTCCCTTGACAACATAAACCACAACTGTTCAGATCTATTTCAATGAAAGGTCAGGAAATATTTTGACATTTAACACGATGTGTTTTCAAGTATATAAAAATGAACGTGAGTGTGATGCTGAGCAGAAACATTCTCTAACGCAGAGGAAGCAAAATAATAGAATTCCATGGTTGATGTGTCAGATGAAGTTAGAAGATCCTGTATTATTTCTATCCTTGGTGAAACATTTGTATTAATCTCTTCACAACAATAGCGGCTGACAGATTCCACTTTCCAATGTAGCCGGGATGCTGTCATGTTCCAACATCGCCAACTGCTTTCCCAGTTCCTGTCTTTGAGAACTTAATGCATTTCAACCCTCATACCATCCCTCCTCGGCACAACCAACCCATACCAACACCACACAAGACAAATACATGCTATTACAGCCTGCGGCTTGTAGACCGCAACCCCAAGCCCTTTAGACAGACGCGATAAAAACTAAAATTCATACATTTCGTGCCAGGTGATGTGGAAGCACAAGGCCCTGCCAAAAGCAGCACTGAAGCAGACAGAGCAAACAATTCCAAGCATTCCTTGGAGAACCAGAGTAAAGTGACACAGACATCCTCTACCACACAGCAGAGGTTACAGAGGCCTGGCCAGATGCAGCAGGCTGCAGAGATAGAGACGCCACTCAGAGAAGAGGACGCTTTGGTCCTTGGAAATAACCAGTCAGTCCTTCCAGATAGTGTACTACTGCTTTTCAAGCCTCTAAACTCATCACAATTATTTTTTATTTAGCCTTTATTCAACTAGGCAAGTCAGTTAAGAACAAATTCATATTTTACAATGACGGCCTACCCCGGCCAAACCCTCCGCTAACCCGGATGACGCTGGGCTAATTGTGCGCCGCCCTATGGGAGTCCCGATCACGACCGGTTGTGATACAGCCCAGGATCCCACCAGGGTCTGTAGTGACACCTCTAGTACTGAGATCCAGTGCCTTAGACCGCTGTGCCACTCGGGAGACCCTGTATGTCTAGCTCTCCTTTTCATCTCATCACACATGCAATGTGGCTCATTTGTCTTTGGCCCGACATGATAGAAACCAATTGTTGTTGGTCAGAGATGAACTCATTGAGCAGGAGACAGACTCAGCATACTACAGTACACATCAATCCTAATGAAACTTGAACATCAAACATCTCAGTTAAGAAGGAGTAAGATGAGAACGAGAGAGAGCAAGACATACATGAGAAAAGAGAGAAAGAAAGATGGAAAGAAAGAAAGGACAGACTTTGGAGCATATTGGTCTAACTGTTGTTCTTCCCAGTGTGTCTCCAGGAGGGCATAGTTTCCCCAGCAGAGAGAAGAGCCCCAGTCCCTGTTTGCTGAGCATTGATGGATTGAGCCCTCTCTGAGTCCTACACTAGAACCGTTTTCACTGGCGTACGGTACAGGGCGGCGCGTGGAGGTAGCGCAGGGCACTAATAACCCTGCCTGCCGTGAGATTACACACAGACTGTGTTGACTAAGGGATATTCTCCACCAGACGATATACAATGTGCTTTGTCCAGTTACCAGTTCCAGAGATGCTGAACTGAGAGTCAGAGAGGAAGTACGTTACTGACAATATAAACCAGTACTATATTATTTAACAGACGTATATGTGACTGTACTGTCTATACGCTAACTATAAAACCTTTACAAACCATTTAAAATCAATAAAATAAAGATTGAGAACTCCACAGCTTTAATACATCAGATGACCATCAAACAGAAATATGTGATACTGTCCAAACATGGCTCTAGTAGATTGTTGTCCTGTAATTGATGTTGGACCAGTTAAAGGAAAAATACATTTTGGTATTGTTTTCCTTAGTCCACTGTAGATACAATCCCAGAATGTTTTGCATGTCAGCAGACAAGTGTTCAAGATATTGGAATAAGCAAATTGTTACTTGCCACATCATCATGATGGTGCAAAATGCCTCATATGATGATGTGGCAAGTGACACTTTGCTTCTTGAAAGTCCAATATCTTGAACACTTGACTGCAGACATGTCACCTTTATTTAACCAGGTAGTTGAGAGCAAGTTCTCATTTACAATTGCGACCTGGCCAAGATAAAGCAAAGCAGTTTGACTCATACAACAACATAGGGTTACACATGGAGTAAAACAAACATACAGTCAATAATACAGTAGAAACAAGTCTATATTCGATGTGAGCAAATGAGGTGCGATAAGGGAGGTAAAGGCAAAAAAAGTCCATGGTGGCAAAGTAAATACAATATAGCAGGCAAAACACTGGAATGGTAGATTTGCAATGGAAGAATGTGCAAAGTAGAAATACAAATAATGGGTTGCAAAGGAGCAAAATAAATAAATAAATAAAATAAATACAGTAGGGAAAGAGGTAGTTGTTTGGGCTAAATTATAGATGGGCTATGTACAGGTGCAGTAATCTGTGAGCTGCTCTGACAGCTGGTGCTTAAAGCTAGTGAGGGAGATAAGTGTTTCCAGTTTCAGAGATTTTTGTAGTTTGTTCCAGTCATTGGCAGCAGAGAACTGAAAGGAGAAGCGGCCAAAGAAAGAATTGGTTTTGGGGGTGACCAGAGAGATATACTTGCAGGAGCGCGTGCTACAGATGGGTGCTGCTATGGTGACCAGCAAGCTGAGATAAGGGGGGACTTTACCTAGCAGGGTCTTGTAGATGACCTGGAGCCAGTGGGTTTGGCGACAAGTATGAAGCGAGGGCCAGCCAACGAGAGAGTTCAGGTCGCAATGATGGGTAGTATATGGGGCTTTGGTGACAAACAGGATTGCACTGTGATAGACTGCATCCAATTTGTTGAGTAGGGTATTGGAGGCTATTTTGTAAATGACATCGCCGAAATCGAGGATTGGTAGGATGGTCAGTTTTACAAGGGTATGTTTGGCAGCATGAGTGAAGGATGCTTTGTTGCGAAATAGGAAGCCAATTCTAGATTTAACTTTGGATTGGAGATGTTTGATGTGGGTCTGGAAGGAGAGTTACAGTCTAACCAGACACCTAGGTATTTGTAGTTGTCCACATATTCTAAGTCAGAGCCGTCCAGAGTAGTGATGTTGGACAGGCGGGCAGGTGCAGGCAGCGATCGGTTGAAGAGCATGCATTTAGTTATACTTGTATTTAAGAGGAATTGGAGGCCACAGAAGGAGAGTTGTATGGCATTGAAGCTTGCCTGGAGGGTTGTTAACACAGTGTCCAAAGAAGTGCCAGAAGTATACAGAATGGTGTAGTCTGCGTAGAGGTGGATCAGAGACTCACCAGAAGCAAAAGCGACATCATTGATGTATACAGAGAAGAGAGTCGGTCCAAGAATTTAACCCTGTGGCACCCCCATAGAGACTGCCAGAGGTCCGGACAACAGACCCTCCGATTTGACACACTGAACTCTATCAGAGAAGTAGTTGGTGAACCAGGCGAGGCAATCATTTGAGAAACCAAGGCTGTCGAGTCTGCCGATGAGGATGTAGTGATTGACAGAGTCGAAAGCCTTGGCCAGATCAATGAATACGGCTGCACAGTAATGTTTCTTATCGATGGCGGTTAAGATATCGTTTAGGACCTTGAGCGTGGCTGAGGTGCACCCATGACCAGCTCTGAAACCAGATTGCATTGCAGAGAGGGTGTGGTGAGATTCGAAATGGTCGGTAATCTGTTTGTTGACTTGGCTTTCGAAGACCTTAGAAAGGCAGGGTAGGATAGATATAGGTCTGTAGCAGTTTGGGTCAAGAGTGTCTCCCCCTTTGAAGAGGGGGATGACCGCAGTTGCTTTCCAATCTTTGGGAATCTCAGACGACACGAAAGAGAGGTTGAACAGGCTAGTAATAGGGGTGGCAACAGTTTCGGCAGATAGTTTTTGAAAGAAAGGGTCCAGATTGTCTAGCCCGTCTGATTTGTGGGGATCCAGATTTTGCAGCTCTTTCAGAACATCAGCTGACTGGATTTGGGAAAAGGAGAGATGGGGAAGGCTTGGGCGAGTTGCTGTGGGGGGTGCAGTGCTGTTGACCGGGGTAGGGGTAGCCAGGTCGAAAGCATGGCCAGCCGTAGAAAAATGCTTATTGAAATTCTCAATTGTAGTGGATTTATCAGTGGTGACAGTGTTTCCTATCTTCAGTGCAATGGGCAGCTGGGAGGAGGTGTTCTTATTCTCCATGGACTTTACAGTGACCCAGAACATTTTTGAGTTAGTGTTGCAGGAAGCAAATTTCTGCTTGAAAAAGCTAGCATTGGCTTTTCTAACTGCCTGTGTATATTGGTTTCTAGCTTCCCTGAAAAGCTGCATATCACGGGGGCTGTTTCGTGCTAATGCAGAACGCCATAGGATGTTTTTGTGTTGGTTAAGGGGTTGGCAGAGTGTGCTAAAGCAGGGAATAAAACAAACTTAAGGAGGAGGCTTCTAATGTTAACATGCATGAACCCAAGGCTATTACGGTTACAGAAGTCATCAAAAGAGAGCGCCTGGGGGAATAAGAGTGGAGCTAGGCACTGCAGGGCCTGGATTCACCTCTACATCACCAGAGGAAAAGAGGAGGAGTAGGATAAGGGTACGGCTAAAAGCAATGAGAATTATTTGTGTAGAACGTCTGGAACAGAGAGTAAAAGGAGGTTTCTGGGGGCGATGAAATAGCTTTAAGGTATTATGTACAGACAAATGTATGGTAGGATCTGAATACAGTGGAGGTAAACCTAGGTATTGAGTGATGATGAGAGAGATATTGTCTCTTGAAACATCATTGAAACCAGGAGATGTCATCGCATGTGTGGGTGGTGGAACTAATAGGTTGGATAAGGTATAGTGAGAAGGACTAGAGGCTCTACAGTGAAATAAGCCAATAAACACTAACCAGAACAGCAATGGACAAGGCATATTGACATTAAGGAGAGGCATGCTTAGTCGAGTGATCAAAAGGGTCCAGTGAGTAGTGAGGTTGGTTGGGGTCACGGCGATTCAGACAGCTAGCCGGGCCATCGGTAGCAAGCTAGCATAGCATGGAGGTCTGTTTTTAGCCACCTTGTGCGTTTCCGTCAGTAGGATTAGTGGGGTTCTGTGTGGTAGAGGGGATCAATCCAATTCGCAAAAAATAGATATAGTTATAGAGGCCCAAGAAAAAAAAAAGAAGAAAAAAAGAAAGAAAATAAATGGTCTGATAGATCTATTCAGATAGCAGCCGATAAGACAGGTAACGTCGAGACGGAGGAGCCAGCTGGATAACTCCCTCGGGCAGATAACATCGGTAGTCCAGTTGTGAAGGCCCAGGGGGGCTCCGCGTTGGCAGTAAAACAGGTCCGGATAGGTGATTGTAGCCCAGGAGTGGCTGATGGAACTCTTCAGCTGGCTAGCTTCGGAATAATTTATGTTTGCTCGGGGATCGACGTAAGCTGATAGCAGATAGCAGATAGCTAGCTGCGAGATCCAGGTATAAATGTCCAGAGCTTGCGGTTGAAATCCGGGGACATGGAGAGAAAATAGGTCCGGTATGTTCCGGTCCGAGCCGCGCCGTACAAAACTGCCGATAGATTTTCGAGCTAAAGGATAGCTGATGACCACAAACCGTGGGTAGCTGAATACTAACATGCAAAATACTAACATGCAAAACATTGAGTGGGTTTTCCTTTAAAGGAGTTATCTCCCTTCTCTGTACTGTAATGGTTGCTTCATGTGTTAGTTGGTGAATGTTAGATCTTAGCTGGTGACTGTTAGATCTTTGTTTCCACTGGTCTAGCCAGAGTAAATTGAGCCATGGAGTTTGTTGTCTAGTTAACACAGCCACAAAGTCATAATCATGGCTAAACCAGCCCATTTTCTACAATTTCTCTTCTTACATTTAAAAAAAAACCTAACCCTAACCATGCCACTAACCTTATGCCTAACCCTAACCTTAACAAAAGACCAAAAGGCAAATGTTTGTTTTTATGATTTTTTTAATAGTCAATTTGGACTTTGTGTCTGTATTAACTAGTGACAACCATGGAGTTCAGGCTCCCTCCATTCTATTCCACTCACCTTTTATTCAGAAGTGAGACTCACATTACCATTCTGATGATCCCCCTTTCTATGATCTGACTCCATTTACAAAGCCACAAATATGCAGATCAAGTGTATCAACGACATTATCATCTGGAGTCGACCGGATGAAAAGTGGGACTTCAACAACTGCCTGGCCTTTATTTCAGATGCGAGGCCAAGTGCAATAAACATGAATATGTATGAATATGCCTTTTGAATATGCAGATGATGACTCTAAATATTAAAGAATGTACATGGTCAATTGGACTTATTTTTGGAAAAAAGCACACTGGACAGTGCTATCCTCGATGCCGATGGTGTTATAATATTTTTATAAACTGGGCGGTTCGAGCCCTGAATGCTGATTGGCTGACAGCCGTGGTATATCAGACAGTAGACCACGTGTATGACAAAAAATATATTTTTACTGTTCTAATTACATTGGCTAACCAGTTTATAATAGCAATAAGGCACCTCAGAGGTTTTTGATTTATGGCCAATATACCACGGCTAAGGGCTGTATCCAGGCACTCGGCGTTGTGTCGTGCCGGGGTATATTGGCCATATAGCACACCTCTTCGGGCCTTATTGCTTAAATATATTATGGTGCGGTCAGAGCAATGAGATAGCTGGTAAGTGTGCTCCCAGAGGTCAAAAGAGTATAAACTTCCAGTGAATGAACTTCCAACGAACCGGAGAAAGACAGATTTACAAGCTTATAGGAATGTGTGTCAGGATACGGCCTGGCAGGACAAGGGTCACAGTGACAAAACAAGACAAAACCTTTATGGATTTTATGGCGTTTTCAGATATATTGATTCAGTGTCTGACTTTGACAGGGGCTGTGTTTTACGTGTGTAGAGGCATATCTCTATAAAGGGAGACATGCTAAGGCCCCATAGGCCAGAGGAGACCTTTCTATGTCTGTAAATCAGTCACACAACCTTTAACATGGCAAAAAGGGATGGGAGAATCCATGACCTGCCTTGTCCATAAATAAACCCCAGCGCTTCGTTGAGACAAAGATGCTCAGCAGCAACAGACAGCCTTCTCAAACTGCTGGTGGTCAACATCCATCCATCAATCCATCCATCAATCCATCCATCAGTCCACCCAAGAGAGAGCCATCAGTCCACCCAAGAGAGAGCCATCAGCCCACCCAGGAGAGAGCCATCAGTCCATCCAGGAGAGAGCCATCAGTCCATCCAGGAGAGAGCCATCAGTCCATCCAGGAGAGAGCCATCAGTCCATCCAGGACTTCACTGGAACCCAAGTTCTTAGGACGTTGGCCATGGGATCAAATGATTGTCAGATTTCCACCACATCAATCAGCTAGATTTTGACACCTGCCAGTAGCAGTAGCACAAAGAGCATGCTGGGCAGTCAGTCTCCAGTAGGTGTGCCCAGTCAGTCTACACGAGGTGTGCCCAGTCAGTCTACACCAGGTATGCCCAGTCAGTCTACACCAGGTGTGCCCAGTCAGTCTACACCAGGTGTGCCCAGTCAGTCTACACCAGGTGTGCCCAGTCAGTCTACACCAGGTGTGCCCAGTCAGTCTACACCAGGTGTGCCCAGTCAGTCTACACCAGGTGTGCCCAACATTCTTTGACGTCAGATCTACTTTTTCATTTGCCAGCCTGATGATATCTACCAGTCTCTAAATCTAAACCAACCAACAAAATGTATGGAACGCAACACCTGACTATGGACCTGTTGCTATGATACCTATTTGATACGCAAATATGTGGACCAATAACATGTTTTCCACAAATAAGTGAAACTAATTTCATTTCCGACCTTAGTGTGACTTTTGGCATTGGGTGGGGGGGGGCAAGTAGTTTGTCATAGTCAGGGCTGTAGCAGCTTGTTGCAAGTCTCATGCAGGACACAAGGTGGTCATCAGTCATAGTAGATCTGGACTTGGACTTTATCTTCATGTGAGAAAATGCAGACTCACAGAGGAAGGTTGATCCAAAAAGGACTGATATGTTGAGAGCACATCTTCTTATGTTGGGATACTTCTCCTCCAGCAGTAGCTCCCAGAACTCTTCCTTCATCTCAGTGGTTGCCCTGGATTTCATGTCATTTTGATGGGTGAGAATTTCTGTTTCTGCTATAGTTGTGTCCAACTGAACAAGTGATCCCATTTTGGAGGCAATGACTTCCACATTTATGTCTGTGCCAAACGGAAAGCACATATAAGTGGCAATAGGCTCAAGTGATGCAAAGTCAGTGAAACGACTGTCAAAACTCAGATAAGATGTTCTGGACTCTAAAGCTGTGCTGTATCCTTGCCCTGGTGTTCAGGTTCTGAATGCATGTGTTGAAAGAAGTGCAGGTCCTTACGTTGCAGATTTCTTGTGAGCAGTTGTGGTTTGCATTTAAGTGTTCACAGAGCTGTTCATGTCCATTACATGTTTGCCTTTTCTTTGCAGCTCTACATTCAATTCAATAAGCATGTAAGTTAGGTCAGTGAGAAAAGATAAATCCAGGAGCCACTGTGTGTCCTCTAGCTGTGCATATTCTGCATGTTTGGAGACCTTGAGAAACTCCTTGATTTCAGACAACAACTCACTAAATCAACCTAAAAATGTACGTTGGCTCAGCCACCGCACATCCGTGTGCAGCAGCAGGTCTGTGTGCCCCGATTCAGTCTCTTCTAAGTGAGTGTGAAAAAGCCTCTGCTGTAGGCTCCTTGCTCGAATAGAAGACACAATCTTCATCGCAACATCTATCACCTCTTTCATGTTTAACATCTTCCTGCACAAAGCTTCCTGATGAATTACGCAGTGATAACAAAGAAAGATGGCGAAAGAATCATCTCGTTTGCACAATGCAACAAACCCACTAATGCGGGCTCCATAGCACGTGCCCCATCGGTAGTAATGTAGACAAGCTTACAAAAGTGCAGTTAGAATTTGTTAGCAAACTCCCTAAAAGCTTGAAAAATATCTTCGCCCCTTGGATGTCCTTTCATGTTGTCAAATACCATTCTGATGAAAAGGTATAACTGTGCCACATCTACCTTATCTGTGGACTGGTCAAACTGGAGGGAATAACACTCACAACTGTCCATATCTTTCTTCAGTTGATGCTCAAGGTTCTCTGCTATTCCCTCACATCTTCTTGTCACCATATTTCTGGACAACTGACTGTCATTGATCGCAGCCATAATTTCAGTCTTATTCTTAAAATCCTCAAACAGCAAGTCTGCAGCCTCAATAAATGCTTCCTTGATCATCTTTCCATCTTTGAACAACTTTTTATGCTTAGCAAGAACACGACTCACATGATAAGATGCTATGGTTGCCGCGTCCCTTAGGTCACAGGCCTTGTGACTGCTGCACTGCCAGTTGATTCTTTTGGTTCTTGTACCTTTCTTCTTTGTAATTCAGTCTTTGCCGGAAAATCTCTTTCCTGGGTTTTGTGTGTGGTTTTAAAATGTCGTTCTGTGTTACCTTTCTTTGGGATAGCGATGCTATTATGGCAGACGAGGCACACACATTTTGAGTTTGACATGACAAAAAAAAGAATCCTCCTTTCCTTGTGGAAATGATATGTTTTCAGTTTTTTTGTATCCTTCCCTCCACTCATTATTGCTGCTGTCAACCACACAACTTAAGAACTAATCTGGCTACAAAGTTAGCTAGCTAGCTACCTGCCTGGCATCACCGTGACCTCGACTTGGAGTTGGCGGACGACATCTGACCACGCTAACTAGGCATACGTCAATAAGTGGGCAGGGACTGGTCATATTTTATGTAAATCACCTGACTTCTCAGACATTGCTGTGAATGGAGGACTGTTGAACGTTAAAACAGAAAGAGATTATAGGCATTGATGTGAGGCTGAATTTAAGTAGATGTATAATCATCTCACGATCGACTGGCAAGCACTCCATGATCGACCAGTAGATGGCGATCGACTGGTTGGGCACCCCTGGTCTACACGTTAGCTAACGCGAGGTAGCATAGCATCCAGCAGAAATGCAGTAATCACTATTGCATGTGATAAGCTGTTGGGACAGCACAGTCAGTGTAGCCTTGCCCTGGTCTCTCCTTTCTATAGCCTCTAGCTAACGGGTCAGCCAAAAGGACACTTTGATCACTGTAAATCTCCTGCCTCCAGAGTAACACTTCAGCATGAGTTGATAGATGGGAGGAACTCTGGGGTGTGTACACTGGCACTGCAGTTGGAGGGAATATTTGTCTAATATGCTTCTGACATATTTGTGGAGTTGAGAGGCGTATGCACTGTCTGAGGTGCTCACGGCTTTGGTATTCTAAAACAAACCTCTACAACGCCAGAGCCTAAACCTGATGCTGTGGGCTGGAGGCCGCAGGGGGGTGAGGGGGTCGCTGTGTGTGAGAAGGAGAGAGAAAGAAGGGGGTTGAAAGGGGACTCAGGACTATTCATACCTCAAACCCAATGCTTGTCTGAACATACCCTTCACTCTACTTTCATTTCTAATGATGAAAGTAAAATGGCCTTATGTGAGTTTATTTTCACTCTAATAGAATGTACAATGTATACGTAACAGGGGGTGGGGGCATTATTGGCAGTGAATGTCATCCCTTAAACCCCCCAGCCTCCATCCATCCATGTCGGAAACCAAGCTGGCATGCAGACAGTGTGCAAATGTTTAGTCTGGTATGTTTTATTTCCACGCTCCTCTTCAGCATCACAGCCAACACTTAGCGGAGCCGCTGCCATGCTTGTTTTGCTACCGCTTCTCCCCCCCCAAACCACCCCTCTCTTCCAGAGGCCATTCCACACAGAGTAGCAAAACAAATGACTTCAGAGCTTTGCTGGGTGCTCTCTGCTGCACACAGATGTAGGATAAGCCACAGTGTTCTCTCCTCAAACACTGATCAAAAGAGGAGAAAGGGCATGTTGAGAACGTACATTAAGAACAGGAACGGTGTCCATCTCCATTGGCTGTAATGGTGCCACAGAAACCAATGACACTGCTGCTCTTTCATCCAACTAGTTCTACAAACAACTGCCAGTTGGAAGACTAACTGCTCATCCTAATACCGCTGCAATCGCTCAATCAGTGAGTTGAAGCGTTCATCAAACTCTCTCAACATGCAGATGTCTGTGTTATCCAAAAGAGCTGTGGAGAGGAGGGTGGATTTGGAGGATATTTGGAGCAGGGAGGGGAGGTAGATATTCTGGGCATATTTTTTATAACTTGATTAATTATGTGAATGATTCGTCTAATCTGATTGAACAGTCCTTTATTCTTAATGATAATGTGAATTACATTAATGCATATATCACATTCAGCTGTAAATTGAAACAATATTGAGCATTTCCTGCAAATCATTCAACATTCTATAATCAAAATACAAATGACCTTATAATTGAAAAAGATACGAAATTGATGTAAAAAATAAAAACTTCAGATGTTTATTTCTTGGTCGGTCCATAGGCCTACTTGCACCAGCACAAAGACAAGTAAAGAGGTCTTAATATCTCAGCCTATTGCGAGTGAACATTTAATATAGCAATATATAGATGCCCAATTTGGCCACCATCCTTGATAAATCAATCTACTATATAAACTATAGCCATTATTACTGTTTAATGCTGTGGAACAACAAAAGGGAGAATTGTCTAGAGCGAAACACTGATGGTTTGGGATTTTATCGGTGTTGGCCGGGGACTTGAGTGGCTGGTTTCACACTCTGGTCCCACAGAGCGGTTGGATATGTTTACAGTGCACCGGCTCCTGCTGCCCAGTTAGACTTGGCACGACTACTGTTACATGTGCCACTGATTCACATACTTAGCCGGGCTCATTCTGTCTGTAATATACGATTATAGGGTTTTACTTGGCAGTAAGGGACTGTCCAAACTAAACAGAACAACATTACTAGAGACGACAGATGACTTTGGCAGAGTGCTAAGCGATGGAAATTAGATGACTGTGTCTGTGTGTGTCTTCCATTTCGTCGCATTCTGGGTTGTCCTAACCTCCATGATAGGCCCAAGGTTTACACAGATGTCAGACATGTCACACACCGCCTCCTTGTGGTAGAACCAGAGATTACGGAGTCCACATGAAGTCTAGAGGGCGACGGGCAGACAAAATAGATTTGAGAAAAACAGATATCAATATGGATGCGGTTTGTTTCTAGACTTATATTTCTCATTTAGTATCAATATAATTTCACTGAAAACACATCCAAAAAGAGAAGCAGAATAAAGTACTGCACGGTTGGAGACAGAGGTGTTCTGTTTTCCTGTGGCAGAAACAACAGGTAAAGTGGTCATTTAAAAGTGTTTAAACCCAGAGAAAGTTTCCACCGACCGCAGAAAGAAAGACATGAGCAATTTGGGGATAATTCTCTGCCCACAGCTTCTTGGCCTGGGATCTCCCCTGTCTGCTTGGACTCGGTCTATAAACACGATCTGGTTCTTTGACTTGAAGTATTTGAGGTGAAGCACTCATACCCAGAAAGCTTCTGAACAATGGCTGGCCCTGCATTAGCAAATATTGGTCAAAATATTTCAAAGTACTTTAAAATGTAAAAAAGCCATACGAAACATTTCAGGGAAGTATTAAACTGTTTCGAACAGCAGCCTCCATTTCCCTCCAGATTAGCGTCTCCTTGTACCAAAGGGTTTGAATATGTGGAATCAGGCACGGCCTACCTCAGGTTAATGAAATGTGCCGCAGCGGAACCTAGCTGAACAGCCCAAAACAAGCTAGTGAGTGCCTGGAGATAGAGTTTCTGATCCAAACAGACTACAGTACATATACCCCTGCATATTCAGACCATGGACTCATGTGCTTGCTGTCCTGCAGTTTCACAATCGTCTTTTTATAACCTTGACTCTTTACAGAGCAATCATCTGGTCAGAGGCCTGGTCCCATGGTCCTTCATCTGGGCATAGACAGAGAACAGGGGAGTGGGTTCATGGAGGTAGATCCACCACTCCCTTCCAAAAGGTCAGAGAGTTGAGTTAGCTCAGCTCAGGGCTCACAGACCGAGGGTAATAGATCACTTACCCTGGCCTCTACAAAAGGCTCGTTGAGACAGACGACTTCAGGACAAGCCGACTGGGCAGCGCAGCTGTCTAGTAAAGATGTCATATGAAACACTGGGGGTCTGGAGCCAGAGGAGGAAAGTTAAACTAACAGGCAGAGTTTGAGAGACGCTGATTGAACCCTGCAGAGTCAGATCGCACATTGCACTGTCACCCCTGAACAATACCACTTCAGCAGACACTGTGCAACAGTATGTCAAATTACTATGCTAATTAGCAAGGGGGAGGGGGGAGGAATGGATATGGTTGGGAGAGTAACGAGCAAAAGTTTGCCTGACTGCCTGTATCAGCCTACTATGTTTATACACAGCAGTCCTTGATGAAATCTGGCATGATTGACAGATGTGACCACCGGTTGCAAACAACCATCCATCATTACCATGATGTCATCTGCAACAGATTAAATTTAGAAATAAACAAAAAGGTACTGTAGCAGAAATAAAAATTCCTTGAAGTGCGCTAGCAGCAGGGACTCGTTTGTGTCACTCGCCAGGACGACGACCAAACAGTAAAGATATAAGCCTGGTTCCTGTCAAAGCTGCATCCTGTCCCTCTCGACATTGATCTGCTGGCACAAAGAGCACAAAGACAGAGGGTGGCATGTTGGTTCTTGTCTAGACTAGGGACTGCAGAGGACAGGCCTGCTGGATGATGAATAGGGCATCTGTGTTCACCCCGTCAAGCTCTTCTGAAGAGGGAACTACAAGTCAATCCACACAGAGCAAACTGTATAGCCAGCACTACTTTGAATACAATGCCAGATACCGGTAATCGGTCTCCTTTCACACTGCAACAGTAGAGCCAAACAGAAAGGACTAGGTGATCTAAAGCCCTAGAAATACACCACATCAGTCCGTGGAGGCGCCTGACCAACTTCAACAGATACTGTATGTACTGAGGGAACCCAGGGCTGCATTCAATCAAATCTGCACTACAGACAAATTGTGCATGGGAAAAATGCATGCTTACACAAAATTATAATTTAAATTCTATTTAATCTCACCGAGTAAACAACTCACTGTGCAGTTTACTGAAAACGCATGTCAATGTGGCACAACACAGATAGCAGAGGAGTGAGAAAACGCTGAATCTTCACGCTGGATAAAGAATAAGAAAATGGTTCTTTCAGATGACTGACTGGAATACTGCAGTGTGGCATGAAACTGTCAGGGCAAGTCTGGGAAACGTCGACAGCATTTCAACTATTTCTAAATCTACAGGTCTAAAGAAATGTGCCAATTCTCTCTGCTCCAACTGAAATAAAGTGGACAGAAATTTGGGACGGGTTCCTCCACTCTGTTCTAAAAGACACAGAAGGGTTGATTGTGATATGTTAACAAAATGGCAGCCATCTCGTTCCTCGTTTCAGCTCCCTTGTCTGGCAGCCAAGAATAACTGGGAGTTCTGGGTAATTCTGCTGTTCACCACCCATTTCCTACTGTTCCCTCTCCACTGGGCCGAGCTGCTGTACACCTGATGAGTGAGAGTATCTGTGTGTTCTCAAGCTTCTTAAGAGTGACGTCAACATGAGAAAATGTATATAAGATGCCCGTTAGCTACAGGGTCACTGAGGATAATATGAACACTGGTCTTGCTAATAGGCTAAGGTTATGACTCAGGTTATGTAGCATATGTAGCAGGACATCAATTTCCTTCACATTAAAACTCGTCCAGGGCTTGACTAGACTGTCGCCAACTTGGCACACAGAAAGACATGCATCAGCAGAAATATCCCTGGCCTGCACTGTAGAAATTCTAGGGTTCACAACTATACACACCAATTACACTAACAGATCCTGCATTGTCAGATTCCAAAGTGTCCACAAGAGGGCTCTATTATTCTATATCTGAAAACACTGGTATAAGAGAAATCCATTTCTAGAAGATTTTATTCCAGTAATAACAGTAGGTCTACTCAGCAATATATCTGATCAAAGGTACAAGTAGATCGATCTGTACACTGAGCCAAACCAATTTAGAATCTTGATTATTTTGTTGCTGGAATCCTTAGTTTGCTACATCCATTTTTGGACTTTAAATGAATGATATACCGAGTACCCATTACATCTTGAAGAATAACACTTACTAATGCTCTGTCATACCCCATCAGAACCCCAAATATGAGCTTGTTTTACTCAAAGTATCATTAAAAAACACTACAGCTTCAAAACATGGTTTAAACTATAATGTTGATACCATGGATGGCCACTGCTGGCATCCATAGCTCAGTCTATGAATTTGAGTGGTGACATTTCTCCAGCCCCTTCCCTCAGTTTTTCACCAAAATGCAGGCGGGGTGGCTGCTTTGTTGTTGTTTCAATAACTTGTGCTTAAAAGCACGCCACAGTGATAAGCTTCATGCAAAAATATTGCGGTTAGGCCATCATTTGAATGATGCGGGTGACATGAACAGTGATAGACTGTCTTTATGCATATCTCATCGTACACTGAGTATACCAAACATTAAGAACAATTTTCTAATACTGAGTTGCACCCCCTTTTGCCCTCAGAACAACCTCAATTTGTCAGGGCATGGACTCTACAAGGTGTCGTAAGCATTCCACAGGGATGCTGGCCCATGTTGACTCCAATGCTTCCCACAGTTGTGTAAAGTTGGCTGGTGGACCATTCTTGATAATCATGGGAAACTGTTGAGCATGAAAAACCCAGCAGCGTTGCAGTTCTTGACACAAACCGGTGCGCCTGGCCCCTTACTACCATACCCTGTTCATTTGTCTTGTCCAGTCCCCTCTTTAATGTCCCATATATACAATTCATGTCTCAAGGCTTAAAAAAATCCTTCTTTAAATCGGTCTCCTCCCCTTCATCTACACTGAGTGGATGTGGATTTAACAAGTAACATCAATAAGGAATCATAGGTTTCACCTGGTCATTCTTGTCATGGGAAGAACTTCTTAATGTTTTGTACACTCAGTGTATAACCTAACCTGTCCACTTTATCAGCAGACAGTAGTCTATAGAGAATGGGCCAAAAACCAGGTTGGGCAAGTGTGCTATTTATTGCAGTTTGTGTGACAAAATCATCCATAGAATTGAAAATGCTATGGAAACACATTAAAACGTCTGTTTTATTTTATTCTGTACATGAAAACTTAAGTACAAAAGTGTTATGTGCACTGTCACGCACAACACTTTATCCGCTACAAAGTCAGTTTGATGAAAGCACATCTGGTGGGAAAAATGCATATAATGTTTCTGTGACTTTTGAATATCTGCATTAAAATCTGTTGTCAACTGGATATAAACCTAACCACAGTACCAAACAAGCAGTGGAAAACAACTCCTTAAGAGTTTCAGGAAAAGTGGAGAAAAAAATTTCTCAAAGTGAAATGCTTGTTTTGACAGGGCGAGTTTTCCTTAAAACAGGCTTATTCTCAACGCAGCTCTTCTTGGTAGCTATTCTTGTAGATCGTCTGAGACCACTGGCCATATGTGGCTCTCCAACTATGGTAGGTGTATTTTCAGCTTTAATTCGGACATGAGAAGCCTGTTGGGTAATTGTTTCTCCACCATTCCTTTTCGTCTTGGGTGCCTTCTTGGGAGCTTTTGCTTGGCTTGGGGCGACTTGCAATGCCTCCTGGGGACCTGTGTCTTCCTCTTTTTCTGTGTCTTTCAAAGTGTCCATCTTGCCTTGAATGGCTAGCAAAGACTCCTGTGAAGTTACAAGGAAATGTCTCATGGAATCTCTTTTGAGGAAGTACAAATATTTTTCAATGTGACTGAAAATTCCCAACACCCCAGACACCACAAGGTCAGACTCGGAGCTTATTACATACAGACTTACCTCTGCCCCAGCCAGCTGGGATTTGAGCTCTGATAGTTCCTTCATCAGATGCTTGATGTTTACCTTAGAGATGAAGCAGTGCTCATCAGTTATACATGTCCAGAAAGAACTGGCCCATTACCATACAGTGCTGTTGGTAATTCATCGTATAACTTAAAACTACATGGTGACAAATGTTGAACAAATAGCACCTTTTTCGTGAGGATGGCTCTGTTCCGATTCTCAATCTCCTGTTGTCTTTGCTCCCCTCTCTCTCTGAAATTAGAAACAATAATATTAATATAAAGCCAGAACTCCTGTTTCCGTAAACATCAACAAACTGCACACTGGCCATGTCTTCCATGGGTCATATTCATTAAGGCACACTGTAGCAAAACGTTTTGCATCAGAACAAAAACTAATGCTTCGTATTGTAAGTCCATGCCTGTTTTCCTGCCCCTTTTCCAGTAAATGTTCTTCCATTTGGTGCCTAATAAATATGATCCTGGCCACTGCAGTAACATGAAGTGAGATAGCTAGCTACCTGAGCTCCAGGGCTCTGGCCACGCTGTCCTCTAGTGCAGTGATCTCAGCTTGTTCCTCCTCTACAGCTTGCTGGACATCAGCAGTCTTTATCTGGGCCAGGAGGGACTTGGAGTCCAGGGCCTCTACCTCCGTTGAGCTCAGCTTCCTCGAGAGGAACACTTGCCCCATTTGAACAGTCTGCTCACAGGACAGGATCTGAACCGTGATGTCCAACAGAACCATTTTCAGAGAAGGCGTCGACATATCCACAAATATTACGAATATGAGTATGTGAAAATTATGAATACATACACATTTATATAGATAAATGATAAGATATAGCACAGTCAAGTTAAGAGGCAGTGTTAACTCAAGGTCATAACTTCAATGGTTGGCAACATGACATTCAGCATAGGACAGTATCTAGTAGTGGTGTGAACGTTTAAAGGAGAAAATCCCTAACTGAATAACATTCAGTGTAGTTATCACAAAACGACAACTAACAGATTCACATCATCATCATCATCAATGGAAAAATACAAACATACCTAACGCAACAATGCTGTAACGTTATTTGGAGGGGATATGCATCTTTCAAATGATTAGTCACGGATATAAAAGCACCCCGCACGTCATCATATTTAACAGTTGGCGAAATGTCAGAGTGGGAAGCGACAGTAGCAAAGTCCTGAAAACATGGAGGGAGCAGAGAACCTAAAACGGCATTACCTATCATTGTTGCTGAGTGGGTGGGAGACGGCAGTAAATTGAGCTGCGTCTATTAGCTAGGGAGGACTGAGGTTTTTTTAAATATATATCTATATATTATTAATGTTTTCAAAATAACATTGGTATGACCACTAGGGGGCAATGCAGTTCAGTCTACCTCAGTCCTGCCTAGCAAATAGACTCGGGTCACACACACATATACACACTGCTCAAAAAAATAAAGGGAACACTAAAATAACATCCTAGATCTGAATGAAATATTCTTATTACTTTTTACTTTACATAGTTGAATGTGCTGACAACAAATTTGTCAGCACATTCAAACAAAATCAAATTTATCAACCCATGGAGGTCTGGATTTGGAGTCACACTCAAAATTAAAGTGGAAAACCACACTACAGGCTGATCCAACTTTGATGTAATGTCCTTAAAACAAGTAAAAAATGAGGCTCAGTAGTGTGTGTGGCCTCCACGTGCCTGTATGACCTCCCTACAACGCCTGGGCATGCTCTTGATGAGGTGGCGGATGGTCTCCTGAGGGATCTCCTCCCAGACCTGGACTAAAGCATCCGCCAACTCTTGGACAGTCTGTGGTGCAACGTGGCGTTGGTGGATGGAGCGAGACATGATGTCCCAGATGTGCTCAATTGGATTCAGGTCTGGGGAACGGGCGGGCCAGTCCATAGCATCAATGCCTTCCTCTTACAGGAACTGCTAACACACTTCAGCCACATGAGGTCTAGCATTGTCTTGCATTAGGAGGAACCCAGGGCCAACCGCACCAGCATATGGTCTCACAAGGGGTCTGAGGATCTCATCTCGGTACCTAATGGCAGTAAGGCTACCTCTGGCGAGCACATGTAGGGCTGTGCGGCCCCCCAAAGAAATGCCACCCCACACCATGACTGACCCACCGCCAAACCGGTCATGCTGGAGGATGTTGCAGGCAGAACGTTCTCCACGGCGTCTCCAGACTCTGTCACGTCTGTCACATGTGCTCAGTGTGAACCTGCTTTCATCTGCGAAGAGCACAGGGCGCCAGTGGTGAATTTGCCAATCTTGGTGTTCCCTGGCAAATGCCAAACGTCCTGCACGGTGTTGGGCTGTAAGCACAACCCCCACCTGTGGAAGTCGGGCCCTCATACCACCCTCATGGAGTCTGTTTCTGACCGTTTGAGCAGACACATGCACATGTGGCCTGCTGGAGGTCATTTTGCAGGGCTCTGGCAGTGCTCCTCCTGCTCCTCCTTGCACAAAGGCGGAGGTAGCGGTCCTGCTGCTGGGTTGTTGCCCTCCTCCACATCTCCTGATGTACTGGCCTGTCTCCTGGTAGCGCCTCCATGCTCTGGACACTACGCTGACAGACACAGCAAACCTTCTTGCCACAGCTCGCATTGATGTGCCATCCTGCATGAGTTGCACTACCTGAGCCACTTGTGTGGGTTGTAGACTTCGTCTCATGCTACCACTAGAGTGAAAGGACCGCCAGCATTCAAAAGTGACCAAAACATCAGCCAGGAAGCATAGGAACTGTGGTCACCACCTGCAGAACCACTCCTTTTTTGGGGGGTGTCTTGCTAATTGCCTATAATTTCCACCTGTTGTCTATTCCATTTGCACAACAGCATGTGAAATGTATTGTCAATCAATGTTGCTTCCTAAGTGGACAGTTTGATTTCACAGAAGTGTGATTGACTTGAAGTTACATTGTGTTACCCTTTATTTTTTTGAGCAGTGTATATATACACACAGGGTCATACGAAGGACCATATCTGAGTTCTCTTATCGTATAAACATGACGGCAGTTTAAAAGTTAAGAACAATTGTACATTTGTCACATCCCTAGTAGCTACAGTACTGTACAGTAACATGTGGTCTCACCTCATCAAGGTCAGTTTGGATCTTCTCTCTGGAGGCCAAGGACAGATCCCTGGCCAGCATCTGGTTCCTCCGCTGCCTCAGTAACTCATCCAGCTCTCTCTGCATAGGAAACAAAATGACAGCCTTGAACATTACATCATTCAACTGTACCAAGTAGACCCTAATGGGGTGTATTCATTAGGAATCAAACCTACCTGAATTTGTCCAACAGAAACACTTGTTTTCATTGCAAAACATTTTTAGTTGCAAACTGAACCAAACTGGAGAAAACGCAAACGGAACGAAACCTGCCTGAATTTTTTGTGGCAAAACATTTTGCTGCAAAAGAGTTTTGCTATGTCTGCGAATAAAGAACCCAGGTGATTGAGGGAATATTGACAATAGCTTTAAATGTGTGATCAAAGCAGCACAAAATGGCTGCGTAATTTGAGGTACCATGGGCATCAGTCATTAAAATAATCAAGTGGGTGTTTTCACCATCAGATATATGGGTTTTCACCTGTAAGGCATTGATCTGCCTCTCCTGCCTGGCTCTCTTCAGGAATACAAGGTCTGCTGGAGTAACCTCATAGCCCTGCATGCCTCTTATCAATGAGTAGGGGTCTTCTTCCAGCACACTGCCTGAACAGACTGAACATGTACATTGATAACATTTGGTGGATCATGCTGATAATATTTTTTTCATTACAAGCTTCTGCACCATCATAAACCAAAGCATTAAACATTCAGATTTATAGACCTACAGTAGGATCATGTGACATAGGACTACATTAAAATAGATAAGAAATGGAACTTTAATGAAATGTGTTCAGAGGACACAGGGGCACGTGCCCCCTCAGATCGGTCCTGTTAATTAATATATATAGTTGAAGTCGGAGGTTTACAAACAACTTAGTCAAATACATTTAAACTCAGTTTCACAATTACTGACATTTAATCCTAGTAAAAATTCCCTGTCTTAGGTCAGTTAGGATCACCACTTTATTTTAAGAATGTGAAATGTCAGAATAATCGTAGAGAATGATTTCAGCTTTGATTTATTTCATCACTTTCCCAGTGGGTCAGAAGTTTACATACACTCAATTAGTATTTGGTAGTATTGTCTGTCAATTGTTTCACTTGGGTCAAACATTTTGGGTAGCCTTCCACAATAAATTGGGAGAATTGTGGCACATTCCTCCTGACAGAGCTGGTCAGGTTTGAGTCAGGTTTGAGTCAGGTTTGTAGGCCTCCTTGCTCGCACACACATTTTTCAGTTCTGCCCACACACTTCTATAGGATTGAGGTAAGGGCTTTGTGATGGCCACTCCAATACCTTGACTTTGTTGTCCTTCAGCCATTTTGCCACAACTTTGGAAGTATGCTTGGGGTCATTGTCCATTTGGAAGACCCAATTGCGACCAAGCTTGAACTACCTGACTGATGTCTTGAGATGTTGCTTCAATATATCCACATCATTTTCATTCCTCATGAAGCCATCTATTTTGTGAAGTGTACCAGTCCCCCCTGCAGCAAAGCACCCCCACAACATGATGCTGCCACTCCCGTGCTTCATGGTTGGGATGGTGTTCTTCGGCTTGCAAGCCTCCCCCTTTTTCCTCCAAACATAGCGATGGTGGTTATGGCCAAACAGTTCTATTTTTGTTTCATCAGACCAGAGGACATTTCTCCAAAAGCACAATCTTTGTCCCCATATGCTGTTGCAAACCATAGTCTGGCTTTTTTATGGTGGTTTTGGAGCAGTGGCATCTTCCTTGCTGAGCGGCCTTTCAGAATATGTCGATATAGGACTCGTTTCACTGTGGATATAGATACTTTTGTACCCGTTTCCTCCAGCATCTTCACTAGGTCCTTTGCTGTTGTTCTGGGATTGATTTGCACTTTTCGCAAAAAAGTATGTTCATCTCTAGGAGACATAACACGTCTCCTTCCTGAGCAATAGGACGGCTGCGTGGTCCCATGGTGTTAACACTTGCATACTATTGTTTGTACAGATGAACGTGATACCTTCAGGCATTTGGAAATTGCTCCCAAGGATGAACCAAACTTGGAGGTCTACAATTTTCTGAAGTCTTGGCTGATTTCTTTTGATTTTCCCATGATTTCAAGCAAAGAGGCACCGAGTTTGAAGGTAGGCCTTGAAATACATCCACAGGTACACCTCCATTTAACTCAAATTATGTCAATTAACCTATCAGAAGCTTCTAAAGCCATAACATTTTCTGGAATTTTCCAAGCTCTTTAAAAGGCACAGTCAACTTAGTGTATGTAAACATCTGACCCACTGGAATTGTGATACAGTGAAGAAGTGAAATAATCTGTCTGTAAACAATTGTTGGAGAAATTATTTGTGTCATGCACAAAGTAGATGTCCTAATCGACTTGCCAAAACTATAGTTTGTTAACAAGAAATGTGTGTGTGTGGTTGAAAAACGAGTTTCAATGACTCCAACATAAGTGTATGTAAACTTCAGACAACTGTATATATAGTTGTCGTTTCTCTGAAATACTATAGGCCACCTAGCAATTTTATGATGTTGATTTTGGCTAGCCCAGATTGAGAACCTATCTCCCAACCTCATAACTAGCTACCAAAAATACATTTCAGGCTACTAATCAAGTTAGAGTCGCTAGCTTGTTTAACCATCTTAGCATTTCACTGTAGTCTAAACACGTTGTATTCGGCACGTGACAACTAAAGAAATATTTGGCATACCTGCTGGCAAGGTTGGAAGACTTTAGGAAAGCAAGCAATTACTAAATGAACTGAACAACACTCACATTCCTTTCAATCTTCTACCCAGATATTAGCAAAAAAATAACCACAAGTCAGGAGGATACAGACAGCTCAAGAGGTATGGTTACATATGCAGAAAAATATACATTTTTGCACATAGAATTAAGCATAATGATTATGGCTCTAAATTCCAGGAAAAAGCAATTCAGGCTAAATTCTCTCACATGCAGATGGAGCCTAGCCCCCTCCAGACCACCCTACTTTGTGACCACTGTACTTTGTGGCACCTCAGATTTTGGGGGTGCACGACACCCCTGTGTGTGTTTATGTTTGTCACCTCAGACATATCAAACCACATATTGGTGCAAATATACAGCTATAGGATTGTGAACAATATAGGAAACACCCACGTGTGCTTGAAGTGATGCGAGACCGTCGGCATGTATCCGTTTCTGCAGGCTCGATTGTGTAAAGGTCCATGGTCATATTTAGCGCAGGAGACACGGGTTCTTGCCCAGGGGTGGTTTCAATCTGGATGGAAAGACAAAATGGTAACGGATAGAAATTCATTAGTTGTCAGCTAGGCCTACCCTCTAGAATAATGGGCTCAAGTTGGCCTACAAACTACAGTGCATTCATAAAGTATTCACACCCCCTTGATTTTACAGTTTGTTGTGATAAAAAGTTGGATTAAAAATTTATTTATTTGGCGTTTTTTTGTCAACCAGACACAAAATACTCTGACAAAGTAGAAGACTTTTTTTAAATATTTTTTTTTTTTTTTACAAATGCTAGAATTTACAACAAATAAAACACTAATATACATCTTGATTAGATAAGTATTAAAACCCAGAGTCAATACGTTAGAGTCACCTTTTGCATCAATTACACCTGTGAGTCTTTCTGGATGAGCTTTCCACTCCTGGATTGTCCTACATATGCCAGGGACAAAATTGCGGCTGTAACAACAAAATGTAGGAAAAGTCTAGGGGTGAATACGTTCTGAAGGCACTGTAAAACCCCAGTGCACCTAGGCAGAAGTGTGGTGAACGAGATTCGGCCTACCACATGTGTTTTAAAGCTCAAAGGCCGAGTTACGTTCAACTCTAACGTTGGCGGTGTCCTCTGAAGTTGTCGTCCCAATGGAATATGATTTGAAGGGTCTTGAATGAGTCTACTGATCGCCGGTGAAATATTTGACTTGTGAGTAGCTTTTTTCCCTTTGGTTGCATTTCTGTTTCTCCTGTTTGCAACGGTATTCTTCGAGAGATCCATTTTTCTTGTTGTGTTGAAACCTAAAATAGACAAATTGCAACATATTTTGACTAAACCGTTCATAAAAATAAAAAGATTAGAGGCGTTATGTGACAATCGAATCAAAATCACCTGTTGGCGCGCACCTGTAACGCTCGCGAGGCCGTGCCGAAGAGCCTATTTATGCTTGATCCGAAAATGTGGTCTGAGACGCAATAGCGGGGCAGAGGCTGAATTGAGCTCTGTACTGCATCGCTGTGCGCCTCTTCAATCTTCTAACAATGTGGGGGGGCTCCGTATAGCTCTGCATTGACATGATTGGTTAACGGTAGGTGAGGGCGGGAGGTCTGATCTGACAATACTGAGATATTAAATTATGTTGCAGGATTTAAATATATATATTTTTTATCGTCTACTGTACATAAAAAACATTCCTACAGTAGATGATATCTCAGACAGAAATACAGTAGGTGTGTGATAGTCTGTTTTCACCCTCAAAGCTCAGAGGGAGGCCATAGGGCAGGTCAGAAAGCAGTGAGAGGAGACTAACAGGCCATTGGATGCTTCACTTGACATACATTTCACCATAATTTCAGAATCAGAAGGTACTTATTCACCAAGTACATTTACTCATACCCAGCAATAGACATTTACTCATACCCAGCAATAGACATTTACTCATACCCAGCAATAGACATTTACTCATACCCAGCAATAGACAAATATACAGACAGAATACAGACAGAGGAATTTACACAGTCAACATACATCATGTATAATATAAATACAGTAAGCATAAATTATAATGGATGGTAAATTGCATTGCTTGAAATTCTACCTTCCAGTGAGGCTAAATCCTCCCTAAACAGCTGACTGTAAATGTTAAGGCTCTTGGCACCTCTAAAAATGGTCGGAGCAGGGAGACATCCAGAGGGGAAAACAGCAAAGATCAAATTGGCCAGCTGCAGATGAGAACATGTACTAGTAGTGTATGACCAGTAGAGGGAGACAGAGGTTGCACCTGCATTGAGTAATCATCAGTATTGTCATTATAGAGGTGCGGGGGGGCTGCCTTATTCCACGTCCACGTCATCAACTAGTGCTCAGGGAGTGAAAGAAATCAAATAAATAATGTTTTATTGTCACAAACACCGGATAGGTGCAGACAGTGATATTTGTTGTTTTACAGGGTCAGCCATAGTAGTATTGCGCCCCTGGAGCAAATTAGAGGTAAGTGCCTTGCTCAACAACATCAACATATTTTTCACCTTGTCTGCTCGGGTATCAAAATAGCATAACGCAATGTCAACAGTTTCTACAGGAGTTGTCCTTTGAAGCCAGATCTGCCGTCTCCTCCTTGTCCACGTCAGAGCCCTGTGCCACAACAATGGGACAGTGACGTGTACCTGGCCTTAGGCGTCAGGCACCATCAGTAGCAGACAGCCACAATCTGCTTATGACCTGAAGCAGCATTATCAAACACTATGAGGAGACCTTTTATTACAATTCTAAATAAAAAGTGCATTTCATACTATGTTAATGAGCTAAAACAAATACATGTTTTTGATCTGAGAACACACACACCGCGTGCTTCCACCGAAACACAAGCCGTAAGGGAACATATAGTGCATTCGGAAAGTATTCAGACTGCTTGACTTTTTCTACATTTTGTTATGTTACAGTGTTATTCTAAAATGGATTCAATTGTTTTTTTCCCTCATCCATCTACACACAATATCCCATAATGACAAAACATGCTCTGACATGCACAGTCAAGGATGATCCATAGAAACAGGATGCATCTGAGATCAATTTCAAGTCTCACAGCAAAGGGTCTTAATACCTATGTAAATAAGTAATACATCTTTTCTACATTTGCTAAAATTTCTAAAAACCTCTTTTCACTTTGTCATTATGGGGTATTTTTTATTTCATCCATTTTAGAATAAGGCTGTAACGTAATAAAATGTGGACAAAGTCAATACTTTCCGAAAGCTCTGTATAGCCAAGCAGAACTGACAGCTAAGTTTAAACCTGCTCTTCATGCCGTCCGGCCAGGCTGAGGCTGAGGCAGAGGCAGAGGCTGAGGCTGAGGCTGAGGCTGAGGCTGAGGCTGAGGCACATGCTCAAGAGAGCTCCAGGAATGGAAGATGAGAGTGAATGCTGAGTCATAAATACTTCTGTTTTTAAACTGTCCGACCGGGTCCATCACACTGAGGAAGAGAACGGGGGGTGTAAATCTGAGCTTTACAACACTTGCTTCCCAGGAGGTTAGGGCCAAGGAATGAGAAGGAGAGTCACATGGCTTTACACCCATCTACTCTTCCCCTGGGAACAAGCCCCTTAGTTCTCTCCCTGGGAACAAGTCCCTTAGTTCTTCCCGTGGGGACAAGTCCCTTAGTTCTCTCCCTGGGGACAAGCCCCTTAGTTCTTCCCCTGGGAACAAGTCCCTTAGTTCTCTCCCTGGGAACAAGTCCCTTAGTTCTTCCCGTGGGGACAAGTCCCTTAGTTCTCTCCCTGGGAACAAGCCCCTTAGTTCTTCCTGTGGGAACAAGCCCCTTAGATCTCTCCCTGGGAACAAGTCCCTTAGTTCTCTCCCTGGGGACAAGCCCCTTAGTTCTTCCCGTGGGGACAAGCCCCTTAGTTCTTCCAGTGGGGACAAGCCCCTTAGTTCTTCCCCTGGGAACAAGCCCCTTAGTTCTCTCCCTGGGAACAAATCCCTTAGTTCTCTCCCTGGGAACAAGTCCCTTAGTTCTCTCCCTGGGAACAAGTCCCTTAGTTCTCTCCCTGGGAACAAGTCCCTTAGTTCTCTCCCCGGGAACATGTCCCTTAGTTCTCTCCCTGGGAACAAGTCCCTTAGTTCTCCCCCTGGGAACAAGCCCTGTAGTTCTTCCCCTGGGAACAAGCCCCGTAGTTCTCCCCCGGTGAATAAGCCCTTTAGTTCTCCCCCTGGGAACAAGCCCCTTAGTTCTCTCCCTGGGAACAAGTCCCTTAGTTCTCCCCCTGGGAACAAGCCCTGTAGTTCTTCCCCTGGGAACAAGCCCCGTAGTTCTCCCCCTGTGAATAAGCCCTTTAGTTCTCCATCTGGGAACAAGCCCCTTAGTTCTCCCTCTGGGAACAAGCCCCTTAGTTCTCCCTCTGGGAACAAGCCCCTTAGTTCTCCCTCTGGGAACAAGCCCCTTAGTTCTCCCTCTGGGAACAAGCCCCTTAGATCTCCCTCTGGGAACAAGCCCCTTAGTTCTCCCTCTGGGAACAAGCCCCTTAGATCTCCCTCTGGGAACAAGCCCCTTAGTTCTCCCTCTGGGAACAAGCCCCTTAGATCTCCCTCTGGGAACAAGCCCCTTAGTTCTCCCTCTGGGAACAAGCCCCTTAGATCTCCCTCTGGGAACAAGCCCCTTAGTTCTCCCTCTGGGAACAAGCTCCTTAGATCTCCCTCTGGGAACAAGCCCCTTAGTTCTCCCTCTGGGAACAAGCCCCTTAGATCTCCCTCTGGGAACAAGCCCCTTAGTTCTCCCTCTGGGAACAAGCCCCTTAGTTCTCCCTCTGGGAACAAGCCCCTTAGTTCTCCCTCTGGGAACAAGCCCCTTAGTTCTCCCTCTGGGAACAAGCCCCTTAGTTCTCCCTCTGGGAACAAGCCCCTTAGTTCTCCCTCTGGGAACAAGCCCCTTAGTTCTCCCTCTGGGAACAAGCCCCTTAGTTCTCCCTCTGGGAACAAGCCCCTTAGATCTCCCTCTGGGAACAAGCCCCTTAGTTCTCCCTCTGGGAACAAGCCCCTTAGTTCTCCCTCTGGGAACAAGCCCCTTAGTTCTCCCTCTGGGAACAAGCCCCTTAGTTCTCCCTCTGGGAACAAGCCCCTTAGTTCTCACTCTGGGAACAAGCCCCTTAGTTCTCCCTCTGGGAACAAGCCCCTTAGATCTCCCTCTGGGAACAAGCCCCTTAGTTCTCCCTCTGGGAACAAGCCCCTTAGTTCTCCCTCTGGGAACAAGCCCCTTAGATCTCCCTCTGGGAACAAGCCCCTTAGATCTCCCTCTGGGAACAAGCCCCTTAGATCTCCCTCTGGGAACAAGCCCCTTAGATCTTCCTCTGGGAACAAGCCCCTTAGTTCTCCCTCTGGGAACAAGCCCCTTAGATCTCCCTCTGGGAACAAGCCCCTTAGATCTTCCTCTGGGAACAAGCCCCTTAGTTCTCCCTCTGGGAACAAGCCCCTTAGTTCTCCCTCTGGGAACAAGCTCCTTAGATCTCCCTCTGGGAACAAGCCCCTTAGATCTCCCTCTGGGAACAAGCCCCTTAGATCTCCCTCTGGGAACAAGCCCCTTAGATCTCCCTCTAGACACCGAGATAAGTTTTTTATTTTTTATTCTGTGAAGCAGAAATGTTGTGTAAACCAGGCAAAGAAACAAAATATACATTTTAGCACTAGTTGGGAAGTTGGAAATTCCATATGGTATTGCACGTTTGCAGGATGATCAATAGCTTAACAAATAAACTGTCAATGTGTTTTTTATTTTTTCCTCACCAAGCATCTGTAGCTCATTCTGTCAATAGCACACAGGGGCTGATTCCACTATCAGCAATGCTTCTGAGACCCAGGCAGTCAAAGTGATGTCCTAAAAAGTGCATTAAACAGTCATCACATTGGGAATAGACAGTAGGGTAAAAAGGTAGTCTCCATAGGGTTATTTTACCACTGCACCACCTGTTTCCTTCAACTGTCTCACATTAAGCTAACACTGGCTGGAGATTGCAGCTGTGAAAGGTCTTTCTGGGAAGCATCTTTGCACCAGAGAGTCTTTTATTAGCGATAATGGCCCATTTGTTATTGTGTGTGCGTGTGTGTGTGTGTGAGTGTGTGTGTGTGTGTGAGTGTGTGTGTGTGTGTGTGTGTGTGTGTGTGTGTGTGTGTGTGTGTGTGTGTGTGTGTGTGTGTGTGTGTGTGTGTGTGTGTGTGTGTGTGTGTGTGTGTGTGTGTGTGTGTGTGTGTGTATGCATGTGTCTGCGTGTATGTATGTGTGCGTGTGTGTGTACTGTTTGAGTCATTTTGGGATGGAGCACTAGGCAACGTCATGTCTGGCAGGTACAATGAAAAGCACTTAACTTTGGCGGAGGTCAAAGGCATAGCATTGTGCAGCTCAGCAGCCATTAAGTGATGGACAACAACATGGGAGCGAGGATGAGGTCATAGAGTCCTTAAAGATCTAGCCTATAGGGGATAGGAGCTAGATGTTGTGCCTCATTACCCAGAGTACCCAAGTCTATAGGTCAGTGGTCTAGACCTGTGTGGGGTTGAATGACCCATACATCCTTCAGCTTTCATCATAAGTATGCTCTATCCGGACTGACGCATGGTACGCTTGAGGAGCAGGCCCCTCTCTGGTTACCAGTCTTTGGTATTGGGGTCTATTTCTGGAATCCTCTCCCGCTCTCCCTCTCTCTCTCCCTCTCTCCCTCTCTCTCTGCCCCTCACTCCCTCCCTCTCTCTCTCTCTCTCCCTCTCTCCCTCCCTCTCTCTCTGCCCCTCACTCCCTCATCCCTCCCCTCTCTCCCTCCCTCCCTCTCTCTCTCCCCCTCTCTCCTTCCTCCCTCTCTCTCTCTCTCTCTCTCTCCCTCTCTCCCTCCCTCTCACTCTCTCTCCCTTCCTCTCCAGGTGGAGGTGTTATATATACATATACTCAGTGGGATGGATCACGGCTCAGATCAGGGATGCGACGGGAATAGCCTTCCCCCTCCTGCAAGGTGTGACGGGAATAGCCTTCCCCCTCCTGCAAGGTGTGACGGGAATAGCCTTCCCCCTCCTGCAAGGTGTGATGGGAATAGCCTTCCCCCTCCTGCAAGGTGTGATGGGAATAGCCCCCTCCTGCCAGGTGTGATGGGAATAGCCCCCTCCTGCAAGGTGTGATGGAAATAGCCCCCTCCTGCAAGGTGTGATGGAAATAGCCCCCTCCTGCAAGATGTGATGGAAATAGCCCCCTCCTGCAAGGTGTGATGGGAATAGCCCCCTCCTGCAAGGTCTGATGGAAATAGCCCCCTCCTGCAAGGTCTGATGGAAATAGCCCCCTCCTGCAAGGTGTGATGGAAATAGCCCCTCCTGCAAGGTCTGATGGAAATAGCCCCCTCCTGCAAGGTGTGATGGAAATAGCCCCCTCCTGCAAGGTCTGATGGAAATAGCCCCCTCCTGCAAGGTGTGATGGAAATAGCCCCCTCCTGCAAGGTTTGATGGGAATAGCCCCCTCCTGCAAGGTTTGATGGGAATAGCCTTCCCCCTCCTGCAAGGCTCCCGGCAGGCCGGGTGACGATGAAAGATGATGGGCAGGTGGAAACTTCTAGCCCTGCACATTCAGCTGGACCACGCTGGGAGCTGTCAGTGAGGTTCATTTTGTGATGCTTGTGATTTGTGGGCCTCAACAATCACTCATATTAGCAAACTTATTTCATTTCAAACTACACAAGTACGGCCCTATGGGTTATTTATCATAATGAATGATACCACCAAAATGTCCACAATAAGTGGTCAGTTTGGTCGGTGTCGATAATTTTCAGTTTATCGTCCCAGGTCTGAGATGCTTCAATGTCAATATTCTATCCGGCTCCCTTTTGTAGAAGTAGAGATATTTAATAGCCATTTTTCTCCAGTTTGCTATTTCTTACTGATGACTGAAAGTAACTGATGACTATATGAACTTCCTTACTTCACGTTGTCAATTAGAGAGGATGTTAAATTGCTAGGATACGTATTGTGAATAAACCTAGCTGGGATATAATGATAGTACATCACTCTCAAAATGGCTGACATAGCTGTCAATGAAATACATCAATGCAGGCAATCAGCACAGCCTCCCCAAGAGGCAGATCACATCCTACATGCCACAGTGACTGGCCGCAAGGCCAGTTCAACAATGAACTAGTTATATCTGAGGGCACAGGAACTAGCCTGAGTCCCTCGTCTGTTTGTGCTGTCTTGCCAACCGCTATGTCAACGTCACGCCAAAGTTGCACAAGACAGCACAAACAGAGTTTGGAGTCAGGCTAGACAGGAACGTCCCTCAGAGTTCATAGTGAGTTGATGAATGATGTGTGTAGTTGGCAACTCAATGTGTTTTTGAACTGCACACACTATAAAGAGCCTCCTCTCAACTCTCTGGAAAAAGTTAGCCTGGCTATATAATCTATTTTCCTGTATTCCAACAGTTTATTTTACAGTGGGGACTGAGTGTGTATTGTCATGCTGTCCTGCGTTATTGTTCTCCTGAGTAGGACAACAGGTGGCTCTGATAGTACAGGCCACGCCGCGTCTCCATGACAACCCCCAGCACATTGTAGATAAGGTCAGAGTTGATGGGAGCCCATTGAGATCTAAATCTATAAGGGAATATTTTCTACCTCCCCTAGCAGGCACTGTGAGGCCCACCTTTTAGTCTGTTTCTGACCAGATGTATGTGTATGGGCCAAGGAGAGGTTCCGATGACGGCTGGGGACTGACACAATGGAAGCCTCGAATGTGCCTTTACCTCACCACACACGCAGTTTGTGTCAGTCCAGACGCACTTCCAGACACTGAAACATTGACACCACTGCTACTCAGGAGAAGGCCAGAGGAAAAGCCTTCCCACCCACACACACACCGCACTGCTCACTGATGGAAAACACAGACCCGCACGGAGCCAAGGACACATTGAAAGGAGTCTGAGATGTAGTCCCGTGGTTGCCGTGGTCGGACAGAAAACAGTCCCACAGGAGAGCATGCCTCAGTGAAGGTCCAAGCGTAGAACAGTATACTTCTGGAATAGAACGCTGGGTTTAAAAAAAAACATGCTGTGAAATTCAGTGATTCTTTGAAAAATACAGTTTTCAATTATTTTCAGTGATTCTTTGAAAAATACAGTTTTCAATTATTTTCAGAGTTGACTGGCAAATGATCATAGAATCTTGACATTGTTTTGAATACTGCTATGCTCCTATCAGACCACTATTTTGATTCCCCACATGCAAATCAAATGCCTTGTCATAAGGTACCAGAGCAGGTGACATGGTCACCCGGGCTCTATTGTCATCCAGAATTGACCACCTGAGTCAAATAAAACCTACAATGCATTTTACTCTGTCACCTTGTGTCACCTATTGTTTAAGCTGTGGGTGATGTGGGTACCAGTGTCCTCAGTAAAACTAAGTTCCTGACTACATGTAGGGATCAGCTTTCCAAAGCTGTCCTGATGAAGGTAGATTCCATAGAATGACATATAGAACTATAGGATGTGTATGGTAGATGCTATTTGGGTCTTACTGGCCAGTCTCTTTCAACTTGGGAACTGTCTATACTTCATGTTCCCTTGTCAAGCTTTTCACTCTCTTCACTAAACAACAATCAACCAATCCCAAACTGACTAACCTGCCCCTGGGCACTTGAAACAAGTTACCCCCCCCTCTCTCTCTTCTCTCTCTCCTTCCCCTCTCCTTCCTCTCTCTCTATCTCCACAGGGACAGTCCCAGACTCCTTAGGGATCAGTTCGCTGACAGGACCATCTGGCCAAGTGTGTGTGCGTGTGTGTGTGTGTGTGTGTCATTAGGGGTAGGTTAAATTTAGCAGCGAGGCAGATATCTGCATGCCAGGTCCTATCTGTCCCTTTACCCCCTCCCTCGCTCACTCTCTCCTTCCCTCCCTCTCTCTCTCTCCTTCCCTCCCTCCCCCTCTCCTTCTCTCCCTCTCCAGTCATTTCTCTCCAATGCACCACACTGTCCTCCTATCCAGTCCTCTATCACAGCAGCATCTCATTCCCCCTCTTTCTGTCTCTCTCTCTCCCAGGCACGCTCCCTCTCTCCGTTATATCGGCGGGAGAGTGATTCACCCCCTCCTCCTCCCCCATCGCTCTTACTGGATTGTACAGACAGAGGCAAGCTGAGGACACAGGAGAGGAGAAAAAGGGCTCGATCAGGGAAGGAAGACGTGGAAACACTACACACTGGATAACATTTCCTCTCTGCTGGCAGGGGGCTACAGAGCAACACAGTGACACTGCAGCAGTAGCAGCAAGAAGCAGTCTGGACTACAGCTTTGACTCACCGCTCTCTGAGGTAAGACTGGTTGTCAGCTACACGCTGCAGCTAAACCCAGAGAGGGAGGTCAAACTACATGGACTTCTCTCTCTGTACACATGACAACCCTCTTTGTCTACAGTATTCCATTCAGTTTATCATGTGCATTCTGCAGTGTATGGGGACAGGCTGGTGTTGAGTGGGTGTTGCTGTGACGGTGTTGTGGCTAATCAGACAGGGCAGGTAGACTGCATGAAGGGAACATGTAGTGACCACATAGACCACTCTGCTCACTGTTGTATTCTTAGTGAGGTCAGCTGAGGGAGTTGGTTTACAGATCCACTATCAATCCTATTGACTCCTGTTGATTTGACATCTTTGCATCATTACTGATGTTTTGGGTGCATATCTGCATGAGTATTGATGTTATGTTTGTGTATCTGGATAGAATATTGTACTGAAAAAAAGGTGCTTTCTAGAACCGAAGGGCTTCTTTGGCTGTCCCCATAGCATATCCTTTTGAAGAACCCTTTTGGTTCCAGGTGTAATGCTTTTGGGTTCCATCTTGAACCCTTTCCATAGATGGTTCTACATGGAACCCAAAAGGGTTCTACCTGGAACCAAAAATGGTCATCCAATGGGGACAGCTGGAAAACCCTTTTGGAACCCTTTTTTCTAAGAGTCAGTTTCCAGTCAAAATCCCATGTGATTGACTGCAGCTAATATGAACATATTTATCGATTGTCAACTGATAAGTGCAGGAAGTAGTTACCACCTCGTCCACTGGGCAATAGTGACATTAAGTTCTGATTACCTTCTAGTCAATTTCCTTACCTCACATCAAAGACAAAGGTCAACAAAGATGGGCTATGGATGTTCTACATTGAAGTGGTACAGTGACAGCAGCAGGGTATTTCCTAAGGGCAGCGGGTCCAGGCTCAGTGCCTTGTGCGTCTCAGATCACCAGGGGGCTGTGGGGGATATGGAGGGGCCGAGCCAGATGGGGTTATCAGGCCTTCACCTAGCAGCTCCGTTTTGAACGTGTCGCCCCCAGAGCAGGGAGAGGGAGGCAGATGCCTGGCCGTCATCAATACATTTTAGCAGCGACCAGATTCTTCTGGCTGTGGATCAGACTGGCGCAAACATGGCGCCCAAAGCAAGCCCCTCTGTGTTTGGTCGTCATTTCTCAAGCTAGAGCAGATCATTCTCACGTTTAGAGTAGCTCATTTAGTGGGTACAGTATGGTCAATATGTGACCCAAGAGGAATCGGTCGTTCAGGGTTCCTAACCTAAAGACCATTAAAACTCCTTCAACATTGTTTACATTTATGTTGTCAATTCCCAGGAGGCTCCAGGGTTTGGCATGGCAACCCTACAGTGGTAAAGCACATTGGATGTTTGTGTAACATGAAAAGGACCACATCATCTTCGGTGACAGTACAGACCTTTTAGGTTGATCCCTCTTGCCTTAAGTGTGAACATTAACGATCACCAAATCATTCGGCGTCAACGCCTACCTTTCTCCTCGTGGACATACTTTCTATAGTTCAGGCATTTATGTCAATCCCTCTAGTGTTAAAGTCTGAACATTTAGTGTCACCAAGGCATTCAGGAAACAAACAGCTATAGTGTTAGTCAGTGACTGCCTCTCCCCTCGTCTAACCTGCTAACTGTAGTTCAGAACTTTATGTCAAATCCCTCCAGTGTTGAGTCTGAACATTAGAGGTCATCAATCCATGCAAAACACAGGAATGGTCTGTGTCTGTCTTCCTTCATCTATAACCTGACGAAGCTCCATGCTCTTCTCTAGACATGCCCCTGATATAAGCCTAACACTAAACCTAAACCCAACACTAATCTGTGCTGTAAGAAAATATTTGTCCTGACAGAAGGACACTCAGCAATGCTCCATATGAACTTTTTAAAAGGCCTGAGACCCAACAGAGTGGTTTGTGAGTCCAAGCGACAGGCTAACACATACAACCAGGCCTGACCTGAAATACTTTAAGAACTTAAGAGATGGGAAACGTCATTGGATTCATATTTACGACTATTATGTATGTTGCCCGTATGTTGTCAATGGGCCGTGCGGTGCATTCTGGGTACAATCCCACAAGGAGTGTTCTCCTTCAAGGAGTCAATGGGAGTCAATTGGGCGCCAGCTCCAAAATCCAACATTAGCATGAATTTCGTGAACAATAAGCACAACATTACAAATCTTTTCTGAGATGTGAGATAATTAACTTGTTCTCTGTAATATTATATAACTTTGAAATCATGACATTTCGTACTTTTGAGGACAATAGGCAGGTTTCTCGACTCATACATTCATACCTTTTTATTATTACATCCTTAACTTTTTTTATTATTTCTCTATTTTCTTTCTCTCTGCGTTGTTTGGGAGAGCCCGTAAACATTTCACTGTTAGTCCACACCTGTTGTTTACGAAGCATGTGACGAATGCAATTTGATTTGATTCAATTTTGATTAGACTTTTAGAAGGGATTGCTTGACAATTAGCTTAGCAACCGCATGACAACATGAACCTGATTGGTTGACAGTCTGCTGGGTGGGGCAGCATAGTACTTTCCTCTATTCATTGGCCAATGAGTTTCCCATCTCCTCATTTCTTAAAGTATTTCTGGCATGGCGTGGCCTGTCCGTGGTGCCTGCCTCCTCAGGCGTTGTAATCTGACTGTAAGCCTGGGATATGGTGAGACAGCTAGGGCCTAGGGAGGGTTTGAGGGTGTGTGGATGTGGTGAGACAGCTAGGGCCTAGGGAGGGTTTGAGGGTGTGTGGATGTGGTGAGACAGCTAGAGCCTAGGGAGGGTTTGAGGGTGTGTGGATGTGGTGTGGCAGCTAGGGCCTAGGGAGGGTCTGACAGTGTGTGTATGACAGTGGCTGGTAAAACTTTAAATCAAAGATCGGGCTCATAGTAATGGAACAGTATCAAACCGTCATTACTATGAGCTGCCCTCCCCTCACCAGCCTCCACTGTATGCCCAGGTTACATGTGAAGTCCCAGTAGGAGTGTACAGTATGTGTGGGATGAACAAGGGAGACAGGGTGTGAGGAGAGAGGGATCAAGGAACAGCTGAATCAGCAGAGCCCAGGGATTTGGGCTTGTAACTACATTGGGCCATTTGTGCAGAGTGTTGGATTGGATGGGATACTGATGCAGTGTTGAGCCCATGGTTACTGTAGAGATTGTTACCTTGGTTTGGCACTGGCATGCTCTGCCGTCTGGTTCCTTCAGTGTGATTGACAGTTTGGGGGAAGTGGGGCAGTAATCAGTACATCAGACTGACAAGCACCTCCTGCTGTCTAGAGCTAGAGGGGAATTGGGTTAGGGTTAGTGATCTGTTTACCTTCAGAGTTGTGTGTTGTGTGTGTGTGTGTGTGTGTGTGTGTGTGTGTGTGTGTGTGTGTGTGTGTGTGTGTGTGTGTGTGTGTCCCCTGCAGGTATCAAATGAATACATGAACAGGTACAGCTGATGCTGCTGTGAGGCCAGATATGAAGCCATGTCTGCAGGCAGTGAGATCTTCACGTTACTGCCACCATCATTCTGTCTCATTAACATGTGCTGTGAGGCCGTGGCCCCTAATACCAACCATGGCTGTAGACTCCTCTCTTCTTCCCCTCAGCCAAATCCCTTCACTAAGGGTTTAAGGGGGGCTGGCCGGGGTGTTTGCCAGGCTTCATCAACACTTCATCTGTCTCCTCCTGACAGTAGTTGGATTCTGCAGTAACACCTCTTTGGCCCCAATTGCAGATGAACTGAAACCACACAGGGAGTTTCTTCAGAAAGTTGACACAGGTGTTGACTGCATTAAAACCGACATACCCCACAAGATGCCCCTCCTACTGCTGTGGACATTGATACTGTGCATGCAGGCTTTTGTTCCAGCTCAGCACAACCACAACCACACCTACAGTACCAGTCAAAAAATTGGATACACCTACTCATTCAAGGGTTTTACATCATTTTTACTATTTTCTACATGATTCCGTGTGTTATTTCATGATTTTGTTGTCTTCACTATTCTACAATGCAGAAAATAGTAAAAAATAAAGAAAATTCCTTGAATGAGTAGGTGTGTCCAAACTTTTGACTGGTACTGTAATCCAATAGCACCAAGCCCTGGACTCACTGAACCCAGTGTGTTAGTGCTAGACCAGGTCTTGTGGTTTGTCCATCATGTGGTCTGAGGGAGGCCATGGGGGGGGCTGGTCAGAGAGACTGGGGCTAGAGAAGGGCCGGGGTTGAGAGGGGGCTGGTCGGAGAGACAGGGGCTAGAGGGGCCGGGATTGAGATGGTGGCTAGTCAGAGAGACAGGGACTAGAGGGGCCGGGATTGAGATGGTGGCTAGTCAGAGAGACAGGGGCTAGAGGGGCCGGGATTGAGATGGTGGCTAGTCAGAGAGACAGGGGCTAGAGGGGCCGGGATTGAGATGGTGGCTAGTCAGAGAGACAGGGGCTAGAGGGGCCGGGGTTGAGATGGGGGCTAGTCAGAGAGACAGGGGCTAGAGAGGGGTTGAGATGGGGGATGGTCAGAGAGACAGTTGCTAGAGAGGGGTTGAGATGGGGGATGGTCAGAGAGACAGTGGCTTGAGAGGGGGTTGAGATGGGGGCTGTAGGGGGGTTGACCAGTGCCAATGGGACCCAAGCTAAGCACATGTAGCTCCCCAAAGAGCAGCGAGGTTGCGAGCTTCCTTTTTAGACCAGGTATCCTGTTTCCTCACAGAATGCCACTGGTGTAGTCTCTGGGAAAAGAGCTCTCTATATATATATCTGAAGAGAAATTCTAATGTTGTTCACCCCCACATCTCCTCCTCCTTCTGCCTGCCAGCCACAACGTTGTGCCTTGCTGCACATTGAAGTTAAATATCAGCATGTTTATTTTTAATCCTCTATTTGTCATTTAGAATCACAGCATAGCTTCAAGCTGCACTGCAGTCGTTGTATCTGTGGGTTGAAGGAGAATTCAGAGCTGTAGGGACTTTTCTCTCCCCAGTTAGAGAATGTGTAGGGAGGCAGAGAAGTGAGTTGTTTACTAGTCCCTCTTGAGACCTTCTGGCCTAGCTACCAGAGTGACCACGAGCTCTGTCAAAACAAGCCTGCACTGCAGTATTTACACAGTTCAACATTCCTTTTTCCCTACAATCAAGTCAAATCACACAATGGTCTTTGGGTAGTGTGTTGTAAAAACAGCTGATAGACTTCTCTCACAGACAGGTAGAAATAGGTACACTCTTAGAAAAAGTGTGATATCTAGAATCTAAGAGGGTTCTTCGGCTGTCCCCATAGGGGAACCCTTTGAAGAACTCTTCTAAAAAAGGATTATTCTAAGGGGACAGCCGAAGAACCCTTTTGGAACCCTTTTTTCTAAGAGTGTACAGATTTCAGGATGAGACAGGTATATGTGTCACACCCTGACCATAGTTTGCTTTGTATGTTTGTATGTTTTGGTTGGTCAGGGTGTGATCTGAGTGGGCATTCTATGTTGGATGTCTTGTTTGTCTATTTCTATGTCTGGCCTGATATGGTTCTCAATCAGAGGCAGGTGTTAGTCATTGTCTCTGATTGGGAACCATATTTAGGTAGCCTGGGTTTCACTGTGTGTTTGTGGGTGATTGTTCCTGTCTCTGTGTTTTGCACCAGCTAGGGCTGTTTTTGGTTTTCCACATTTATTGTTTTTGTTAGTTTATTCGTGTCTTTATTAAAAAACATGAATAACCACCATGCTGCGTTTTGGTCTGCCTCTACTTCACCTAAAGAAAACCGTTACAATATGTAGTGATTGGGCTTAAGTAAACAAATACACACATGAAATGGTTGGTCTGATTGTATCCTGCTCAGACTCCTAAAGCCACAGAGCAGGCGGGGAGCATTGGCCACTCGCTGCGTCTATACACAGTACATTAGGCCTGGAGTGATGGATGAGCGTCCCTGCTGCATTAGACACTCAGCAGCAGATGAAAAGGCCTCATTTTAATGTCCGAAAGTGCCGTGCCTGTGGAATCCTATAGCTGGGGTGTTACAGGGTGAATCCCCAGCTTCTAAACTTGTCAGAGGAGGCTGGACCTGCTCAGCCTGAGGTCCAGACTAAGCCTGGTGTGAGACATATTGCTGGTGAGCTAGTGAATAAAGAAGGGATTAGGTTTTAGGCTGATTGGATGAACCATTTCTGGATTGAACATATACAGTGCATTCGGAAACTATTCAGACCCCTTCAATTTTTCCACATTTTGTTACATTACAGCCTTATTGTAAAATTGATGAAATTGTTTTTTCCCCCTTCATCAATCTACACACTACCCCATAATGACGAAGCAAAAATAGATTTTTAGACATTTTTGCAAATTTATAAACAGAAATATGTTATTTAAATAAGTATTCAGACCCTTTGCTATGAGATTCAAAACTGAGCTCAGGTGCATCCTGTTTCCATTGAGCATCCTTGAGATGTTTCTACAGCTTGATTACAGTCCACCTGGGGTAAATTCAATTGATTGGACATGATTTGGAAAGGCACACACCTGTCTATATAAGGTCCCACAGTTGACAGTGCATATCAGAGCATTAACCAAGCCATGAGGTCAAAGGCATTGGATAAGACGGCACAAGTACTGGGTTCCCTGCTAAATGTGAGCTAGTGAAAGAATAAAAGGTCATTTAGTTCCAATTGGTTAAAAATGGCCCCACTGGTTGCAGTGGCCCTTGTTGTTGTCCCGTCTATGACATCACGTCGCTATGGACGGTCATACTAAAAATGACAGAGAGCGTATCTTGTCACAGACACACCTTGTGCCACTCTGGAATTCATCAAATGTCAGGAGCAATTATCAGGCTATTTTCTCCCCCTAGAACATGTTCCCCTCAACTGTTCCCTTCTTATTTAAGGCTACTGATTGACTGAGGCATGTTACACACACAGCACTGGATATGAGCTCTGAACTCCAGGATACAGCATGGTGCAGTGTCAGGCTGGCATGGGGCCCAGTACTGAGCTACCCATGAGGTGTGAGGAGGGTACAGTACACCGTCTGTCTGCCATATAGTCCAGTTAGACCTTATAACAGGCCTGGCTTAAGCTATGGTCCAATCTCTCTTAGACTGCAGCTTTTCTCCACATCGTCTTTCCCTCAGGATACTAGCAAAGGAAGTAGGGCACAGTGGTGTGGAACACTCAGGTAGAAATATATTTAGTAGGACAGCTACAATATCTCTATTACATGTAGAGTAAGGAATCTTGTCAGCTCTTTTTTTGACATGTCTACCTGAATGTGTCCCAAATGACCTGCTAGGTGGTTTTGGTAGTTAGGGGCTCGCTGTTGGTAGCTGTTTTGTTTATTTGGATCCTCATTAGCCTTTGCAGAAGCAGCATCTACTCTTCCTGGGGTCCACAGCTATATCAATACCACAACAGATCACATAGATCTACAGCCATGCTTCGCTAGCTAATCATTGCCAGGAATAATCAACCTGGCCCCGGTTTCCCAAAAGTGTTGGCATTTAGGCTTACGAGCGTTTTAACGATGCATCTTTCCTACAACGGCCGAAGATGTTAAATAGGTTTCCCAAAACACCACGCAGAGAGAACGTTCGCTAAGTGCGTCATTGAGGCCTGGGTTGATACTGATATGATCGAAAGGCAACGCTGCTCTCGGATCAGCTTTCTCTATTCAAATCTTACCTTAACATTCTAATTATTCCACAGTACTGACAACAGATCAGCTCCTAGAAAGATATTATCACCTATGGCTGCAAATATTAGGCAGCTTATTATAATGCTTACTCTTTAATAATGCACTAAATCAAGATTTGGCACATCATTGCACACATGTTGTTACACATCATGAAATATATTGAGACAAATTACAGACAGTGCATACAAGTATCAAAATAGAACTAAATTGATTGAACATTAAATTGCAATATGATTTACATAGGCCTATAGCCTACCGTAGGCAACTTTGTATTTGTAGTCAACTTTGTTGTGAAGTTATCAGCAGTCACAGAGAGACAGATCAAACATGGGATTCTATGTTTAGCAGAGATCTTCTGTGTATAAAGTGACTTGGGAGGGCAAAAAAGCAGCTAACGAAGCACTGTTCACCGGACGTGCTACCTGTCCCAGACCTGCTGTTTTCAACTCTCTAGAGACAGCAGGAGCGGTAGAGATACTCTGAATGATCGGCTATGGAGCCCTGACCTGTTCACCGGACATGCTACCTGTCCCAGACCTGCTGTTTTCAACTCTCTAGAGACAGCCGGAGCGGTAGAGATACTCTGAATGATCGGCTATGGAGCCCTGACCTGTTCACCGGACGTGCTACCTGTCCCAGACCTGCTGTTTTCAACTCTCTAGAGACAGCAGGAGCGGTAGAGATACTCTGAATGATCGGCTATGGAGCCCTGACCTGTTCACCGGACATGCTACCTGTCCCAGACCTGCTGTTTTCAACTCTCTAGAGACAGCAGGAGCGGTAGAGATACTCTGAATGATCAGCTATGGAGCCCTGACCTGTTCACCGGACGTGCTACCTGTCCCAGACCTGCTGTTTTCAACTCTCTAGAGACAGCAGGAGCGGTAGAGATACTCTGAATGATCGGCTATGGAGCCCTGACCTGTTCACCGGACGTGCTACCTGTCCCAGACCTGCTGTTTTCAACTCTCTAGAGACAGCAGGAGCGGTAGAGATACTCTGAATGATCGGCTATGGAGCCCTGACCTGTTCACCGGACGTGCTACCTGTCCCAGACCTGCTGTTTTCAACTCTCTAGAGACAGCAGGAGCGGTAGAGATACTCTGAATGATCGGCTATGAAAAGCCAACTGACATTTACCCCTAAGGTGCTGACCTGTTGCACCATCGACATCCACTGTGATTATTATTTAACCCTGCTGGTCACCTATGAACATTTAAACATCTTGGCAATGATCTGTTTTAATTTCCACCCGGCACAGCCAAAAGAGGACTGGCCACCCCTCATAGCCTGGTTCCTCTCTAGGTTTCTTCCTAGGTTCTGGCCTTTCTAGGGAGTTTTTCCTAGCCACCGTGCTTCTACACCTGCATTGCTTGCTGTTTGGGGTTTTAGGCTGGGTTTCTGTACAGCACTTTGAGAAATCAGCTGATGTAAGAAGGGCTATATAAATACATTTGATTTGATTTGACTTAGCTGTTCTACGAGTGGTCTGAGGTGGTCGTTAGATTAAGAGTGTTTTCAAGTGCAATGTATAGAACAATGTTTCTGGGAAACAGCTCGGAGATTTAACGATGCTCCTACGATGCTTTTGGGAAACCGGGCCCTGGTGTTTTCCATCTTAGATTTGTTAGCGTAAAGGTTCAAATCTCCAAACAGGAGACTCCAGCCAGTGTTAGTCAATACATTACGGTCAATACAAGTGAGTGGTTTTAAATAGCCAATCAATTCCCTCTTTCCCAGCGAGTCAATCAATGAGGAGATGCTTAATGCTTAACTAATCACCATCAAGGGGGAAGAGTGACATCAATTGTGACCTCGACAGCTGGTCAATGGCCTAATTGGTTACCTCAGCCTGCTGCGCTAGCAAATAACAATATGTGTTATTCTTAGTAAAGAGTTCAAAGCTTATTGAACTGATATTGTAGCTGTCCAAATTCTTAGATACATGAGATTTCATGCCGGGCGCAGTGCACGCTAACCAAGGTTGCCAGGTGCACAGTGTTTCCTCCGACACATTGGTGCGGCTGGCTTCTGGGTTGGATGGCGCCGTGTTAAGAAGCAGTGCGGCTTGGTTGGGTTGTGTATCGGAGGACGCATCCCGAGCCCGTACGGGACTTGTAGCGATGAGACAAGATAGTAGCTACTTAAACAATTGGATACCACGAAATTGGGGAGAAAAAGGGGTCAAATTAAAAATAAAATAAAAAAGAGTATACAAAACATTAATAACACCTACTTTTTCCATGACCAGGTGAATCCAAGTGAAAGCTATGTCACTTGTTAAATCCACTTCAATCAGTGCAAAACGCAACTTTGGAAACGTAATGTGAGGTCAATGAGACTCAACATTATCATCGGGGCAGAAAAGATTGTGAGGTGTGAGTGTGTATTTTACACACGCAATTTACAAATAATGTACATATATTGTATTTATTTATATATATATGATAAATACATTTTCCCAATATATTTAAATATATTAGGTACATATATTTAACCCCCCACCCCCTCCCCCGTAGTGGGGCGGATCGAGTGACCCTAATTATAGCAGGCAGCGGGCCGTTGGGCAAGCATGGATTACAGAGAGATCATCCCACCTCAAGTCTGGGCACATAAACACACCTTTATTTAACTAGGCAAGTCAGTAAGAACACATTCTTATTTACAATGACTGCCTACCAAAAGGCTAAAGGCCTCCTGCGGGGACAGGGGCTGGGACAAATAAATATATATATATATGTATGTATGTATGTAGGACAAAACACACAACAAGAGAGACAACACAACACGACATAAAGAGAGACCTAAGACAACAACATAACAGGGCAGCAACACAACATGGTAGCAACACAACATGGTAGCAGCACAACATATGGTCCAAACATTATTGGCACAGACAACAGCACAAAGGGCAAGAAGGTAGAGACAACAATACATCACGCAAAGCAGCCAGCACAGAGGCTTAATAACGGCAACACGAGCACTGCTAGCCCCACTCCAACAGCTAGCACTGCAGCATTTAGCACAGGCTAGGCTAGCCTCACTGCAGCAGCCATCACAGGCTAGGCTAGCCTCACTGCAGCAGCCATCACAGGCTAGGCTAGCCCCACTGCAGCAGCCATCACAGGCTAGGCTTAACCCACTCCAACTGCCATAGAGCATATATGCGTGAAGGCTAGGCTAGCCCCACTCCAACAGCTAGCAGGACCGAATTAGCATCATGGCTAATAGCCATAGCCGCTTCTTGCTCAACAGAATATAAACTGTGGGACATGTTAAGGAAGAAGCGTAGAGATGGTTCACATTTCTTGGAGCCATTTCTCTTTTTTGGGGCTTTCATGACTCCTACTGAGCAGAATGAATCCAGTGATATTTTATAATCTCGTGTGGGTATTTTGTATAGGCCTGGTGTTTACTGAGAAGGAAGTGACCATTGCAATATAACCTAGTTGGCCTCTTCACATATGAGCCTTTCAACTGTGAGGATTGCCTGATAACATAACTGGTCTACATTCCTAGCATCAATGTGTTCTGTGTTTTTTTTAACCTTTATTTTACCAGGTATATTGACTGAGGACACATTCTCATTTACAGCAATGACCTGGGGAATAGTTACTAGGGAAAGGAGGCAGGACGAATGAGCCAATTGGAAGCTGGGCATGATTAGATTGTCATGATGGTATGAGGGTCAGATTGGGAATTTAGCCAGGACACCAGGGTTACCACCCCTACTCTTACAATAAGTGCCATGGGATCTTCAGTGACCACAGAGAGTCAGGACACCCATTTAACATCCCATCCAAAAGACAGCACCCTACACAGGGCAATGTCTCCAATCACTGCTCTGGGGCACAAGGATATTTTTTTTAGACCAGAGGAATGTGTGCCTCCTACTGGCTCTCCCATCCAGGGACCGACTAGGGCCAACCCTGCTTAGCTTCAGAGGCATGCCAGCAGTGGGATGGATGCAGGGTGTATGGGATGCAGGGCAGGGTGTATGGGATGCAGGGCAGGGTGTATGGGATGGAGGTCTAGCTGAATTTCCACCATTACTTCTCTCCTCTTCCATACTGGAGCTCCACTTCTTGTTTTACATGTTTCCTTCCCCTTTTTTCCAGTAGGGGGCATAAAGCTGCAGGCTAAAGTCTGAAAAATGCAACTTGAAGTTTTTGACATCAAGTGGACTAATTGGATCATAGTATGCTTAACTTATTGTAGTATTCTTAGATTCTTAGAAAGGGCCTGTTATTCTAAGTACATTGGTTGGCACACAGTACCATTACATTCATTGTCCCATATCGTACGATTCTGGAAGCACCAAAATACTGAGGATATATATAGATAGGCTATCATTGTAAGATTGAACGTGGGCGGAGAGGCATACCATGCTTTTATGGGAGAAATAGACCAGAGAAACGGACATGGGACCCTTTCAAGGGGAGACGACAGACAAGACTGTGAAGGGTTACAAGGTGGTGTCACTCCTCTCCAATAGATGAAGGGTCAGAAAGAGTCAACCAGAAACACTGAGAGATTAGAAAACCTGACAAAGAGGGATTTTCAACCTCCGCAAACGGATTGTTGTGTATACTTCAGTTGGTGTGACGATGAGAAGGAATCAACTGACTTGTTGTGAGGTCACTCGGGGTCATAAGGTCATAGTGGTATGTATCTTTTAATTTCGTAATTTAGTTTTTTTTTTAACTGCACTGTCGGTTAGGGGCTCATAAGTAAGCATTTCACTATTGTATTCGGCGCATGTGACTAATACCATTTGATTTGATTTGATCTCTCAGACAGGTCAGGGTGAGTCAGGCCTAGACATGAACAGTTACAGGACGTGGTGAAAGGAGGAATCACCATTCAGAGGGATCTAGGCTGTATCAGACACACTGACAACCTGATGACCAGCCTAATGGACCCTATTACCCATTTCTGTGTTCTTGTCAGTCCTTTGTCAGAGACACTAATCTAATCTAAGGTCAGCTTTGCATTTCTTTCCCTTATGGTGAAGGTAAGAATTCGGGAAAAGTCACTAATCCTAAATCAGTGTTTACAGGTGCCTTCTGCCCAGAACTGCCAAAGAGGATGGGCTCATTGGGAGGAGGGTCATGATACCTGCATAGTGCCTTTAAGAATGATGTTATCTTACTCAGTGCTGCTGTTGCGCTTGTGTGCAGGATAAAGGACAAAGTCCCAAAAGTTACAAATTGCTGCCCTCTGCAGGTTATCCTGTAAAAAGCATCACCAGAATGTAGAGCTTAATGCCAATGCATTTAAAAAAAAAACGTTTCATTAATTTAGCAGACGCTCTTATCCAGAGCGACTTACTGTAGTGTGGCATTTTTGTACTGGTCTCCCGTGGGAGTCGAACCCACAACCCTAAAGTTGCAAACACCATCCTCTACCCACGGTTCCACAGGGGTGGATTGAGCACTCTATGGAGTGAGCACTCTTCTTCCTGCATGAGAAAACAGTATAGAGGACGCTACAACTCAAGTTTATGCTGTAGGCTGCCCTACAGTATGTCAGACATTTGAGAGTAACATTTACCATGGCGATTTATGACAGGCGATCATTACCATTGCTGGCTCAACATAGCCTAGTGACATCTCTATAGCTATATGAGATGGTGCCAACAGACATGGCAGCTCTGCTTCTAGCTCCTAAGAAACTTTGCAGTATTGTAAAACAAATGTTGTGTTATCTCTTACATTATTAGCCCAGAAAGGTTTTTTGTGTTAGATTTCTAATTCCATTATTTTACAGTGCATTCGCACAGTATTCAGACCCCTTGACTTTTTTCAACATTTTGTTACTTTACAGCCATATTCTAAAATTGATTAAATTATTTATTTTTCCCTTATCAATCTACACACAATACCCCATAATCACAAAGCAAAAACAGGTTTTTAGATTTTTTTTGCAAATTTCTAACAAAAAACATAACTACCTTATTTACATAAGTATTCAGACCCCTTGCTATGAGACTCAAAACTAAGCTCAGGTGCATCCTGTTTCCATTGAGCATCCTTGAGATGTTTCTACAACTTGATTGGAGTCCACCTGTGGTAAAGTCAATTAATTGGACATGATTTGGAAAGGCACACACCTGTCTATATAAAGGTCCCACAGTTGACAGTGCATATCAGAGCAAAAACCAAGCCATGAGGTCAAAGGAATTGTCCGTAGAGCTCCGAGACAGGATTGTGTTGAGGCACAGATCTGAGGAAGGATACCAAAACATTTCTGAGAAACAAGATTCTCTGGTCTGATGAAACCAAGATTGGTATTTTTGTATTCTATTAGGATCCCCATTATCTTTTTCAAAAGCAGCAGCTACTCTTCCTGGGGCCCACACAAAACATGAAACATTACATAATACAGAACATTAATAGACAACAGCTCAATGACAGAACTACACACAAACTATCTAGGTCAAATAGGGGAGAGGCGTTGTGCCGTGAGGTGTTGCTTTATCTGTTTTTTAAACCAGGTTTGCTGTTTATATGAGCAATATGAGATGGAACAGAGTTCCATGCAATAAGGGCTCTATATAATACTGTACACTTTCTTTAATTTGTTCTGGACCTGTGGACTGTGAAAAGAACCCTGGTGCCATGTCTGGTGGGGTAAGTGTGTGTCTCAGAGCTGTGTGTAAGTTGACTATGCAAACAATTTGGGATTTTCAACACATTAATGTTTCTTATTAAAAGAAGAAGTGATGCAGTGTCTCTACTCAACTCTTAGCCAACAGTGACTAGCATACATAGTATTTATATTATCCCTCTGATTACAATGAAGAGCAGGACGTGATGCTCTGTTCTGGGTCAGCTGCAGATTAATTAGGTATTTCCTTGCAGCACTCGACCACGCAACTGGACAATAAACAAGATAAGACAAAACTAGAGCCTGCAGAACTTACTTTTTGGAGTGTGGTGTCAAAAAAGCAGAGTCTCTCTTTATTACAGACCTCTCCTCATTTTTACAACCATTGAATCCATAAGTTTTGACCATGACAGTTTACAATCTAAGCTAACGCCAAGTAATTTAGTCTCCTCAACTTGTTCAACAGCCACACCATTCATTTCCAGGTTCAGTTGAGGGAATGATTAGTACCAAATACAATGCTTTTAGTTTGAGATTCTCAGGACCGGTTTATTACTGGCCACCCATTCCAAAACAGACTGCAACTCTTTGTTAACGGTTTCAGTGACTTCATTAGCTGTGGTTACTGATGCGTACAGTACATACACACACACACACACACACACATACATACATACATACACACACACACACACACACACACACACACACACACACACACACACACACACACACACACACACACACACACACACACACACACACACACACACACACACACACACACACACACATACATACATACATACATACATACATACATACATACATACATATAATTATTATTATAATACCGGTGTCAATAAAATTAAGAATAGTTGAAAACAAATTAATAAGAATGGAATAAGATTGCACATAAAATAAGTACTATACTATCTATGGAGGAAGGAATGGAGAGTACCAGGCTGGCTGCACCAGTAAAGTTCATCATGATGTGTCTTCTGCCCCGGGATGGGGGGCCCATGTGGTGATCGAACATCCCAGATATTCACACCCAACCCGGTGAGTCTTGTCTGCGACTGCCAACCGCTGTGTTGATATGCCAGTGCTCCGGGCCGGTGGAAGTGGATATTTCCCTGAGAAAGCATCACACTTTCATAGCCTGCTGGTCCCAGATAATACTGTATGTGCTTCAGCCAAATATTGTAATATAGCCTGGTCCCAGATCTGTCCCAGATATATACAGTGTGCTTCAGCCAAGTCCTCTGCTCTGACTACTGTTGTCATGTTTGGCATCACCATGAACGAACATAACAGAGAGGATCTATACAGATCTGGGACCAGGCTCTTTGTACCGTATTCCGTAAAAAGAGACCCAACATTAATGGCCATGACCTGAAAACATACTGTGTCTGTCTCCCCATCTCTCTACAAAAACACATCCATGGAAAATCCAGGAACATATGTCTATGTCAGTACTCCTGAGGGTTTGGCAGCTTCCTCCCTGGGCTCTGGTGTCAGCTGCCTGCAGGGTGTGAAACCAGGGGGTGGTGGGTGTCACTACCTGACACCACTCATCAAAATCACCTGCATAAATTAAAAGGTACAGTGTGTTGCTAAAGATGATATTGCGGTTTTCCCCCATTGCCAACTAATGAAACAAGAGTCAGTATCAAATATACTGTATGGAAGAGCACACTCACAGAGATAGACAGAGACAGATTCATGAATACCAAAGCTCAAAAGTACAGTACAAGGCAATACGTTTATACTTTATAGACTGAAAATTACAGAGCAGAGCAGTACATAAACAGACAAACATACCAACAAACATACAGACAGACACACACACACCAACCCTAGGTCCTTCTGCATTCCTGGTCGGTCATAAAAAGTGGGATTGGAGTTTGGCATCTGGCCCAGACCATGAGATCATGTGATATAATCCCCATGGCAACCACTACACCTCAACATAAGCAGACAGACTGACACACGCACACATGGATGTCTTCCCAGACAGACCCCTCAAGCCAAACCTGGCAGGACCTCTGTGTAGAGGTGTCTTTTCTGTCTTTCCTCTCCTCCCAGGGGGACGTAGCCCTCCGTCCCTCTGTCAACAGCTTGTGTCATGCTACTTGAGCGAGGCCTGAGACTCTAAACAGATTCCTCTATTTGTTTTGGCTGCTGCGTGGGAGTTCAACGAGGAGGAGGAGGTTTGGATGTTTGCATCCAGCACAGGGTTGTGTTGTATTTTCATGTGTCTTGTAATTCATCATCAGGTTTCACCCCTCGTCCTTTCTCTTTCTGGGGACCCTTGGGACTGTGTTGCACTAATGCACGTGTCATGTCATATGTCACTGTTTGTCTACTCTGTACTCTGGGGCTCATGAAGTTGGGATCCTTCTTGGTATGAGTTGTAGCCATGCCGGCTTGAAGGTTATGTTTTAATTCAATGCGCTATACTATAGGTGTGGTGACAGAAATTATAATGTAGTGACGCAATATACTTAAAGTTAAAGTCCACTCATGACAATCTCAAGAGGCACTCCTGCAAATTAAAACATTTAAAAGTCAACACTTGGTTATCTCTAGATAACTAAAGTTGATTTGATTGCACCACTTGGAGCACTGCAAAGCACTGTGGCTTAGTATTTACACTGCCTGCTATAGGCCCACACGACAGCAACGGAAATATAGGTCTACAACAACGTCATATATAGAGGCGTTTTAGAATAGCATACTTTATGGCCGTACTAAAACATCCTGTTTGCCTGACCCGCTCCTGAACATCTCTCTGGTCAGCATGGAGGAATTACAGCCGTGTGTCCCCAGCAATTGATTTATCTCAGAGTTGTGGAATTCCCAAATGAGTTCTCTGTTGTAGCAGGAAACTCAGGGAACGGTTTTATTGCCCGGCGCCCCATCCACCTCAGAGTCTGAACAGTGATCGCTGCCCGTAACCAAGGAGATCACCCTGCTGTTTGTAAACAATTAATTTTCTAGGGGCTGGCGCTGGAAATAAAAGCCTGTAGGCCTTTCCCGCTTTCAAGTTCACATTATTTGGAGAGAAAAGTAGCCCTTATTCGCTACAAGCTAGTAACCACACAAGCACAAACACTAACTGATATTAACACTAACTTTAACATAATAACAAGTGTAGATAGTTGTCATGTTGGAATTCAGGATGGGAATATCCAGATGATTAAGAAACTCCATAGGCACAGCTATAAACAGTTAGGAGGTAGTACTCCGAGCATGACTGTGGTATGCACAGTGTCCCGGGCCAAGGAGCTGGTGTGAAATACTTTAGGAGAGTGATAAAGCTGAGTCATGGAGTAGAGTATAAAGCATCATGGATGATTGATGATGGTCAAATACAGGAGGACAGTAAGGTGGCATCAAGGCTATGCCGCGGCTGCTAACTGTCCTGTATCACTAGGTTACGCCTCAGCTGCTAACTGTCCTGTATCACTAGGTTACGCCTCAGCTACTAACTGTCCTGTATCACTAGGTTACGCCGCGGCTGCTAACTGTCCTGTATCACTAGGTTACGCCGCGGCTGCTAACTGTCCTGTATCACTAGGTTACGCCGCGGCTGCTAACTGTCCTGCTAACTGTCCTGTATCACTAGGTTACGCCTCAGCTACTAACTGTCCTGTATCACTAAGTTACACATCGGCTGCTAACTTTTTATTTATTTTTTTATTTCACCTTTATTTAACCAGGTAGGCTAGTTGAGAACAAGTTCTCATTTGCAACTGCGACCTTATGCCTCAGCTGCTAACTGTCCTGTATAACTAAGTTACACAGGATCGGTTAGCTGCTAACTGTCCTGTATCACCCAGGCAGCAGAGAACTGGAATGGTTATGCAGTGAGATACTTGGCTGCTAACTGTACTGAACTATCCAGGGTGGTGATGCTGGTCAGGCGTGCGGGTGCAGGCAGCGAAGACACCTAGGTTGATGTCCAAAAGCATGCATTTGGTTTTGGTTTTACTAGCGTTTAAGAGCAGTTGGAGGCCACGGAAGGAGTGTTGTATGGCATTGAAGCTCGTTTGGAGGTTAGATAGCAGAGTGTCCAAGGACCGGCCGGAAGTATATAGAATGGTGTCGTCTCCGTAGAGGTGGATCAGGGAATCGCCCGCAGCAAGAGCAACATCATTGATATATACAGAGAAAAGAGTCGGCCCGACGATTGAACCCTGTGGAACCCCCATAGAGACTGCCAGAGGACCGGACAGCATGCCCTCCGATTTGACACACTGAACTCTGTCTGCAAAGTAATTGGTGAACCAGGCAAGGCAGTCATCCGAAAAACCGAGGCTACTGAGTCTGCCGATAAGAATATGGTGATTGACAGAGTCGAAAGCCTTGGCAAGGTCGATGAAGACGGCTGCACAGTACTGTCTTTTATCAATGGCGGTTATGATATCGTTTAGTACCTTGAGCGTGGCTGAGGTGCACCCGTGACCGGCTCGGAAACCAGATTGCACAGCGGAGAAGGTACGGTGGGATTCGAGATGTTCAGTGATCTGTTTGTTGACTTGGCTTTCGAAGACCTTAGATAGGCAGGGCAGGATGGATATAGGTCTGTAACAGTTTGGGTCCAGGGTGTCTCCCCCTTTGAAGAGGGGGATGACTGCGGCAGCTTTCCAATCCTTGGGGATCTCAGATGATATGAAAGAGAGGTTGAACAGGCTGGTAATAGGGGTTGCGACAATGGCGGCAGATAGTTTCAGAAATAGAGGGTCCAGATTGTCAAGCCCAGCTGATTTTTATGGTCCAGGTTTTGCAGCTCTTTCAGAACATCTGCTATCTGGATTTGGGTAGAGGAGAACCTGGAGAGGCTTGGGCGAGTAGCTGCGGGGGAGGCGGAGCTGTTGGCCGAGGTTGGAGTAGCCAGGCGGAAGGCATGGCCAGCCGTTGAGAAATGCTTGTTGAAGTTTTCGATAATCATGGATTTATTGGTGGTGACCGTGTTACCTAGCCTCAGTGCAGTGGGCAGCTGGGAGGAGGTGCTCTTGTTCTCCATGGACTTCACAGTGTCCCAGAACTTTTTGGAGTTGGAGCTACAGGATGCAAATTTCTGCCTGAAGAAGCTGGCCTTAGCTTTCCTGACTGACTGCGTGTATTGGTTCCTGACTTCCCTGAACAGTTGCATATCGGGGGGGGCTATTCGATGCTATTGCAGTCCGCCACAGGATGTTTTTGTGCTGGTCGAGGGCAGTCAGGTCTGGAGTGAACCAAGGGCTATATCTGTTCTAAAATGGTGAGGAAGTTACTTTTAAAGAATGACCAGGCATCCTCAACTGACGGGATGAGGTCAATGTCCTTCCAGGATACCCGGGCCAGGTCGATTAGAAAGGCCTGCTCACAGAAGTGTTTTAGGGAGCGCTTGACAGTGATGAGGGTTGGTCGTTTGACTGTGGCTCCGTAGCGGATACAGGCAATGAGGCAGTGATCGCTGAAATCCTGGTTGAAGACAGCGGAGGTGTATTTGGAGGGCCAGTTGGTCAGGATGACGTCTATGAGGGTGCCCTTGTTTACAGATTTAGGGTTGTACCTGGTGGGTTCCTTGATGATTTGTGTGAGATTGAGGGCATCTATCTTAGATTGTAGGACTGCCGGGGTGTTAAGCCAGTTTAGGTCACCTAACAGAACAAACTGTCCTGTATCACTAGGTTATACCTCGGCTGCTAACTGTCCTGTATCACTAGGTTATACCTCGGCTGCTAACTGTCCTGTATCACTAAGTTACACATCGGCTGGTAACTGTCCTGTATCACTAAGTTATGCCTTGGCTGCTAACTGTCCTGTATCACTAGGTTATGCCTTGGCTGCTAACTGTCCTGTATCACTAGGTTACACATCATCTGCTAACTGTCCTGTATCACTAGGTTACAACATCAGCTGCTAACTGTCCTGTATCACTAGGTTATGCCTTGGCTGTTATCACTGCTAACTGTCCTGTATCACTAGGTTACCTCGGCTGCTAACTGTCCTGTATCACTAAGTTACGCCTTGGCTGCTAACTGTCCTGTATCACTAGGCCTTGCTAACTGTCCTGTATCACTAGCTAACTGTCCTGTATCACTAAGTTACACATTAACTGTCCTGTATCACTAGGTTATGCCTTGCTGCTAACTGTCCTGTATCACTAGGTTACACTTGGCTGCTAACTGTCCTGTATCACTAGGTTATGCCTTGGCTGCTAACTGTCCTGTATCACTAGGTTATGCCTTGGCTGCTAACTGTCCTGTATCACTAGGTTATGCCTTGGCTGCTAACTGTCCTGTATCACTAGGTTATGCCTTGGCTGCTAACTGTTATCACTATACGGCTGCTAACTGTCCTGTATCACTAGGTTACGCCTTGGCTGCTAACTGTCCTGTATCACTAGGTTATGCCTTGGCTGCTAACTGTCCTGTATCACTAGGTTATGCCTTGGCTGCTAACTGTCCTGTATCACTAAGTTACACATCGGCTGCTAACTGTCCTGTATCACTAAGTTACGCCTTGGCTGCTAACTGTCCTGTATCACTAGGTTATGCCTTGGCTGCTAACTGTCCTGTATCACTAGGTTATGCCTTGGCTGCTAACTGTCCTGTATCACTAGGTTATGCCTTGGCTGCTAACTGTCCTGTATCACTAAGTTACGCCTTGGCTGCTAACTGTCCTGTATCACTAGGTTATGCCTTGGCTGCTAACTGTCCTGTATCACTAGGTTATGCCTTGGCTGCTAACTGTCCTGTATCACTAAGTTACGCCTTGGCTGCTAACTGTCCTGTATCATTAGGTTACGCCTCAGCTACTAACTGTCCTGTATCACTAAGTTACACATCGGCTGCTAACTGTCCTGTATCACTAGGTTACGCCTCAGCTACTAACTGTACTGTATCACTAGGTTACGCCTCAGCTACTAACTGTACTGTATCACTAGGTTACGCCTTGGCTGCTAACTGTCCTGTATCACTAGGTTATGCCTCGGCTGCTAACTGTCCTGTATCACTAAGTTACACATCGGCTGCTAACTGTCCTGTATCACTAGGTTACACATTGGCTGCTAACTGTCCTGTATCATTAGGTTATACCTCGGCTGCTAACTGTCCTGTATCACTAAGTTACGCCTTGGCTGCTAACTGTACTGTATCACCAGGTTACACATTGGCTGCTAACTGTCCTGTATCACTAGGTTACATATCGGCTGCTAACTGTCATGTATCACTAGGTTATGCCTCAGCTGCTAACTGTCCTGTATCACTAGGTTATGCCTCGGCTGCTAACTGTCCTGTATCACTAGGTTACACATCGGCTGCTAACTGTCCTGTATCACTAAGTTACACATCGGCTGCTAACTGTCCTGTATCACTAGGTTACAACTGTACTGTATCACTAGGTTACACATTGGCTGCTAACTGTCCTGTATCACTAGGTTACACATCGGCTGCTAACTGTCCTGTATCACTAGGTTATGCCTCAGCTGTTAACTGTCCTGTATCACTAGGTTATGCCTCAGCTGCTAACTGTCCTGTATAACTAAGTTACACATCGGCTGCTAACTGTCCTGTATCACTAAGTTACGCCTTGGCTGCTAACTGTCCTGTATCACTAGGTTATGCCTTGGCTGCTAACTGTACTGTATCACACTAGGAGACCACAACGTACACACACCGGTGTCTGTGTCTGTGTTTGTCTGTGTCAGTGCATAGGTCAAGTCCGAGAGGATAGGCTGAGATGAATCTCCCATTGTCCCATTGTGATAAACAACAATACAATGTGAAGCAGAGAATACTAAGAGTCTTAACAAACTGAGGATGGGAATCTGTTACCTCTGGCATTTACACTGGAGGGATAACATCCAGTAACAAATAAGAGATAGCTCTCGTAAATCATTGCACAAAAACGTCATCTACGATTACATAGTTGAACAAGTGACGTGAATGATTATTTATCCACCCCTGCCTGCATTCAGGCTTCTTACACAATGCTCTGAGTCTGAAAGAGAGGGAGAGGAGAAGAGTAATCCGATATGGTTTTACATTGCAGTGACTTTCTAGTGCTCTCTTTCCTAGACTTACAGTACATTGTGTTGTTGCATACCATACTATCTGTCCTATTCTTTGACCTCTCTAGTTCCTGATCATGTCTCCTGAGAAAAATGCTATAGCCTACACTATGGAAATAGAACACTGGAATGTGCAATTAAAGAGTACAAATGCAAGTGCTGAAATGGCTGATAAAAGTGATGTAACTGTGTGTTGGATGTATCATGGTGTCCATCAGCTGACACCCCTACATCAGGGGTGTCAAACTCATTCCATGGAGGGCCTAGTGTCTGCTGGTTTTTGGTTTCCTCTTTCAATTAAGACCTAGACAACAAGGTGTGGGGAGTTCCTTATTAAATAATGACCTTAATTCATCAATCATGTACAAGGGAGGAGCGAAAACACGCAGACACTTGGTCCTCTGTAGAATGAGTTTGACAACTGTGTTTTAGAGATTTCAGGATCAGTTGACTGTGGTGTGTTATCTAAACAGAGGGATTAGAGACTAGCCTATATGATCAGATATCTAAACAGATAGATTAGAGGGTAACCTATAGTTAGATATCTAAACAGATGGATTAGAGGGTAACCTATAGTTAGATAACTAAACAGATGGATTAGAGGGTAGCATATACAGTGGGGCAAAAAAGTATTTAGTCAGCCACCAATTGTGCAAGTTCTCCCACTTAAAAAGATGAGAGAGGCCTGTAATTTTCATCGTAGGTACACTTCAACTATGACAGACAAAATTAGAAGAAAAAAATCCAGAAAATCACATTGTAGGATTTTTAATTTATTTATTTGCAAATGATGGTGGAAAATAAGTATTTGGTCAATAACATAAGTTTATCTCAATACTTTGTTATATACCCTTTGTTGGAAATGACAGAGGTCAAACGTTTTCTGTAAGTCTTCACAAGGTTTTCACACCCTGTTGCTGGTATTTTGGCCCATTCCTCCATGCAGATCTCCTCTAGAGCAGTGATGTTTTGGGGCTGTTGCTGGGCAACACGGACTTTCAACTCCCTCCAAAGATTTTCTATGGGGCTGAGATCTGGAGACTGGCTAGGCCACTCCAGGACCTTGAAGTGCTTCTTACGAAGCCACTCCTTCGTTGCCCGGGCGGTGTGTTTGGGATCATTGTCATGCTGAAAGACCCAGCCACATTTCATCTTCAATGCCCTTGCTGATGGAAGGAGGTTTTCACTCAAAATCTCACGATATATGGCCCCATTCATTCTTTCCTTTACACGGATCAGTCGTCCTGGTCCCTTTGCAGAAAAACAGCCCCAAAGCATGATGTTTCCACCCCCATGCTTCACAGTAGGTATGGTGTTCTTTGGATGCAACTCAGCATTCTTTGTCCTCCAAACACAACGAGTTGAGTTTTAACCAAAAAGTTATATTTTGGTTTCATCTGACCATATGACATTCTCCCAATCTTCTTCTGGATAATCCAAATGCTCTCTAGCAAACTTCAGACGGGCCTGGACATGTACTGGCTTAAGCAGGGGGACACGTCTGACACTGCAGGATTTGAGTCCCTGGCGGCGTAGTGTGTTACTGATGGTAGGCTTTGTTACTTTGGTCCCAGCTCTCTGCAGGTCATTCACTAGGTCCCCCCATGTGGTTCTGGGATTTTTGCTCATCGTTCTTGTGATAATTTTGACCCCACAGGGTAAGATCTTGCGTGGCAACCCAGATCGAGGGAGATTATCAGTGGTCTTGTATGTCTTCCATTTCCTAATAATTGCTCCCACAGTTGATTTCTTCAAACCAAGCTGCTTACCTATTGCAGATTCAGTCTTCCCAGCCTGGTGCAGGTCTGCAATTTTGTTTCTGGTGTCCTTTGACAGCTCTTTGGTCTTGGCCATAGTGGAGTTTGGAGTGTGACTGTTTAAGGTTGTGGACAGGTGTCTTTTATACTGATAACAAGTTCAAACAGGTGCCATTAATACAGGTAACGAGTGGAGGACAGAGGAGCCTCTTAAAGAAGAAGTTACAGGTCCGTGAGAGCCAGAAATCTTGCTTGTTTGTAGGTGACCAAATACTTATTTTCCACCATAATTTGCAAATAAATTCATAAAAAATCCTACAATGTGTCTGTCATAGTTGAAGTGTATCTATGATAAATTACAGGCCTCTCTCATCTTTTTAAGTGGGAGAACTTGCACAATTGGTGGCTGACTAAATACTTTTTTGCCCCACTGTATGATCAGATATCTAAACAGAGGGATTAGAGGGTAACCTATATGATCAGATATCTAAACAGAGGGATTAGAGGGTAACCTATATGATCAGATATCTAAACAGAGGGATTAAAGGGTAACCTATAGCACCGGATATCTAAACAGAGGGATTAGAGTCTAGCCTATAGCTATAGCTAATTTATTTAAATAAAACACCAAATATGTTGCTGTAGTTTGTTTATAAATCATAAAGGTACTGTATACTAGCTGAAGTGTACATAAAAGTATAATATTTATTACATACAAACGCAGCGGTTTGTGAACAGGTCTCATTACCGTAACACTTTTTCAAATTCCTGTAAAATCTCCAATCAGTTTTTCAAATCAAGTTTTATTCCCCCACGATGCGTCATCTAGAGGAGTAGTCCTTAGTTAAGAAAATGTTTTTTGCTTATATGCCTTCAGAATGAGGTTCTTATTTTCCAACAGCCCTTTGTTTATATATTTTTTGGACTTTGAAAACTGTTGCGGTAATGAGAGTTTTGTGGAAATTGTGCTAAAATATATCATGTCTGATCCAAAAAAACAAATAATTATTATGAAAGAGATAAATACAGATCAGGAGAATCTCAGTGATCTAAGAGGTAATTGTCTGTGTGCATCTTGGTATGTGCATTGCATACGTGTGTGTGCATACTATGTGTGTGTGTGTGTTTGTATGTGTGTGCAAGGGAAAAAGAGGAGTGTGTTAAAAGCACACCTGCATCCTCACCTTTTGACCTCACTGTTTAACAGCCTCCCCACTCCTTCATTCCCCCGCCTGCCAACCCTCCTCCCCACGAACGTAAAGTGAAGTCATCACCATAACCCTATCTGTATACCGGGACAGAAAATACTCATTTTAAAGACCATGGACTGACTTCTGGTAAGAAATAAGTTCATGGTAAATACATTGCGGTCTATGGAATGTGTAGAGTGGGCTTGAAATACAATATCCGTCTGCGTTACTCAAACAAGTGTTTCAGGTGGTGTGGGTCCATGTGGGACAGGGCCCACGGTCAGGGTCTGGAGAGCAGAGAGGTTTCATGGGAGGATGGGTTTTGTCTGCCAGGACCACTATGTGTGTCGCGTATAATCATCAAGATTTAATCGTCACCAAGGAATGTACAGTTGTAGTCGGAAGTTTACATACACCTTAACCAAATACATTTAAACCCAATTTTAAGAATGTGAAATGTCAGAATAATAGTAAAATTATTTCTTTCAGCTTTTATTTCTTTCATCACATTTCCAGTGGTTCAGAAGCTTACATACACTCAATTAGTATTTGGTACCATTGCCTTTAAATTGTTTCACTTGGGTCAAACGTTTCGGGTAGCATAAGTTGGGTGAATTTTGGCTCATTTCTCCTGACAGAGCTGGTGTAACTGAGTCAGGTTTGTAGGCCTCCTTGCTCGCACACGCTTTTTCAGTTCTGCCCACACATCACTGTGAAACGCTCCCTGAAACACTTCAGCGAGCAGGCCTTTCTAATCGACCTGGCCGGGGTATCCTGGAAGGATATTGATCTCATCCCGTCAGTAGAGGATGCCTGGTTATTTTTTTAAATGCATTCCTAAATAAACATGCCCCATTCAAGAAATTTAGAACCAGGAACAGATATAGCCCTTGGTTCTCCCCAGACCTGACTGCCCTTAACCAACACAAAAACATCCTATGGCGTTCTGCATTAGCATCGAACAGCCCCCGTGATATGCAGCTGTTCAGGGAAGCTAGAAACCATTATACACAGGCAGTTAGAAAAGCCAAGGCTAGCTTTTTCAAGCTGAAATTTGCTTCCTGCAACACTAACTCAAAAAAGTTCTGGGACACTGTAAAGTCCATGGAGAAAAATAACACCTCCTCCCAGCTTCCCACTGCACTGAAGACAGGAAACACTGTCACCACTGATAAATCCACTATAATTGAGAATTTCAATAAACATTTTTCTACAGCTGGCCATGCTTTCCACCTGGCTACCCCTACCCCGGTCAACAGCACTGCACCCCCCACAGCAACTCGCCCAAGCCTTCCCCATTTCTCCTTCTCCCAAATCCAGTCAGCTGATGTTCTGAAAGACAGGCAAAATCTGGACCCCCACAAATCAGCCGGGCTAGACAATCTGGACCCTTTCTTTCTAAAATTATCTGCCAAAACTGTTGCCACCCTTATTACTAGCCTGTTCAACCTCTCTTTCGTGTCGTCTGAGATTCCCAAAGATTGGAAAGCAGCTGCGGTCATCCTCCTCTTCAAAGGGGGGGACACTCTTGACCCAAACTGCTACAGACCTATATCTATCCTACCCTGCCTTTCTAAGGTCTTCAAAAGCAAAGTCAACAAACAGATTACCGAGCATTTCGAATCTCACCATACCCTCTCTGCTATGCAATCTGGTTTCAGAGCTGGTCATGGGTGCACCTCAGCCACGCTCAAGGTCCTAAACGATATCTTAACCGCCATCGATAAAAAACATTACTGTGCAGCCGTATTCATTGATCTGGCCAAGGCTTTCGACTCTGTCAATCACCACATCCTCATCGGCAGACTCGACAGCCTTGGTTTCTCAAATGATTGCCTCGCCTGGTTCACCAACTACTTCTCTGATAGAGTTCAGTGTGTCAAATCGGAGGGTCTGTTGTCCGCACCTCTGGCAATCTCTATGGGGGTGCCACAGGGTTCAATTCTTGGACCGACTCTCTTCTCTGTATACATCAATGAGGTCGCTCTTGCTGCTGGTGAGTCTCTGATCCACCTCTACGCAGACGACACCATTCTGTATACTTCTGGCCCTTCTTTGGACACTGTGTTAACAACCCTCCAGGCAAGCTTCAATGCCTTACAACTCTCCATCCGTGGCCTCCAATTGCTCTTAAATACAAGTAAAACTAAATGCATGCTCTTCAACCGATCAATGCCTGCAACTGCCCGCCTGTCCAACATCACTACTCTGGACGGCTCTGACTTAGAATACATGGACAACTACAAATACCTAGGTGTCTGGTTAGACTGTAAACTCTCCTTCCAGACCCACATCAAACATCTCCAATCCAAAGTTAAATCTAGAATTGGCTTCCTATTTCACAACAAAGCATCCTTCACTCATGCTGCCAAACATACCCTTGTAAAACTGACCATCCTACCAATCCTCGACTTCGGCGATGTCATTTACAAAATAGCATCCAATACCCTACTCAACAAATTGGATGCAGTCTATCACAGTGCCATCTGTTTTGTCACCAAAGCCCCATATACAGTACTACCCACCATTGCGACCTGTACGCTCTCGTTGGCTGGCCCTCGCTTCATACTCGTCGCCAAACCCACTGGCTCCATGTCATCTACAAGACCCTGCTAGGTAAAGTCCCCCCTTATCTCAGCTCGCTGGTCACCATAGCATCACCCACCTGTAGCACGCCCTCCAGCAGGTATATCTCTCTGGTCACCCCCAAAACCAATTCTTTCTTTGGCCGCCTCTCCTTCCAGTTCTCTGCTGCCAATGACTGGAACAAACTACAAAAATCTCTGAAACTGGAAACACTTATCTCCCTCACTAGCTTTAAGCACCAGCTGTCAGAGCAGCTCACAGATTACTGCACCTGTACATAGCCCACCTATAATTTAGCCCAAAACAACTACCTCTTTCCCTACTGTATTTATTTTATTTATTTATTTATTTATTTTGCTCCTTTGCACCCCATTATTTTTATTTCTACTTTGCACATTCTTCCACTGCAAATCTAACATTCCAGTGTTTTACTTGCTATATTGTATTTACTTTGCCACCATGGCCTTTTTTTGCCTTTACCTCCCTTATCTCACCTCATTTGCTCACATCGTATATAGACTTGTTTCTACTGTATTATTGACTGTATGTTTGCTTTACTCCATGTGTAACTCTGTGTCGTTGTATGTGTCAAACTGCTTTGCTTTATCTTGGCCAGGTCGCAATTGTAAATGAGAACTTGTTCTCAACTTGCCTACCTGGTTAAATAAAGGTGGGGGGGAAGAAAAATAAATCATTCTATAGGATTGAGGTCAGGGCTTTGTGATGGCCACTCCAATACCTTCACTTTGTTGTCCTTAAGCAATTTGGCCACAACTTTGGAAGTATGCTTGGGGTCATTGATGTCAAGCAAAGAGACCCATTTGCGACCAAGCTTTAACTTCCTGACTGATGTCGTGAGATGTTGCTTCAATATATCTACATAATTTTCTTACCTCATGATGCCATCTGTTTTGTGAAGTGCACCAGTCCCTCCTGCAGGAAAGTACCCCCACAACATGATGCTGCCATCCCCATGCGTCACGGTTGGGATGGTGTTCTTCGGCTTGCAAGCCTCCCCCTTTTCCCTCCAAACATAACAATGGTCATCATGGCCAAACAGTTCTATTTTTGTTTCATCAGACCAGAGGACATTTCTCCAAAAAGTACAATCTTTGTCCCCATGTGCAGTTGCAAACTGTAGTCTGGCTTTTTATGGCGGTTTTGGAGCAGTGGCTTTTTCCTTGCTGGGCGGCCTTTCAGGTTATGTTGATATAGGACTTGTTTTACTGTGGATAGAGATACTTTTGTACCTGTTTCCTCCAGCATCTTCACGAGGTCTTTTGCTGTTGTTCTGGGATTGATTTGCATTTTTCGCACCAAAGTACGTTAATCTCTAGGACTTGTCTCCTTCCTGAGCCGTATAACAGCTGTGTGGTCCCATGGTGTTTATACTTACGTACTATTGTTTGTACAGATGAACGTGATACCTTCAGGTGTTTGAAAATTGCTCCCAAGGATGAACCAGACTTGTGGAGGTCTACAATTTTCTGAGGTCTTGGCTGATTTCTTTTGATTTTCCCATGATGTCAAGCAAAGAGGCACTGAGTTTGAAGGGAGGCCTTGAAATACATCCACGGGTACACCTCCAATTGACTCAAATTATGTCAATTAGCCTATCAGAAGCTCCTAAAGCCATGACATAATTTTCTGGAATTTTCCAAGCTCTTTAATGGCACAGTCAATTTAATGTATGTAAACTTCTGACCCACTGGAATTATGATACAGTGAAATAATCTGTCTGTAAACAATTGTTGGAAAAATTACTTGTGTCATGCACAAAGTGGATGTCCTAACCAACTTGCCAAAACTATAGTTTGTTAACAAGACATTTGTGGAGTGGTTGAAAAACGACTCCAACCTGTGTAAAGTGTATGTAAACCTCCGACTTCAACTGTATGTAAGAGCAGACTACAGTCTGAATTACAAGCAGCAGCTCCTGTAGAGAGAGAGAGAGAGAGAGAGAGAGAGAGAGAGAGCTATTACTTTGGATGATTAAGCACGTCAGAGAGAGAGTGAGAGGCAGGCAAGGCATCAATATAAAGGACAGGCGCCTTTGACAAACTTTGTTTCCATTCAGTAAGAGAGAGCCTGAGTCTAGTTCTGCCAGGTCTGTGACCTCATCAAGCCGAGGGCACAGTGCAGCCTTATAAACCCAACCTCACATCCCCCCAAACTCACAGCACTCTTTCCTAGGTCATTACTCTGGTAATAATCACATCAGCATGTCAGGATACTTGTCAAATGTCTGTGTTGAGGAATGATGACTGTGTTACAGGTATGTTACAGATATGTTACAGGTCTTTCAGGCAAGCTTTGTGTACTGGCTATAGAGGCAGTATCTACAGTACCTACCTGTACTAGGTAGTATCATGTGTGTGTATGTGTACTGATATTACTTAAAATGCAAGGTATAGGCCTATAGACATGCACAAGCATGAATCCATGTTGCGTGCATATGGTAATGTCCTCTCTGCCAAAGCAATAGCTAATCCTCTGCAAACAGTATGAAGTGCTGTTTATCATTACATCACATGTTGGCTGTGATCCTGCTCCTATTGTGGACCTGTAGAAGACTGAGACAATGAGATGTAAAATGCCTGAGCCAGTTTGACACAATGACTGTGTTTGCTTCCCAAATTGTAACCTATTCCCTATGCGTTGCACTACTTTTGACCGGGGCCTATTGGGCTCTGGTCAAAGGCAGTGCACTATGTTGTTAGTACGGGGCCATTTGGGACTCACCCTGTGTGATGTTCAGCTGGCCATATTAGTAGTAGAACAAATCATGATTAAATGTAATCTCTCTGGGCAGATTCACACACGTTACAAACTCTTTCATTCATAGTGTCACAGAGTATGAATGTCAAACTAGTCTGGTCAGTTTACTACATGGAGAGGGAGAAGACTGTCATGGCATTGTGCTTTCTTCAGTGTTCCCACTGGCCACAGACGTCAGTTCAACATCTAGATTTGATTTACATTAGGTTGAGTTGTCATCTAATGTGAGTTTAAACAAAACATTTCACCATATCATTGGATTTAGGTTGAAAGGTGGGTAAACAAAAAGAAGACGAAATACCCTGACATTGATTACTTTTTGCAAATCCAATCAGTTTTCCACGTTGATTCAATGTCATTGCATAGACATTTTTGGTTGAAATGACGTGGAAACAACATTGATTCAACCAGTTTTGCCCATTGGATTTACAGTAGTGTATCATTATTTCATAACAATCACCTTCCTTATACAGTTGTAGGTGAGTTGACTTTAAAGGTACATTCTGGGGTAGAGGTCTACCGATTATGATTTTTCAACGCTGATACCTATACCGATTATTAGAGGACCAAATTTCTATTTAATTTTTTTGTAAATAAACAATAATACTGAATTAACACTTATTTTAACTTAATATGATACATCAATAACATCAAATAAATAAGCCTCAAATAAATAATGAAACATGTTCAATTTGGTTTAAATAATGCAAAAACAAAGTGTTGGAGAAGAAAGTAATATGTGCCAATATGCAATATGTGCCATGTAAAAATGTGTGCCATGTAAAATATGTGCCATGTAAAAATGTGTGCCATGTAAAATATGTGCCATGTAAAAAAGCTAACGTTTAAGATCCTTGCTCAGAACATGAGAACATATGAAAGTTGGTGGTTCCTTTTAACATGAGACTTCAATATGCCAAGGTAAGAGGTTTTAGGTTGTAGTTAATATAGTATCGCTCCACAAAAGCCACGGCCCTTGCAGTGCAAGGGGAATAACTACTCCAAATCTAAAAGCGAGTGACGTTTGAAACGGTATTAGCGCACACCCAGGGTAGCCTAGTGGTTAGAGCATTGGACTAGTAACCGAAAGGTTGCAAGTTCATATCCCCAAGCTGACAAGGTTCAAAGCTGTCGTTCTGGACCTGAACAGGCAGTTAACCCACTGTTTCTAGGCCGTCATTGAAAATAAGAATTTGTTCTTAACTGACTTGCCTAGTTAAATAAAGGTAAATAAAAAAATAACTAGCTAGCGATTTCACATTGGTTACACCAGCTGATAGGCTTGAAGTCATAAACAGTGCCATTTTTTTGCGAAGAGCTGCTGGCAAAACACACGAAAGTGCTATTTGAATGAATGATTACGGGCCTGCTGCTGCTCAGTCAGACTGCTCTATCAAATCAGACTTAATTATAACATAATAACACACAGAAATACGAGCCTTTGGTCATTAATATGATAGAATCTGGAAACTATCATTTAGAAAACAAAACGTTTATTATTTCAGTGAAATAAGGAAAAGTTCGGTATTTTATCTAATGGGTGGCATCCCTAAGTCTAAATATTCTTGTTACATTGCACAACCTTCAATGTTATGTCATAATTACGTAAAATTCTGGCAAATTAGTTCGCAATGAGCCAGGCGGCCCAAACTGTTGCATATACCCTGACTCTGCGTGCAATGAACGCAAGAGAAATGACACAATTTCACCTGGTTAATATTGCCTGCTAAAATGGATTAGTAGTTAAAACTAGTGATTATGATTATGATTATGTTTTTTATAAGATAAGTTTAATGCTAGCTAGCAATTTACCTTGGCTTCTACTGCGTTCCCGTAACAGGCAGGCTACTGGTGGAGTGCAATGGTTAGAGCGTTGGACTAGTTAACTTCGTGGTTGCAAGATTGGAATCCCTGAGCTGACAAGGTGAAAATCTGTTGTTCTGCTCCTGAACAAGGCAGTTAACCCACCGTTCCTAGGCTGTCATTGAGAATAAGAATGTGTTCTTAACTGACTTGCCTGGTTAAATAAAGGTATAAGATTGTTGTGAAGATTGTTGT